>NW_023501237.1:0-550984 GCF_013396195.1 Fusarium tjaetaba
ATTTCCTCTTTTACTGAAAATGGGACGGACCATAGGGATGTAGATGCGACACCCCTATAGCCAGCCGTACCCACCGCCTAATATCCCGGACTTCTGCCTTCCTCAGCCTTATCAAGCAGCTTAACGACAGCCTTGTGCCTGTTCTGAGCGGCCCATGATAGCGGCGTCCGGCCAGAGGTATCCTTTGACTCGACATTGGCGTCCTTATCGAGCAGTAACTTAACGACGGCCTCATTCCCGTATTTAGCAGCCCATAATAGCGGCGTCTGGCCAACGGTATCCTTTGACTCGGCATCGGCGCCCCCATCGAGCAGCAGCCTGACGGTGGCCTTGTTTCCCTTCTCAGCGGCCTGCCATAGTGACTGGCCAAGGATTTCAACATCTGCCATTATCTGTTGCGGGGACTGGATGAGACACCCAGGAGAGCTCTGCAGGCTACAAGTTGCTCAAATTTTTTGACAATGCCGGTCG
The DNA here is from genome assembly GCF_013396195.1 of Fusarium tjaetaba. Lineage (NCBI taxonomy): Eukaryota > Fungi > Ascomycota > Sordariomycetes > Hypocreales > Nectriaceae > Fusarium > Fusarium tjaetaba. Next base: position 472 of record NW_023501237.1, read on the forward strand.
TGTCAAGACAGTACTCCAGAGAACAACGCAGATGCCCAGATAAGTCGATAATAGGTCAGGAATAGGATGGGGTTTCAGTTCCTTATCGTTCATCAGCTGAGATTTATAGATTAAGGCTTCATTAGAATTCAGCTCGTGACATTGCGAAGTCTTTGATGATCTACGTCAACGAGATGTGCCGATTCACCTGCAAGTACGCGCTCGCGGTCGAGGAGGAGTGGCTTCGCTAGATCACGGCTGACAAGGAAGCTGCTGGGTAGGTGAATTGAGGCCGCCTCCCCCTTGAATTGAGGCCACTTCCCACATTCCAACGATCCGAAACTGTGACTTGAGCCTTTGAGGTTTTGGCAGCGCTATACCACACTCTATCATCTTCCACGGGGTGGAGATATATAAGTTGGCGCACGACATGCAGACAGGTCAACGGTAGTCAACATTGGAGACTTAAAGCCCATGATACATGCTAGCTGTCCGCCAACGCCTTCAAGTCCGAGCTTCGCGAAAGATCTCCTTCATCAATAAATAGAGCTCCGGTTCTGGCTCCGGCTGCTTTCACCTCTCACTATTCGGAATCATTTCTCCACAGTTCTGTTGACCTTATAGGTCAATAGCTGGTGCTGGTAGTACAATGTAAAGTTCTCTTCCACTATCTTAAGAAAGCAGGGCTGAATGCGTAGACTTGATGTTTGCCTCTCCCTCCATCTATTGCGTGTTTCAGCCGACCGTTTAACTGACGGCGTCGGCTTCGGGATGAAAGGGACGAGGCTCAGCTCGCCCAATGGAATGTCAGCCACCTTGGTCATCTGCTTCTGCCTCCGCTTTAAACCTCTTTTGAAAAACGATGCATTACACGTGGGGTCCTCCCGCCGCCACGTAGCCAAAATCCCTCTTCAATCCCTCTCTCTCCTCAATCCCTCTCTCTCTTCAATCCATCCCTCTCTTCAATTCCTCTCTTCAACATCAAGGCGCATAACACAAAATCTCAAAGTAGGCAATGTAGGTATATTAGGGATGATCCTGCCCTTAAGGAATCTTGTACTATAGAGGCTAATAGTGAGGAAGAACTTATTAAGACAAGACTTGCTTGATCAGCCTCACCCGCTGAGCAGGGTCATCGGGCAGGGCCATATCAATCGATCCCAGCTTCATCTAGAGAGGGAAGCATTCTATATAGCCTCCCGGAGCTTATTCGCTTTATGGTCAATGCATATATAACTCAAATGCGGACCACATTTTTCGGCGTGGCCGGCATCAAGGTGCACTCATGAACAGGAATAGGGAGTACTGCAAGCGATTGACTTTATTTTATACGAAATTACCTAGCCAATGTCACAAGGGCGCATTCTTTCTAGCGTCTCTACACAACTGGCATCGCCCTTGATTTCCTTTCGAATGGGTCTGCCCTACAACCACACAAGGCACTCTTGCAGTTCTAAAAGTCGTATGATCTCTCCTTCGGTAGCCATGCGCCTTCCTCCGATGCTCAGGTAAACGCCAGAAAGAAAGGCTACACTCAGGGCATATCCCAGGAGCATTATAGTCTAACGATGCTTCGGTCGCCCGTTCATTCATAGGGGTTTCCCGCCTCTTCTTAAGGTTGCCAGAGTTGCCTAGTTCCAGTGTAGGCGCTGGAAACGGGCTCTGGGTCAACCCGGCTAGTACTTGGCCCCAAAGACGAACTAGTTAGGCATAAAGCTCGTTCTCAGGCACTCGAATTAACTCCTGTTTGGATAAAGGCCAAAATGCTAATGTAATTCCCCGCGTCATTCAAAAGGTAAAAGTAATTATTAATATAAAGAGAACTTATAATTAATTTAATATAGGCTACTTACAGGCAGATGACCTAATTATAATATAGGACTTAATATAGTTAAGCAGCATCAGCACCCTTACATTGCAATAGTAGGCTTAGTTAACAATAAGTAGCCAATCAGTTACTAAACATTTCCTAGTATCTGTAATATGCTTGTCTAATTTAATTAGATCCTTAGGTCTTAGAGCTCTGTTTAAATAATAAAAAGACTGAGTTGATCTGCTGAAGCAAGTTTGAATTCCCGTCGCCCAGTCAAAAACTGAATTTAAAACCCAAGAGCATAACTCAGCTCAACCTCAAGAACCCACCAACTCACAAACACCAACAACTCACAAACACCAACAACTCACAAACACCAACAACTCACAGACACCAACAACTCACAGACACCAACAACTCACAGACACCAACAACTCACAGACACCAACAACTCACAGACACCAACAACTCACAGACACAATGGAACCCGAGAGAGGTAGTTCACTTTCTCGCTGTCTTTATAAACAGCAAAGGTCCGGCTCTAGCCCTACTGGGACTGTAAAAAACATCGGCTCAAATAAGAAACGGTGCGAGGATGATCTTATGAGCCGCGAAGGCTCTCGCGGGGAGTGTGACCTTATCTCCTCACTTCATTAAGGTCCAGACCTGGAAGAAGGGCCTCTACGATAAGAAAGATGCTGTACTTGACAGCTTTCTGGCCTAGGAGGCCACTACTATTGACCTTGTGAGAATCGTTGGCTTAAGATTGACTGGTCTAAGATTGAGGGAACTGGATGCTGGAGTGGTTTATATAATCAGTGTATCTAATTTAAAAGGCATCATTATGAGGCTCATCATACTGATTAATAAGCCTTTGAGGTATCAGCCCCCGTAACACAACAACACCAGCATGTAAGATCCCCCACCGAACCTTACTCAGTGTCTCAGCCATAGTCCAGACAAGCCCGACAATCTGTCGTTGTTGACCTGATGTCACATCCATATCCTCAGGCCCATTCTGAGCCATTCTTGACACGAGGTTGTGCATTTCTCCTCGAGGGTTCCAGATGATCTCATCGCTCTCGTCATCACTATCATCAGCATCATCGTCCATGTCAAGCGTACCTCCTCTATTGGGCTGGCCGTGGCAGAATGCCCAGCATGCAAGGGTTGCAAGATACAGACACCAGGGGACGTGAAAGAGCTGCATGGCGTCTGAACGAGTGAGCACCTTTGTGTTTTCGTGAAGCAGGCGGGACGCGTGCCATGCAGCCACAGATGCTGGCCTCTTACGGCTTCTTTTGTTGTGTTCGGCGTTTGAGGTTTGATCCTTACTTGGTCGCTCTGTGACTGAAGCCCACTGTTTAATCGCCTTTGCGGATCGACGGTAGTCCTTCTGCTGAACTGGCCGACCCAAGATATGGCGAGCACCGGCATAGATCTGTATGTCGAGGAACTCCATATGAAGAAGTGCTTGTGCTGAATGAAACAGAGCATTGTATGCAGTGGCAAACGCCACGTACTCGCTCCTTCTAGCCTGGTCCTCGGGTGTATTCTGGAGTCGGGAAATAATTGAGGTTATGTAAGCGTCAAAATCTTCCTTCCAAGCGTCGTAAGCGTTCCCTATGAGCTTCCGCCAGTTAGATCCGGTTCCATCACCATCTACTACGCCGAGCGCTGTCTGGTCACGGCGTTGCATATCCCAAGCGATGGACATCAGACCATGCAGCATAAGTACGTGAGACAGCCCCGTCAATGCTTTTGGTCGTGGCACCGATGGCCCAAGATATGATTTGAGACTGGGAAGGTAAAAGCTCTGCTGGGAAGTGCTGGATGATGAAGTCCATGCCATAGCCCAGGATGTCGGGTCTGGAGCTTCCCATATTCTTTGGCTGCATGGCAATTCAAGACGAAGCTCAAATGCTGACATACATAGACTCTGACAAAAGAGAACTGCATGCTGTGTATCCCACATAAAGCACAGAAGTGCAAGACTGTGGTTATGTGTCAGCTAAATGTTCTCACCAAGGTTCTTCGTTGAGTGACATACCGTTTCTTTTGTTCTGCAATGGCCCATCGTCTCCAAGCCTCTCGCAATAAGCCCTCATTTGTCTCGATGCAGTCAGTAGGTGGCCCTTGAGGGCGGACCGACTGGCAGTCGGATCTGCGAATGAGATTTATAAGAAGCCCATGGAAGAGATGGCTCATATCGTGCTGCTTCTGCCCAGCTCGAGACTTTCCGAAGCATTCCACCAGAAGGATAGTCTGCAGAGTCCAAAGTTCTGCGCGAGCCGAAAAGCTAGCATGGGAAAAGATGCTAGGCCGTATAACGTCATGGATGCACACAGCCAGCTGATGAGCATCTTTAGAAGAGTAGGTTGCACCAAGCAGGAGGACGGAGAGGAGAAGCAACGACTCCATTCTGTTTACATCGAAGGTTGCAAGGTGCATGAGTGGGTAGGCAGTGTTGAACTTTACGAAGAACAATTCTAGGTATGTTTGTAAGGAGTCTCGGGACAGTAATGGCTCATCCCACACGGAGTGACGAGGATCAGGTAGAGACGGGTTAGCACTCTCCACTACTTGGAGGATTCGTTTGCGCACGGTTTCGTCAATCTTTGGTATCGATTGACCTTTGTCAAGCATCGAGAATGGCCTGTTGAATTGCGGTTCCTCGACATACTGCTGATCCTGGGTAGCGTGAGGCTTCAATGTTTTGGCGCCTTTCTGCTGTATTGGCGTTGTAGACTCGTTTCTCGAGCTGGCAAAGCTCTCTGGAGTTGTCTTGATATGGTTCAAGGTTGCGGTTCGTGGATCAGGGGCATCTTGCCTCGTATCGCTGTTGTGAGACTGTACCGACTCTGACCAACGGCGCGTGCTGTTCATAGAGTCTGGTGATAATATCTGGACGGGCTCCGACATTTGGGCGGACGGTATATACTGCTCGTTGGATTTTGTGAGGGGTGTTGGTGTTGGGTTCAAGTTCATGTTAAATAGCCAGCTGTAGTCCAACGCAGTCGTATAGGGCATGTTAAACGAGCTGGCTGTATCTGGCTGGAAGTTTTGCGTGTAGTCAAGCGCCGCGTTGTCCACGAATGACTCGTTGAGGAGTAGAGGGTCAAGCTGATCGAATGAGAACTCGCCTATGCCTTCGCCGTGATCAAATGGGTCGGTTGAAGTGGTAAAGTTGGCCAAATTGTCGTCTGCAACCAGTTCGCCAGCGGTGTGAACAAAGATGGAGTCTTCGATATGCAAGTCGGATGAGGAATGAAGATCGACTCCATGCACTGACTGGCCTTCGTTATGGCCCCAACTGATCAGCCCAGGGGATTGATTCCTTGTGTTGTCTGCTTGGTCGGATTCTGGGGATGGGACTTGTTGTGTTTCTCGAGGGTTCTGTCCCGAACCCTTGGCAGTTTTAGCTTTCGTCTTGCTATCCCGACACGGTCGCTTTTCAACGACCGTACCGTCGGGTGCTTCCCAGGATCTCTTTCGTGTATCGAGAACGCCAAAGCCGGTTCCTCCGGCTTCAAGATCCTTTTGACGATGTCTCTCCATATGTCGCCCTTTGGATACGTAAGAACAAACGTTGATTGACTCGGCTATACAAAACATGGTCACTCACTCAGCAAGTCAGGCCGTTTGAAGTGTGCACGGCATATGTCACATGAAGAGCCGCCCGGTAAGTGATTGAGAGCATGTCGTTGCAAGTGTTCTGAGCGCGTGAACTTCTTGCTGCAGCCCGGATGGGTACACTCAAACGACTTGTCACTCTGAGGAGCTGGTTGTGAGGCTACAGAACCTCTTCGAGGGGTCCCTGGTTGACCCTGCGATTGTGTCTGTTTACGACCCATGGCTTCTGTAAGAAACGCATCGACCGCTAGGGACAGCTCGTCGTCGGCTCCGTACATGGCTGTAGAGTGGGATGAGGTGGGAAATGTTAAAGATGAACAAGAGATAGAGTGAGGAAACGTTGGGGTTCTAGAGTGGGAGGAATTGCCGAATGCCGTTGAACTCTGTCTGATTAGTAGTGTAACTCTGATAAGTGATAGGCTTGGCTGGACTCCGCCACAGTGCTACCAAAACCCCACCCTTATCAACTTCCCCGCACATTATCTTGATAAGTGGGAGGATACTAACGGGCATGGGTGAGTGGGTAAAAGAACTCGGGTTCAAGATCCGTGTTTGCACTAGCGATGGCTATCTAGACCCAGAATGTAAATGCACGAGCATATCGGCATCGGTCTTGTAAATCGGACAAACGAGTAATCGCACCACTACTTGTGTCTGCTTTGCCACAAGACCTAGACTGCATCGCATAGACTTTTAATACGAATGTAAAGACCTTCTGCTCGATACCGTTTTTTCTGCCTATTCCCAATCACGTTTCAGCAGCCTAGAGACAAGATGTCCTACAAGATACAGGAAGTGATGGAGAGAAGTGATTCAAGCAGGCTTCATGTAAGTTCAAGACTCTACATCTGGAGCATTTATTTTGAGATTAATTTGTATTTAGGTAGTCATTGTAGGAGCCGGTCTCGGTGGTCTCGGTGCTGCAATCGCCGTCCGTCTCGCCGGCCATGATGTCACGGTTTTGGAGTCTGCACCAGCAATCGGCGAAGTCGGTGCCGGTATCCAAGTTCTTCCCAACGCTGCTCGAGTTCTCTTCTCCTGGGGCCTCGAGAAGGAGTTGATTAAAAATGCCACCAAGCCAAGAAAATGCAACTTCATCGGATGGAAAGGAAACTATCTCTCCGAAATGGACTACCATGGCTATGCGGCTGCCTCGGGAGGCTACCCTTTCCTCGATTTTCATCGCGCGACTCTGCACAAAGCACTTTTGGACAGAGCTCAAGAGCTTGGTGCCAAGATTCTTTGCGGATCTAAAGTCTTGTCCTACGAGATTGCAGAAGACAACAGCCATGCAACTGTGTTTCTAGAAGGAGGTCAAACCATGAAGTCTGACTTAGTAGTCGGCGCAGATGGCATCGCCTCTTCACTCAGGGAGCAGTTCCTCGGCCGATCCGATCCTCCACAATTGACGGGTGACTTGGCATACCGGCTGCTACTGTCGACAGACGAGATGAGAAAAGACCCAGACCTGAGGCCATTCGTGGAAGACCCCCAAGTCAACTACTGGGTCGGTCCTGATAAACACGCTGTCAACTATGTTTTGAAAGGAGGGGAGCTCTTCAATATGGTTCTCTTGGTACCAGATGATATCCCACTCGACAGTGGAAACACTTTGAAGGGCAACATCGAAGAGATGAGGGCCCATTTCGCCGATTGGGATCCTCGAATCGGGAAGATGCTGAGCCTTTGCGACTCTGTTCTCAAGTGGAGATTATGCATTCGCCCTGGCCTCGATCCAACTTGGTCACATCCTTCGGGAGCCCTGACCATGCTTGGCGACTCTGTCCATGCGACACTACCATATCTCGCCAGTGGTGCTGGTATGGCTCTAGAAGATGGCGGCGTGCTCGGACTATGTCTCGCCAAGCTCAGCGACAAATCACCAGCCTCAAAGCTGAAAGCGCTGGCTGTCTACGAGTCATGCCGTCGAGAACGTACCGAGATGGTTGTGCAAAGAGGAACATATAACCAGTGGATATATCACCTTCCTGATGGTGAAGAGCAGAGACAGCGAGATGAACGATTCAGACAATACGGAAAGTGGGATGAGGAGTGGCTCAGTGGCGAGAACCCAATTATCCCGCAGTCGTCGGAGACCGGAGAGGACCCATTTCCTTGGAGATATCATGGAGTTGGACGGTGGTTGTTGACGTATGATATGTGGAAGGATGTTGATGAGAAGTTCTCGCAGCTCGACTCTGAAGCCAGTGGCGGCTCACTAAGAGCAAGTCTCTAACTATAAGCAATGCAGTATGTCTAGCTGAGGTATTGTTGGTTAGTCAATAAAACATTTATAAAGGTTGGATGGCATTGTCTAAGCACTGTTTAAGAATTTCTGCCGTATTGGCTTCAGAATTCTCAGCGTTCCTGTAATGGAAGCAAGGACATTCTAAGTTCCTTGAAGCCCTTGCAGAGTCATCTATAGGAAGATCGGGCATTCTTGGCCCGGGGGGGGACAAGAAGATTCCAGTTACTAATTCTAACCTTATGGGCGGCAGTTAACCACGCAGTCTAGATACGCCTGCACTACCTATTGACGGTGAGGAATATAAGATTGGATCTGGAGATAGTTGAACGACGAGTAAAATAAATCAAATGCAATGATGTAATTAGTCAAGTGGCTTCATATTTGGTGACAGCTTTTAACAAATGACATTTTACTTCTGACTATTGTAATTAAATTTCATTTGAATAACTGTTTATTCCGTGGCAGCTAAGCTGCCCACGCCAATATTTAGTCTATAGAACCGACCTCCACCCCCGCACGACTCCCACTCTATGCTTCACTCTTCACCTCTTGTGAGGGGTTGTAGAAAGGATAGTCATTGTAGCCCTTCTCCGGAGGATCGGCACCGTAGAATGTGCTGCGGTCATATGCGTTAAGAGGCCATCCATTTTGTAATCTCTCAGCCAAGTCAGGATTGGCAATAAAGTGTCGGCCCATGGCGACCAAGTCAGCCTCTTGACTCTTGATCTTGGTGGGAGCATTGTCTCGGTTGAAGTTTCCGCAGGCCAGGAATAGAATTCCAGAAGGCTGGAGAATGTTGCGGAATATGTTGAGCGAGTTTGCCTGCTTTCCAACTTCGACAGCAGTGCCATCTTTACTATTACCGGTGGCAAGTGCAGCGAGCTTCTGTTGCTCATCGAGAACCTCATCGAAACGGGGCTCAATCCTAATGATCGTCAGTCAATTCGATGTGGTTTCAATGGTAGTATTGTGGCTTACATGTGGACGTAAACAGGCTTGTGGTTGTCTGGCAGACTGGCGATCTGGCCGCAGAGGTATGACCAATGACCGTTGGGATCACTGTCCTTCGTGCCCTGGAAGTAGTTGTAGGGCGAAAGTCGAAGACCGACCTTGTCGGCACCAATAGCATCACAACATGCAGTGAGAACCTCAAGCAAGAATCTGCATCTGTTTTCAACGGAGCCGCCATACTCGTCAGTTCGGTTATTGATGTTATCATGAAGAAACTGCTCGAGGAGATAACCATTGGCACCTGATCCCAATAGTTAGCAATAGGCACAAGTGGAGATTTTGTGTGTGTACATGCCATGAATCTCAATACCATCGAACCCAGCGACTTCAACAGCGCGCTTGGCGGCAGCTGCCCATTCAGCAGTAATGCTGTGGATTTCGTCCACTGTCAGAGCTCGAGGAGGGTCATCCTTGGTATCAGTGCCATCCAGGTATGTACCCGGCATGGGCTGGTCCCCGGAAGACACAGCCCTCTCACCACCTCGCTGCGCACTACAGGACGCCCGTCCAGTGTGCCATAGCTGAGTAAAGATAAAGCCGCCCTTAGCATGGACAGCGTCTGTTACCTTCTTCCATCCCTGTAATTGGGTGTCGGTAAAGACGCCAGGGACACCAGGGTAAGCACTAGCGTTCAGGGCAATGTCGGTCGCCTCAGTAATCTGAAGACCGCCGTCACTGGAGCGATCGCTGTAGTACTTGACCATGCGAGGACCAGGGACATAAACTCCGCGGGACTCGAATTCGCTTCTCATGCGCGTGTTGGGTGCCTGGCAGGATATGGTTAGGGCCTTCTTTGCGTATTAATAATTGGCTTTCACTGCGTACCTGCACAATTCGATGCTTCAAGTTCAGCTTGCCAAGCTTCAAAGGGGAGAACAAAACAGTGTCCTTCAGCGCGGCATGTGCCGCTGGTGGTGTAACTGCAATAGGCATCTTCGTAGGGGTTGCGGGTAAAGATCGGGGGAGGGAGCGTCACAAGCTTTCGGGAAACTTCAAGCTGTTGGAAAGTTGCCTGATTGTGCTTGGAATTGGCAGATCAAGTAGCTATGGATGGTGAAGCTTTAGTAGCCGCTGTACTTTGTCCTTGTTCATTTTGTTGTTTTCGGTTGCAATCTAGCATGGACTCTCGGTACCCCATCCCCCACCCTTGAACGATGAAAGTGGGTTTCGCAGATGCGAGGAGTTAATAATGATTCTCGATGGCCACTGATAAGACGCAGAACGACAGGGAAGAACAAGAATGGGGGTGGGTCGGACCAGGATCGGAAAGTTTAAGACAGCTAGTACTAAGAAGGATTAGCATCGACGCGGAGCGAACAAGACATCCGATGGGCTGCTTTCATAACTTATAAGGGTCCAATCTCATCATCCCTCCCGGGTAATAATTGTGAATTTTCAGTTTTGGTCAGGAGGTATAAGGAAGAATACACAACAGTAGAAAGCCTGTTGCAACTCGATGAAACAACTGACCATTGCTGTGATACCTACTGAGTTGGAAACATTTCTAATAATTGTTCAAATTTACTAGTCTAGATAGAGGGTGAATATAGAAAGTTGAGGTTCGAAATGGTTTGATGGTCATTTTGTGCGAAAAGTATAAAGTAAGAATTTTTAAAAATGATGTATGGAGTTTTGCACTGGAGTACAGTTTAAACATATATTACACCAGTTGACGATCTCCCACTACTAGCAAAACAAAATCTGTGATTTTAAGACCATGTACCCTATCCTGACTCCCTGAACTCTAGAGAGATGCATGACCATGTGTTTCGTAAGGAAGACCAATACAGAAGAAGCCAACCACAATCCACAGCGCTGCACTTGCATAAATGGGAACAACTGAGAACCCGGAATAAGTTGAGATAAAAGATGCCACAAGGCCACCAAGTCTGAGAAGCGTAGCTGCAATACCCGTTCCAGTACCCCGTACCGGTCCAGGAAAAGACTCAGGAGTAAATGCAAACATGACGGCGTACTCTGCAAGACATGTTAGTGTGTGAGATGATAAATGAACAAAAGGGAGACTGACCAAAGTTTCCAAGAATAGCTGTAGCACACTGAAATCCAATATCGGCGGCTTCAGTGCCAACAGCAGTGTATGCAAAGAGAAAGACGCCTGTAAGAACGGCGGAAATGGCCATCATCCACCTGCGGCCGAACCGAGTCTCGACCAGGAACCCTGCAGTAATGGGGCCGAGGACTCCAACAGCGGAGACGATGCAGTAAATCATGTATGTATGGTTGAACGATGAGCTAGCCGTGTAGTCCTTCTTTGACTCAAGATAAGAAGTAATAAAGGCAAAGTACAGCGGATAGGCGATTCCAATAGTAAGCCAAATCAGAAATGTGACTGCGCTGTGCTGAGCCATCTTGCGGCCGGCGAAGAGCGAGCGATAACTGCTCATGTTGAAGTCCTTGAAGTTCTCCCTGAGGATGTCCTTCATAGAGAGCTTCTTCTCGGTCGGATCCGGAATGGCGTGGACAGGCTCACCGGTAGATGAGACAACCGCAGACGAGTAGATTTGGCGGTCAATATCTTGCATCATCTCGAGTGTCAGGGTCTCAGGCTTGCCGTTATACCGAGCGATGTAGTTGACCGATTCGACAGCCTCTGCGTCGCGTCCCTTGGAGAGGAGATACTTGGGTGACTCGGGGATTTTGAAGACGAAGAGTCGGACCAAGGCAAGGATAAGTGCAATGCCACCGAGAGTGATCATGACATATCGCCTGTAGAGGCCATCCTGTTAGTCCGGTGCATCAGAAGTCTGGACGGTGAACTACTTACCATCCCATATTATCCTGTCTACGGCAACCCTCAGGGCTGCTGCAAGCAAAGTTGGCGAGGAACACCCATGAAAGAAGGGACACGATAAGCTGGCCAAGATTCCACCACGCAGACAGTGTGACAAGCAACCACTGATGACTCTGGGGAACAAACTCAAGGAACACGATACTGTCAACTGGGACGTTGCCTCCAGCTGCAGTACCAATCACGGCCCACAGAGAGCAAAATGTGATGAAGTCCTGAGATCCAGCAACTGCACAAGCAAAGATTGCTCCGATGAAGATTGTAGAGTTGAAAGCAGGCTTGCGGCCAATAACGTCAGCTGCAGTACCCCAAAAGAAGGCTCCGACAATCAGTCCGACGTAGTAAGCCACCGAACTGAAGCTGATTCTAGTTATGTCGTCGAATTCGTTCATGATCGGGGGACGGACGGCGGTGATGCCTTGGGACCAGAAGTTATCGACCATCCAACCGCAACCGTTGACGACGAAGAGGATCCATTGGAACCTAGCAAGAGGTCACTGTTAGCACAGACATTACTACTCATATGGGCTGTCAAACACTCACTTTCCAGTACCAATCTCTGAGAGATGGCGAGCAACAAGCTCGGACTTTAGCCGATACGACTCATTAACAGCACTCCCGTAAAAGTCGCGAACAGCACTGTCCTCAACAGGTTTGTGATCGCCGAGACGGTAGGAAGTCGCACTTGGAGTGTGTTGAAGCTTGGCTCCAGTGGCCTTCTCGGCGATATCTTCTGCGTTGTTTGAAGCCATGATGATCCTTTATGGAAAGAAGTGAGCACGTTGAAGATGAGAGGTTGAGGACTGGGGACATCAACTGGTGTCGACTCCTGTATTTATCACACATGAGACAAGGAACAGGTTCGAGTTCTCCCCTTTTGTGGCGTGAGAGAGATATAGACAGACAAGATAACTAATCGTTGCTACGAGTCAATGCACACCCTGAACCTAGACGTAACCTTAGCATCCGCTAGACCAGCAACAGGATCACGCCAAGGCAACGCGTATACTACGCTATCTACCTATCTTATCGGTTCGAACTCGCCTTGCTGACAGCTAAACCCCCACTTTCCCCGGATTATACCTGTTGTTTGAAGTTTAAACCATGAGATTTGGGATAAATGGGGTTAATCACATCAGATAATTGGTGCCCGCTATCGCTGGTCTCGACCTGGCTATGTATGGACATGATTTGGTCAATTCGTGAATCTCGGACACATTGATACTATAGAGGACTTCAGGGACCAATAATGAGTGATCTAGTACTCAAGTCTGGGCCAGGACGAGACGAGACGAGGCGAGGCGACGGCGTCGGAGGGGTGGGGAGTTTGACTAATCCCCTTCATACAACACCAGCGCATATGAGTGGACAATTGGATATTTGGCACTCCAAAGCGACACGACTAACAGGTAGAATTTGAGAAATCACATTTCAATCTGAGCGGATAATTGTTGCACATTAGCTAAACTTGAACAAAGAGTTTATAGCGCGTGATGTCTCATCAACCTTGCTTGACACCTAAGGATAATTGATACAGTATTTCATCAAGGGGGTTTCATTAAAACGAGAGTTCAGACAGAGGGGATCTGCAGAAAGCCCCCAAAGTACGAATCAAGCCAGCCCGCCGCCGTCGCACCCTCCTCGGCACTAGCATTCTTGATACGCCGAATGGCACCGACATACCCATCTGGCCTAATTACGAGGATTGAAACCTCTCCACCATCGACAGAGCCAAGCCACTTCTCTGTACACGAAGTTTGCTTGGTATCTAAATGCGTCGCGTCATCCAAATACACCGTCCACCTACTCTTAGAAAACGTGGGAGGTAAATCTGAGAGCTCAAACTCATTCTTGTCCGTGGAGGCTTAAAAGATTCAGCGAGTTAGTTGCTGTGATACAGTGGCGATGCAGAAGATGTTACTTACTGAGAAGCGCAAAGGTGATTAACTGGTTGACTGCTGTGTACCGTTCTGGCCGCACGTAAACATCATCGGCACGACTAGCGCGAGGCTTCTGCTGGTAAGAAGCCTGGGCTGACTTGCCAAGCTGGAACACGAATGAGTTTGATGTTGAGATAGACTCATCAAAGGCTTTGATGAAGCCACTCTCTTGACGACCTGTGAGATTCGGGGCAACTACATAGACTCGGAACTGGCCAAGAACTGGGACATCGAGCTGGACATCAACTGGACAAGCGTCTATGTAGCGTGTAACCTTGGCTTGCGGGAGATTGCACCCAGGTTTGGCATCGCCACACGGCGCGGTATCAAGCGGATTATTCAGCTCATTGGGACCGTACTCAACCCCCACTCCCGAGATGAAGCGAGTGTTCTTGCGAAAATTCTCAGCGAGTCTCTTGGAGTCACCTCCAGCAATCTCATTAGCGTGTTCAAAGTCAAAGTTGATAAGATCCTCCGCGATCTTCTTCCGTTCCTGCTCGTAAGATTGTAGAAGGATACCATCCTTGGCGAAACCACGAGCAGCAAGGTTGAGCTTCCAGCCCAAGTTCCAAGAGTCATGGACACTGGTATTCATTCCCTGTGCGGCTTTTGGACTGTGTGTGTGACTGGCGTCTCCAGCTATGAATATCCGCTGAGTCGGGTCCAGGAACCGTGTTGCGAAGCGTTGGGATACTTGGTAGTTGCCAAACCACTCCACTGATGTCCAGTTGACAGTATATGGAGCCATGATGAGACGTGCTTGCTCCATGACGAACTCCTGGCCGAGGCCTTTCGAAGTGACTGAACTCTTCATCTCGATGTAAAGTCGGGTCATGTTCCGCTCACGTGGAATAAGAAGGACGGATCCGTGTTCCTCAGAGAATATGACGGTCTTGCTCCAGATGTCAGGGAAGTCGGTGTCCAACTCTCCGTCCAAAACTCCCCAAACAGAATTGTGAGGAGTTCCTTGAGAGCCGGCACCAGGAATAGCGTTCCGCACTGCCGAGCGAGCACCATCACAGCCAACCAGGTAACTTGCCGAAATAGCTGTACGTGTTTCACCATCTTTGTCGCATTCGATCTCGAGATGGTCCGGAGAGCTTGTTACTCCTCGGAAAATGTGATTTCGAGTGACCCCGACACCACTTTTCCGTAAGTCATTGATAAACGCGCCTTCCATCATGCCTTGATGACACAAAAGGATGTAGGGGTGGAGCACATCTACCACTGAGGATGGATAGTGGACTTCACGTCCTGTACGGCGAAGTCCTTCGGTTGTCGAACCCCGCCACATGCAGATGTCATGAACCTTGACTCCTGTTTGTACAAGATCATCGCCAATTCGCAGCATCTGTAACGTCTCAATGGTCTTTGGCTGGATACCATCAGCGCGGCCTACGGTTGTCTGATCAGGCCTCTCATCGATGACCTTGACTGAGAGACCAAGTTTTGCCAATACAACACTGGAGAAACTATCAGCATGAATAGGGACAAACAGGAATTACGAAGCTCACCTCAACATGAGACCCGAGGGGCCAGCTCCAACAACGCAGACATCATGGACATCGCCATCGTGATATCCGTTGCCGTAACCATTTGTGCTTGTCGGAATGGTCATGTGGGGCAAGTGTTAGTAGTGTAATGTCGATGGGAACTGTGCTGAGTGATGATGGTGTTTGACAGTGTAATTGATCTCATCAACACATTCACCTCTCAGATATATCAATCAAGTTGGTTCTTAACAATAGACAACTAGAGACTTCTTGCGGCGTCTTCCGCCAAATGTCGTCTCATCCGTTGAGGGCAATGTAGCAACACCATCATTCGATGAATCGGGCTCTATCATGAGTAAGCTAGCGCCCAGCCCACCCCCACTCCCGAATCTCGACCGCCTTTGGTCATCGTTATCTCGGCGATTCGGCTTATGGCTCGACTAAGCACCCTGTTATATCGGCATAGACGCGGGGTTGGCAAAGTATATCCAAGGATGGGGTCGTGCTGCCGATCACGACCCCCCTCTCTCTTCTGGGTACAGAACGACTCGTGTTATTATAGCGACAACAGGATTTTGGTAGCTTGTTGCAGGCTTCTCTGGCAAATTAGTACAATGGCTCCTGGTTCAATTGACCCTGAGCCTCAGCCTTGGCAGTCAACGGTTGAGCGCAAGAAACAACAACAGCGTGACATTTTATCCAAGGCTTTCTTGGAGCTTGAGAGTAACAAAGACTTACAACACATCGATATCAACCAACTTGCCGATACAACCCAAACTTTAAGCCTTATATCCGACGGGCAGCTGACATGCAAGATCGTTGTGCAAGGTTTGATTGGACGGTACGTGATTGAAATTGGTATAAGTACTGTGCCATTAATTAATTATCTCTGTATAGGGCGATCCAAGTTCATCAACAGGTGTGTCGTTCTGAGTGTCAAATTGAGAGACACCGATCTTCTGACCTCGATCAATTGAGTATAGACCAACTGGTAAGATGCGCACTGCGAACCCAATCAATTTGGACACCAAAACCTAAAGGGACTCTAGTTTAACGGAAGTTGCTTTCGAAGATGCCTTGCGACAAGCTGAAGAGCTTGATGCTTACATGATCAACAACGAACAGCCAATGGGGCCTCTGCATGGAGCAGTCGTTACTCTCAAGGACCAATTTAACATCAAAGGCTATGATAGCACTCTAGGCTATGTCGGACGGTCCTTCATTCCAGCTACCAAGGACGCCGTACTGGTCAAGATGCTAAAGTCACTGGGAGCTATCGTTCTGGCAAAGTCAAACTTGCCTCAAAGTATCATGGTAAGGAACTGATCAACATCCAGGCTGAATGCCGTGGCTTACTGCAATTTAGTGGTGTGAGACGGAGAACCCCCTCTGGGGCTTAACCACCAATCCCATGAATAAAAATTACACGCCAGGTGGCTCTACTGGCGGTGAGGCTGTTTTGATCTATTGCGGCGCCTCTATGCTTGGATGGGGCACGGATATTGGTGGAAGCATTCGCATTCCAAGCCATATGATGGGCATCTATGGATTGAAGCCGAGTGTGAGTTTTTCTCGATATTGAATTCACGAATATCCCTCTGATTGAATAACAGAGCTCGAGACTACCTTACCAAGGCGTCCCTGTTTCCACCGAGGGACAGGAACATGTCCCATCTTCAGTTGGTCCGATGGCACGGGACCTGGGTATGATCAAGCATGCCATGCACAGCCTCATCGAGTCAAAACCGTGGGAGTATGATGCACGCTGTGCTTCACTTCCATGGCGAGGCCATCTATACGAAGAAATGCACAGCCGCCCACTTACTATCGGTGTTCTGATGGATGACGGAGTTGTTCGTCCGCATCCACCGATAACTCGAGTCTTGCAAGATGCAGTTGAGGCTTTGAGACTAGAGGGACATGAGATTGTGGAGTGGAACACCGAACTCCACGAGCAGTGTATTAGAACTATGGTGATACTCCCGGTGTCCAACTCGTGATCTAGTTGACTGATCTTGCGGCAGGATATGTTTTATACCGCTGATGGTGGTGAAGATATCCGCCAAGATATATCAAGGGCTGGAGAACCGTTCATCCCTCATGTCAAGCGGCTTGTCAATAAAGGCGAAGCAATTTCTGTGTACGAATATTGGAAGCTCAACAAGAAGAAGTGGGATCTTCAGCAAGGGTACCTGGAGAAGTGGAACTCGATCCAGTCTGCCACTGGTAGGAAGGTTGACGTGATTCTCATGCCCGTCATGCCGCACACCGCTGTCAGACACGGCGGATGCGGTTGGGTTGGGTACACAAAGGTCTGGAATGTTCTTGACTATACCGCGATGGTGATACCTGGCGGAACGATACGATCGGGGGATGTCGACCTACCATTCTCGTACCCTGCTAGAGGACCTGAGGATGAATGGAACCAAGGGCTCTGGAACGAGGAGAAAGACGAGATGGCTGCGATGAACCTCCCAGTCGGACTGCAAATAATCGGACGGAAACTTGAAGAGGAGAAAGTGCTTGGGGCTGCGGAGGTAATCGATCGCGTTTTGAGAAAGCTACTACAGCCATAACTCTTAACATGGAATCGCTGTTTTTAGTTAGAACAGAGCACGCACCGAAGCAGGAAACGTATATTTAGCTCGAGGGAACATGGCCTTTATATGCTATCTACAGCATTCAATCTCTTTTACATGTCTATACTCGCCTTCTCTAGTGCATTCGCCATATGCCTCCCAATTATATGCTTTTTCGGCGGCAAATCCTGACACAACGAAAGCTGACACCAGCGACTTCCCGAAGCATTTTCCATCGCTCGCGTTTCTCTTCAAACTGATAGACCCTCTTATCATCAACGGCGTTGACTCTGGGCCACCCAGTATGAATCGTGGTATCAACCCAAGTTGAGCTTGGCCCCTCAATTGGTTCTTCTCCCCCGCCAAGTGAGCTCACAATAAAAGGCAAGCCTTCAGGATGTACAGATAGTCCGTTTCGGAATCCCAGCGTTGGCTTGAGAGGGTCAGGCTGGGGGCCAGAGACAGCAATTTCCAGTTGATTCTGGGCGGCGATAAAGTCAATGGCTATATGCAGAGGCACCTGGACTGCTGTATCAGATATGATTTTGTAACATGATTACTGATGGATTTGAAGTTGAGCTCTTGGCTTAGCACACTGTCTTCACCTGTGAGGGTGATGAGTACTGGCAACTTTCCCAAATCTGATACACGAATGTTGAAGTTGTCTTCCAAAAGAATGATTGTTACTGCCTTGAACAGTGGCTGTAGGGTCAAGAACTCTTGATCTCGAAAGTGGGGACCCCCAGATGAGGACCATGGGGGAAGAGTCACGACGTCTTGTTGGTATGTCGCTACTCGGTCGCAGATTTTCCCATGCAGGTCGTTTACATGCGTGACCAGTGATGCTGTAGGCATATCGGGAGGGGGTCTGCAAGGGTAAAATAGCTTTGCAATGAACTAGTGGTACTTGATATTGTTTCGGTATGGTTGATACCATTTTTTGTAAAGCCAATTATGCAATGCGCAGTGGAGTAGGAAACAACCCTTGGCGCCGGGCACAATATATATCGGCACGGTCTTGTTGCAACAATCCTCCAATTGAACTGGCGATATATCCTCGACCTTTCTCTGGTCACGTTGAGAACAGTCGCCAGGGTGCAATGGGCAGGGTTGGAGGATTCTTCTGGCGGACAGCATATAAAGATCTCTTCGATGGTATGATTCCAGTTGACCACGGATCTCAGAGAAGATTTCGTCTCGGGGCAGCGGGGCCCTTTCCAGGACGCTTGAACAGACATACATCCTATCCCTTAAGGTATCTAACTCAATAGACGATCTGGCTGCAGAGGGGTGCTGGGTGATGTGAAATTAATGAGAATGATGTATGAGGCAGTGAGTAATTCAGCAGCTGAGTTTTGGGTAGACAGAAGCGGGATTTATATAGTGAATAGTGCAAGAACTTAAAGTGTCGCGCTCAAATTCAACTTTTACTAACTTTCGAAGTGAGTCAGGCCTTTAACCTTGCCTTGGAACTCAAACCCTTTGACCTAATCAGTCGCCAATTGCAAACAGCAACTTTGTGTTCAAAACCTTTATGATTCATTCAGTGAAGCTTTATTTAACTGGAAACCTAGTCCTGATTACTGCCGAATCTCCAATCAACTGATGCCATCAGACAGCCAAGCTTTTCCGCCTAGCGCCATAGCTTTTCAGCCAAAAGCAAGATCCTAGGTAAAAGTGAGGGCAGAGAGTATTTTACCCGTATATGTTTATTGGTATCCTTTACCTTTATGCCCTGGGGGCTGAAGCCCCTTTTAAAACCCTAAACTTACGCCAGCAAACAGCAAAGTTTCAGCACATTTTTAGCCTTTGCCTGTAGAACTACTTCCTTCAGGTCGCGGCTGGATATGGCATCCCTTGCTCAGAACTACTGATAGTCGAGGGTTAAAATTAAAGGTAGCTATAAATCAGCTTGAGGTTCTCTGAGTCAATTAATAAATATCTTAATATACCAAATTTACGGACTTTCCATTCCAACTCTGGAAATCCCCTCGGATAAGCTCTTCGAACATCCATCTTGCCAGGTCCATCCTGCTGATAGTGTATCCAACTTTGATACCGGCTTCTTGCTCGTCACTCTTCCTCAGAACATCGTCTTCCCAGATCCACCCTGTATGCACCTTTGTCGACCCTTTCATCTCCCCATCTGTCAGCAATGGCGGTCGAAGCATGATATATCCACCAAGACATGACTGTTTCTGCGTCGCGGCCTCACGAGTGACACGCTCAAGAGCTGCAGTGTCTGCCTGAGCCTCTTTCAGCAACCACCAGTAAAGTGGGATGAGACTGAGTGGTTGATCGCGACGAGAACAATGTCCGGTTGATGAGATTGGAGCGTAGATGGGTGAGTTTGAGATACTATTCGTAGAAACAAGATCTTTTAAAGCTTGTATTACCGCAGCAGCGGAGTCGCCAGTGATAGTGGCATCATCCATAGCAATTGGATGAAACGGATTGAATCGGACTTTCCAAGTGCTTGTGATGCCACTGAAGATGATTTGAGGGTCGTTGAGAAGAAGACTGCGGACTGTGGATACATCGCGAGATGATCCTGGGACAACAATGAGTTGTGCCTGCTGGATCTCTTCAGACACGCCGAGATCCAAGAGAGTCTTTTTCAGTTTCAACTCATCTCGAACAACTATGGAGGGCGAATTAGCTTGGCTGCTTAGGGTAGGGACACGTTGAACTCACGAGCAGCTGCTTTATGACCATCAAGCAATGTCCAAGCCAGCACATGCCGCAAAGTAGCGCCGCACGCTCCGATGAATGCCGCTTTGACCGCCATGATATAGTGTAGGCTTGAGTGTATAATGTGATAAAGAACAAGTCGTATCAATTTGATACTACATATCTAGGCTAACAATGATGGTGTTTTATATTTTACAATTTATTAGTATGCTCATCAGTTCATTTTGCGGACTTGTTGCGGAGTCGGGATCGGGACAACTTCAGAATGAAAAGTGGCTTGCCAAGTCCGCCTATTTTCGCCGGCCCCATTTCACATCGTGAACCCGCGGAAGCCGAGTTGTCTACCAAAACTCACTGATAATGACATTCTACAGAGACAAGCATTTCAATCTGATGTGTGTTTTATCTTGGCTCTGTTAAAAGCTGCCACAGCCGAGACTCGTTTAGATCGATAAAACTCATTGCTCGGCTTGATTTCCTACAAGTGTATGACTACCTAACAGCTTATGATTTCATTGCTTCTACGTGGACTCTTGAAACTTCTTCATCACTTCATCGTGGCTTGCGGGCATCAGAGCGCCTTCTGGTGCAGGATTCTTGCTCTTGAAGTAATCGCTCATCTGGTAAATGTCAGCAGTGTGAACTTGATTAAACGCAATTGGAGTTAGCGGTAAGCTGCAACTGACCTCTCCCATTGTGACCCACTCGACACCTTCATGCTTGTTGATGTGCTCAATGATGCGTTCGTGCATCAGGAGAACGTGGGGTCTACCCGAAACATCGGGATGGATAGTCATTGGGAAGATAAATTCGTCTGTAGAGTATCAGTAAACAGAAAGATTCCCTCCGCTAAGCTTTGTGGATTGCTTACCATATTCCCGGTAGAAGTAATCGAAGTGATCTTTCCAAATGTCTTCAACATCTCTACATATCGTGTTAGTTTGAGCAAACAGTTGGCTTCTGGTAAATCTTGCCTCGGGTTGACCCATCCATGTGAGTTTGGAGAGTTCTTGATGAACATCATGGGCGGTAAATCGTCTATATACCAAGAGCCAGGTATTTCGACCATGCCCGTTTCTTTTCCCTTTGTCAGTGGCTTCATCCACTCCTCGGCCTTCTTAGTGTAGTCAATCTTGGTCCATGAGTCGCCTGTCCGCAGCCAATATGCTTGGCAGTCGTGATGAGACATTGAGTGGTCATACTCGATTCCATAGCTAAGCATCAACTCGGTCCCTTCTTCACTTGTCTCCCACCAAGGCGCCACGCTCCCCTTGGGTGGCTTTCCGCAGAAGTCGGTGAGTAACTTCCATGTCTTGTGCAGAACGTCTTTCTGCTGCTCAAAGGTCATGTCCACGGGGTTTTCGTGGCTATAACCATGTAGCTATATCGCTTAGTGGAATACCGATTATTGACACGATACTTCACTTACACCAATTTCATGGCCGGCATCTCGAACCATAGCACACTCTTCTGGAAATGTTTCCAGGCTGTGCCCAGGGATGAACCATGAGGCTTTGATGTTGAACTTCTCAAATAGCTTCAACAAGCGTCGGGTACCGATTGTTCCAGCCCAGAGACCTGTTCCCTGGAGAATTAGCATGTAAAATATAACGCGCATCGTTTTACGGACCTCTGCTAATGTCGCTTGTGCTGTCTTCGCCTCCGTACGATCCCAGCCAACCGGCCACGGCATCGATATCCACCCCGTAGCTAGGAGTACCCTGGTTAGTAAAATGGTCATGGCCATTAGTCGAGTGCAATCCTTACCAGACCAAAACCTTCTTGCCCATTTTCAAAGTAGATCTCTGGAAAATAAATGTGATATCCCTCGAAAATGCACTGTCGACGTCAACTTTTTACAATTCGGTCAGGTCGAATGTCATATAACTTGAACCTAGAGACAGTTGCTCCCAAAAACGCGGGGTTCTTGTGTTGCAGCACTGTGAAGATGGGACATACCCCACTTACCCCCTGATCAGTATCAGTCGTTATCAGTCGTTATCACAAGTGGAGTCCGTGAAAGCGAGCCGTTGCAACCCCCACCCCCATTCTTGAACTCAGTTTCTGGTACGAGACTACGAGACGAATCGGATAGCAGTCCGTCGTATGATGAGCCGCCAGACTTTGGAACTCTATCGTAGAAAGACACCCAGTCTCGTGATTCAACTCTGAGGTAATTTTACATGTATGTGAGTTCTTACACTGAACATCGCAAGCGTTAAATCATTCCCGAACTTCTCACACATTGCACTACTTTCTAAGCTCTACCAATTATATCTTTTACCTTGTTCAAGATGTCAAAGGTCAGTTACCTGGGACCAATACTTTCCCATATCATATGCTCACATTTTCTGGCAGTTCTCACTAGCTAGCCGCTTGGCCGTTGTCACTGGGGGAGGTCGGGGGTGCGGTTTCGCCTTTGTGCAGGGGTTGGCTGAAGCTGGAGCCGACGTTGCCATATTCGACGTGATTGAGCCCTCTGCTCCTGAAGTCCAACAGCTGATTTCCAGCTACGGGGTCCAGATCAAATCTTACATTGTGGATGTAACCACGTTGTCGAGTCTAAAACAAGGTTTCACCGCTGTGGCTTCAGACTTCAACAACAGGCTAGACATCCTGGTCGCATGCGCAGGGGTCAACAAGAATGTGCATTTTCTCGACACAGAAGAGGAAGACTTTGACAAGTTATTTGCCGTCAATGCTAAAGGTGTTTACTTCTCTGCAAAGCTTGCGGCTCAAGCTATGATCGGAAACAAGACCAAATGCGGAAGTATTATCCTCGTGGCCAGTATTGCTTCACATATGGCTATCCGATCTCAGAGGTCGACAGCCTACTGCGGTACCAAGGGTGCCGTGAGAGCAATGGTTGCGCCCATTGCTGCAGAGCTTCAAGAACATGGGATCCGAGTAAACTCAATTAGCCCTGGCTACGTCAAGACAGCCATGACTGCGCCATTCCCGGACTTGATCGAGGGATGGAAGGACGAGATCATGAACCGTCGAGTCGCGGAACCGGATGATATCAAGGGGGCATGTGTCTTCCTGGCCAGTGATGCGAGCGCGTGAGTCATTGCCACCGTCTTTTGAACTCTCAATTATACTGACCAACCATCAGATATTGCACGGGCTCTGATATTCTTGTCGATGGAGGTGTCACAAAGTGGTAATGTCATCATCCCAACCTCTTTGGAATTGCACAGGGAAAAGCAAAGAAATACAAAACTCTGTTATTATTAGCCAGCACTTGAGCGTTTGAGGCATGTAGTTCGTGGCGCACTACGGCCACTGGCTTAACTGTTCTAGACCAGTCCCCTGGATATGACTTCCGATGTTGCCGTGTGACAAGCCTGGTTAACCTTGCATGCTCGACATTGCCGCAAAACTTGACGGCGCTGGCATGGCAGCAAGACTAGTATTCTGTTAGTATAGGCAAGATATTAAATATCTTATTAAACATGAGGCAAATACTCTTTTAAAATTAACTTTCCTGAAATCGCGATCTTGTTGCGTTTGTCAGAACAGAATAAGAGTTAGTCTGTTCTAGGCATAGTTCACCCGCCAGATTTTGGACAATGCAACCATATATCACTCCCTTGTCAGGGACACTGAATAGTCTGGACGTACCTGTAAAGCTTAAATAATCCAGGCAAAGGACTTATACGAGTTTGAGATGATTTACTCTTATCCAAGGGTCAGGGGGAGTTTCAGTGTCGCATGACATACGGTTAGAATTCTCAGCTTTACATACTACCTATAATAAGTGCTTACTCTTTATATTTAACCGTTAATATCGCCACATAATTATCTTCTCAGTCCTCAACTTTATATTATTCTTTTACACTCCCATCAATCCTTAACTTATCAAGCATTATGCGAACTGTTGCAGTGCTCGCTCTCTTTGCACCGCTGACAACGTGCACCATATGGAACATCACAGGATCATGCGCCAACAGCGATATCGGCCCTGTTTGCGTAATCACGACCAGTGTGGCTAACCCAGCTAAGATCTGCAATGGGAAGGCTGGGACGTATGCAGGAGATGGAATCAATGGCATGACGAGCTGTACTGGTATTGGTTCCCCTTGTACTTATGTTTGGCGGTGCTAGACGTTGTTCCTCAGCATCAAACTGGTAAGTCTCAAGTTAACTACCTTGCTTCATATACTAAGTATTTATACAATAGTAAAGACAAAGCATTCGCTTTTGGACCTTGGTATATAATCAGCTGAAGGTCCTGGCCTGCTCCCGGTTCCAACTGATAGCAACATTGCTTTCGTTTATCTTCCTGTATATCCATCAATCGAAATCAACCTACTCATCTCTTGCTCTTTCTCCGTACCATAAAGCTTTCACCGATCACACAAAGTACCTCCAACGTGGATCTTGTTCACCGTGGGTGATTTCTGAAGTAGCAACATCTTCAGCCTTTAGTTCAACACCTTGTGCCTCGTTCTTGGTACGGTTCTGCTTTCTCATCCAGAATCCCAATCCCAATGTGAAAACAATGCAGGTGACATTGCAAGCCGCTGTTCCAATCAGGGTTGGTGCATAGCGAGGTGCATAAGTAGTTCTGAAGGTTCCAGCGGATAGAATGCCACCGAGGTTGCCCAGACCTACGAGCAGACCAGTCGTTGCTGCTCGTGAGTTCTCGCTGAGATTGTTGTTGTTGTGCCAGCTGTGAACTAGGCAACTCGGGATATATGCCCCAGCACATAGCATAAAACAGGCGAAGTAAGCCACTGCAATATGCGCTTCAGCATCAATGATAGCAAGGATGAGTAAGCCAACGAGGCTTGTGGACAGGCTGCCCACGATATGCAGTGTTCTTTCTCTGTTGCGATCGGAGCTCCAGGTAACCGCGAGAAGAACCAGGAATCCTGCAACGTTGGGAGGCACAGTCAGAAGATTTGTGATGACTGTGTTATATCCTAAACGACGGATAATAAGCGGCAGGAAATTGGAGGTGGTGGAAAAGGCAACGGGGTATGTCAAGCTGATGACACACCAGACAGCGAATTTCCAGCTGTTCCAGCACTTGAAGCATTCTTTGATATTGAATTCTTCGCCAATAACTCCGCTGCCATCGCGTAGAGCTCTTTGCCTCGCAACGTGCTTCTCTTCTTCTGTCAAAAACCAGGCACTTTGCGGGTCGGCAGGAAGCCACCAAAATGCGAGAACTCCCAAACACACAGTCATTGTACCTGAATCCCCCTGGTCAGGAAGATATGTCCCAGGTTTTTATTTTGTGGTACTTTGACTTACCTTCGATTATGAATAACCACATCCAACCATGAACGTGAGAGACCTTGATCTGAAAGACGCCAAACGAGATGAGACCTGAGAAAGCACTAGCAAGCAGCGCACTACCAAAGAATATGGCAATTCGAAAGCCGAGCTCGCCACGCTGGTAAAATAGAGTAAGATAAAAGACAGCACCAGCAAAGAAACCAGCTTCGAAAGCACTATGGGCTATCAGTGCAAGCTCATCCTAAATATTCAGAGGCTGTGATAACTTACCCCAACAAGAGACGGATGGCCAACATCCCTGCAAAGTTCTTACAGGCAGCTTGCAACAAGGCCATGGAACCCCAGCCGACCATGAGGGATGGCAACATGATTCTACCAGAGAACCTCTTTAGAAGTAGGTTGAGTGGGAGATCGCAGAGACCATTTGGAACATAAAAGAGGAGAATTAAAAGTGAGAACTCTTCGCCCTTGAAGTTGAGGTCTTTGCTCATTCCATCTGTCTCGGCATTTCCCAGGTTACTCTGGTGCCGTTAGAAGAGTCACTTGTATCTGGGGCAAGACCTACTCTGTCAACAGCATTGAAAAAGTACATGACGCTCAGGTATGAAAGGAGCCATGCATCCATCTTGCGCACTACTAAGTATTAGCATGGGACGTGTTACCGATGCTTTTCGTATGGACGGCAACTGACAGTAAGATCGCTCAGCAGCTGCATCGACAACAATCTGGAAACCATTTTCCTGGTCAAAAGCCAGAGACTCATGATGCTTATGCTTGTCGTCGGAAGCCATTGCGATAATGTTTGTGTCGGTTACAGCCTAGTAGTTCTTGTGTAAGACTGAAATCTTCAATTGCTGGTGACGCATGCTATTTATCATTGTGCGAGTATCGTCCTTTGTCCACTCAGTTTACTGGCTGTATCAACACGGTATCTGTAACCGATACCAAGATTCGCAAGCCAATGATCTTTAATCTCTGCGGAGGGCACACGACTCAATCCCAGCCAGCGCATTGAAAGTGGGCTTTTTAGAGTGTTCGTAGCCAGTACATGTTTCTTAATTGGCTGATATAGCATCTCAGGGTACCGTTTACTTGGCATGCTACAGTAACCTGCCATCGAAAATGGGGGCACCTGGTGTAAGATCGTCGCATCCGAAAGCTTTATCTAAGTGGGGAATAGCATGGGAGATAATCAAGAGCTGTCCCAACGGTTGTTTTACCTCCTTAGGGGAGAAAATAAAACTCAGGACCTTGAACAAAAAGACTTAGGTAATTTAGTATAAATTTAGGATGAGTTTAGGATACGTTTTATAGAGTTTATTTTCTCACCCTAAACTTATATCTTGTATTTTCTTGCTCCTAGAGGCCTCCGCCTTATCCCCAACCCATTACTCGCGTATCTATCCGGGAAGCTCACGCGCAATGTCGTACGAGAGGACTCTTCTACACAAGGCTCTTGATCATTCGGTTCAGGTTCTCTCGATGTATTGTATTAAATGCAACTACTGGCGGGTAATAGGCGGGATAACCCCTATTACGATAGGTTGAATTACTTATCTATTGTGAGTCTAAAACGATAAAACCGGGTTACTTCTGAAATGGTTTGAGTCAATGGCAAGTATTCCTCGTATGCCTATCTGTGTATTGATAGACAGTATCCTGACTGACGAAATGCTGAATTTTCTATTGCTGAAATTGAGTTCCCGCTTCAGATGTGTGAATGAAAGATATTAAACTGATGGCTCAGGTCGATTAAGCAGGATTAATTGAGATCATTTTAGCCTAGAGTTTATCATTTTCAGCATTTGACAATCTATTACTAGACTAGGTCGACTACAAATACCACTTAGCAGTCAAGACATAGAACAACATATATGTAGTAATGATACAACAATACATCAAGCTGCAACCTGCTGAAGAGGGGTGCTTTCCACCTTGCTCTCAGCGTTCTTCTCCAGGCCCTGCTTGTACAACTGAGCTCTTCCGTAGGACTCAGCATAAGACGCGGAGACGACCTCCTCAACAGTCGCTGGTTTGAACTTGGCCTCCTCACCGGGTGCTTTGCAAGTCGGGATACAGTCGACAACGTAGTCGGGGTTACCAGATACAAAGACAGGGATAGAGTATCTCTCTTTGCCAGTCTTGTTGATGACGCGGTGGACATTGCTCTTGTACTTCTCGTTTGTCCATCGAGCCATCAGGTTGCCTAGGTTGACGACAAACGCTCCCTTAGTTGGTTGGACCTGATAAGAATTGTCAGATCTCCGTCCATGTACAATGAGCAGTAGTGAGACTTACATCAATCCAGCTGTTATTCTTTTGATCCCAAACTTGCAGCCCATCGACATCATCCTGAAGAAGCATTGTGATGGCGCCGAAATCAGTATGGGCTCCGATTCCTCGAGTAAGCTTCTCGTCAGCATCCTTAGGTTGAGAAGGATAGTGGAGGAGCCTCATGGTAGCAACAGCGCCATCCAGGAAGGTACTGAAGTAGTCTTCCTTGAGATCCAGCGAGAGTGCTAGCACTCGCATAAGATCAGAGGCAAGTCTGAGTGTTGACCTATAGTAATCCATGGTCTGATACTTGAAGTCCTCCAAGTCGTCTCCCAAGGCTTCAGGCCACTGGTTGGGGCCACTGTTGAGCTTCTTGTTGACGAAATAGGGGTGAGACTTGGGAATCTCGTCGCCGATGTAGAAACCCTCTTTAAGTTCTGGCTGAGTGCCTTCCTCAAGGATCTGTGACCTCAACATCTCATAGCCACGGTTCCAGGTGTTGTTGTTTTTGGAGACCTTTTCCTTCTCCTCTAAAGGAAGGTTGAAGAGCTTTTTGGCGCACTCCAGGGCTTTGGTTTGCTTATCGACAGGGACGGAATGACCCAGGATCTGGAAAAATCCATTGTATAAACAGCTTTCGCGGACCTGGTCTACAACCTTTTGCTTCTCTGCTGGGTCTTCTGAGTAGAATCCTAGATCATTTAGACGAGAAGCTGATAAGGATTGACAGTTGTCGCTTACCAGAGAAGTCAATGATAGGAATCTCAAGCTTCGCCATGATGTATTGTAGATTCAGGTCAATTGCAATCTCGATTAATCAGTCAGTCTGTTAAGCAATGTAGTGAAGTAATAAGCAAATGATGCCAGATATAATCCCCAAAAGACTAAATACATCTATATTAATGACGTTGAGGTAAAAACAACCCACTCTGGGAGCGGAGCCCTTAACTCCAAGCCACTTGCTTACTGTTCATGATCGGAAATTCGGGGACCTCCGGGATCACCCCCAACTTTGCATTGTCAGCATTACTTGCATTAAACTGAGATAGGCTTGAATGCGGGGTTTATGAATCGAACCCACCCTTGATCCTCAAAAGTGGGCGCTCTGTGATAAGGACCGTTAGAATGTCATGAGACGAATTCCCGGCAATGATCGGAAATTGCCTGGAGGAATGAGGGGGCTTTCACGCTCAAAACATCAACCTTGTCGGTCCGTTGTGCAGCAGGACACTGATAGATAAGGATGTGCTGGATGTTGGTCCTTGACTTCGCAAGGTTTTCGCTGTAAGCAGGAGCATATATATCAAAGCTCAACAGTGTATTAAGTCGGCAAGTTTTACTCTATATGGGTTATTTAGCTTTTAAGGCTCTGGTGATAAGTAAATAAATATATACTTATTACTATGCTAGTTATATAAATTATAGTGTTTTATTAGAGAGAGATAATTTAATTATATTAATAGAAAATATAGATAAATATTAATATTACCTGACTTTAGGGTAATCCTGATATTGCGTTTTGTCTTATCTTATCTCCTTATCTGTCTCTCCTTATTGCACGCAATTCCGCCCAGGTCGTTTAATTAATAAGAAAGAATATATAAGCTGGTAATGTATAATATCTAAATTAGATACCTAATGTGACTTTACCGGTAGACATACCGTTTTAAGACACACGCTGCGCTCCGGTATATCGGTTAAGCTGTTTATCCGGGGGCCATTTCCGTAAAAGGTACGCAAGCATTGTCAGCAAGGCATAGCCGAATTTCAGCTGGGTCTACGGTCCAATCAAATCTTGTAGCCAAACGGTGATGCGCTGGCATTAATTGCACAGCCGAGGCGAAGGATGCCAAATAAGCAAGAAAATGCTGGAAATGAGATTGCTTTGCTCGCCAAAACAATGAAACTAAACCTCCTTCTGGGTAGATGGATCGCCGGGCAAATTACAGGCTTGTGGCTTGGCCCACTGCGTTCACGATCGACGTGGCTAAACTCTTTCCAGTATCAACGTGCCGCTCTCAGCCTTACAACAGGTATGATGTCAAATTGCTTGGCGACAATATGGCACAGCAATGCGAAGAATCCAATCTGTATTTAAGGGTTCAAGACTTGCCCCACGATATTATTCAAAAGCCATCGACACTCCTAGATATCACTTAATATGCGCTTTGAATCTTTGGCCTATATGGGCCTGGCTGGCTCTGCAACAGCCAGCATCATCCTCTCAAATGATGTTCCTCTTACTGGTCCCTCTTTTCTCACCAACTTTGACATTTCAAAGACAGATTTCCTTAATGAAGCCAAGGAAAAGTTCCCATCTCTGGTTGAAGAACTTTTCGACACTAAGATCTTGAACAAAACAGACCTCATTTTCGCTGTTGATGTCTTTTCAGCTTCGACCAATGAATCGGTTTACAGCTACTTCCATGTCGGCGATACGTACAAAGATACTCTCACAAAGGGAAACCTGACTGAGGATACAATCTTTAGAGCTGGCAGCGTGACAAAGGTCTTTACTGTGTATGCTATTATTGCCAAGGCTGGCATTGAGGCATTGAGCTATCCTGTGTCCATTTTCCTGCCCGAGCTCTTGGGCAATTCGTCTAGCAACCCGCTGGAGAGGATTGACTGGAGTGAAATCACTGTGGGGGCCCTTGCTTCACATCAGGCTGGGACCAGTGGCCCGGGACGTAAGTCGACGAGAACGCCTTGGACGATCAACTGGATGCTGACTTGACTGATAGAGTACCTTACGCCGGATACCGACGGGACCGATCGCGAGGGTGAGTATGGTACCATCGCGTATGTGAGACTTACTTACAAGACCAGCGTTTCTTGAATTCATGCGTGATAAACAGGCCCCCACGATGGGCCCTTGGCGAAGTGCACTGTATTCGGATGCTGGCTTTGGAGTTCTGACT
This sequence comes from Fusarium tjaetaba, assembly GCF_013396195.1. Classification (NCBI taxonomy): domain Eukaryota; kingdom Fungi; phylum Ascomycota; class Sordariomycetes; order Hypocreales; family Nectriaceae; genus Fusarium; species Fusarium tjaetaba. The sequence continues at coordinate 31,110 of NW_023501237.1, forward strand.
CTGATTCTCGAGCGACTCACCGGCCAAGAGTACAAGGACGCAATTGCAGACATCATATTTAAGCCACTTGGAATGAACTCTTCATCTGCAGTTGTCCCTAATGGCATAGATCTGGATGCCGTTGCCCGGACTGGGCTCAAGTCCTGGGGCACCGATGTCCCTATTGTGGCTGGGTAAGTCAAGCCTCTGAATTCAAAGCCCTCTTGCTGAATTCGCTAACGGGAAAAAAGATCTGGTGGCATATATTCCTCTGCCAAAGACCTCCGACTCGCAGGACTCTCTATCCTCAACTCCGACCTCCTCCCATCTTCCACTACTCGCGAGTGGATGAAACCTCGGAGCAGTACAGGTACTCTTGTCGAGCTTGTCGGAGCTCCCTGGGAAATCACGCGTCTCACCCTCCACACCGGCCCTGATTCCAACCGCACCCGTGTATCTGACCTATACCTCAAGGCTGGCGGCACTGATGATTATACCTGCTTCATCGCTCTCTCGCCAGACCACGGGATCGGATTTTCAATTCTGATTGCTGGCGACACTGCTACCCCTGCGCGTTGGCCACTTCGAGACGTCACGGGAACAACCTTTATCACAGCAGCTGAGTATGCTGCGGCAGAAAGTGCCGACAAGAACCTCACCGGCACATTCGTCGTCAAGGGCTCGGAGACAACAAACTTGACCATCGAAGTCACCAAAGGAGAGCCAGGGTTAAAGTTGAAGTCGTGGTACGTCGAAGGAAAGGACGTAGTTGAGGATACTTCATCGCGCCTCTTTCCAATGGGTCTCTACTCCAACTCACGCTCTCTGGCCGCACAATACAACGTCAAGGGTAAGTTTTCTGCAGCTTTCCGCGTGGTCACTGGGCTTGCCCCTCCAGCACCCCGTGCTGCTGTTGAGGGTGGAAAAGGGGGACTGTTTGATCACAGTCAGGCTTGGATGAATATTGGATTCTCTGGGACGGCCGATGAGCTCCTCTTCAATTTGGAGGATGCAAGAGTCGTTAGCATCATCAGCCCCTACGATGGAACGGAATTTGTTCGAGTAGACTAGAGAAGAAAGACTTGTCCATGTTTCATGAAAGCTGGATAAATTACAATGCTGCAGAACAATTACTTTTTTCTCTTGGTTAATCACGCGCCTGGCTCTCCTCCAGGTGATAACTTGATCTGTAGTTATATATGAACCGTAATCACATTCTTACCTGGGTTAGTACCCCTCGTATTGAAGATTACTAAAGATCTTCAATTAGGTGGCCGCTTTGAGTTTGGGTAGTGCGGCTGAAATGAGGCATTTATATTAAAGGTCCTGTTAACATAATCAGCTTGTTCATCAAATGTAGTCCAATACATAATAAACTTCACGCAACAAAATTATAAAGTGTAGCTCTTCATGGTTCCTACAAATGAGTCCCCCAAAGATCGGATCAGCGCGGCAGCAGCTGAAGGAGAGCGACTACTCTCGATTATTGCTGCCACTGAAGATACTGCAGCCACTCTAACCCAGGTCAAACTCGATCTTGCTGCCCTTAAAAACATATGGTATGATGCAGATTCTTTATATAGCGAATTGTCCGCTCGTCTCAGAACGGAGCAGAAGGAGTTTGAAGATCTACGAGACAGCCATATAAGAAAGTTCTTTGGTGGTTCACAGTATAGCGAGAAGCTCACCAAGGAGGAGAATGACGTGGTAGAGTTGCTGGAGTGGCAGGATAAGGCGGACAAGACGCGCAAAGAGCTCAAGGCCCAAGTGGATGACATGAAGGAGCGAAGGCAGAAGTTGGAACACATGACCGAGCAACGCGTGCAAGCCCTGAATGATCTGGATAAGCTTCATGCAGCTATCTTCGACGGGCCTTCGCCAGATAATACTGAAGAAGATATACTCGAGGCAGAGATGGAAGCAGCTCAACAGGTAATAATCCGGATTGCTTCCTATCATTCTCTCTAGGGCGCAGCATTGACATTTCTCAGATATTTGATCCCATACAGAAACGATGCAGCCAAGTGGCTTCAGTGGTTAATTACATCACAATGGCTCGCTCCCGTGTCACCTTCGCCGCCGGAAGTGCAGCAAAGGCGCTCAAAATCTCGGAATCGGACATCTTTGATCTGAAACCCGGAGCTGGAAGAAGAGCTAATCAACACTTCAATTCCGCAGTCGCTGACCGGAAAGAGCGAGAAGAGCTGGGATTGGTCCGACTTAGTCTGGCAGAGGCTTCGCAATTCCTCGCTCTGGCTCACGAGCTTGATCCCAAAGTCGGTGGGTTCATCATGCCCAAGGTCGCAGATGGGAAAAGCGCTGCTGGCAGACTGGACGACTGGATCAACACACCAGTGACTGACTATTTGTTCCATCGGGAGATCAAAGCAACTGCAGAGGGCATAGCTGCGGCGGGCGCGATTGTAGACGAGGAGCTGCGATTGGCAGAGCAAAAGAAGAGCGTATGGACTGAAAAGAAGGATGCTGCGGGTAAGGACCTGAAACATGCGAGAGAGAAACTGCAACAGCTACGAGCCCGGATCTTCGAGGACGCTGTCAATGGTCAAGGAAGTTCGACAGCACCGTCTTATGAGCAGGCGACAGCAAATGAGCATCCACCACAATACACAGAGACGGAACCTTGACCCCTTTTTGTAGCTAATACAGGTCATAGCCTGTTGACGATTACTTCAATCTGATGATATGGATATCTAATTGTGTGCTTAACCAAAGACATCTAGATTGACTTGTCCTACGTAGAAGGACGATCCTCCTCATCAACTTGAGCATGTACCCATTCTTTGAACGGAAGCCTCGCTTCCCTGTGACCGCAGCAATTAGCATTCAATACAGCACCAGTGACATGCCTCTAGCAGTCGGTGCATATCTCAATTTCATCCTAGGTCTGGGAGGGAGTTCTTTTTTTTCTCTGGCTTCATCGTTGCTGCGGTCGGGTATTTACTTCAGGTAAGCATTGGATAGAAACAAAGTGTTCTTACAGCTAATGTCTAGATCCTCGGACAGGTATTCTGGGCAGCTACATCCTACAATCCTACTGACAAAAACCTGAAACGGACTGGTTCATCCCTTCAAGAGCCTATACGTCACGACTCAACCCTAGCGCTCGCAAGGTACTTTTAAGGAGCCACCGAAATATGCGAGTAGTGAAGGCCAAATGAGGATATCAGGTTATTGAGGCTGTTCAAGTGGAGTGGCCCCTAGACCGTCTTTTGTCCTCAAGCCTCTAGTCCGCGATCGGAAGACCAGCCGTACAGTAGTCTCCAACGCTACCAGAGCCAGTGCGGCTTAACCCAAGAAAGTAGTGTAAGGGGAACTAGAGCATAGGGGAAGTAGGGAGGGAAGTGAAAACTATAAAAGGATGCGACAGCAGAGTGCATAAATGCCGTATTAACTTAATATACAATACTAGCCCCGCCCTATGAATACCTTGCCCTGCTAATCTTGAAGTTCTAGTATAAATATCATAACATTCAAGCCTGATCTTGGTAAAACTCACCTACGAGGCATGGCTTAATATCTTGAGTTAATACAGTCACTAGGAACGGGCCTCCTGCCGCTGCAGCTAGTGAGCCTTGTTTCCTAACCGGTGCACTAATTTCAATGCTCCTTGCATTTTAATAGTTCAAGGAAACCCTGATCCATGACTGCATCCTTGTTGTGAATTGGCTGGCACAAAGAATTCAACTCGCTCGAAACCCCTGCGTCGTGCAGACGCGTGTTCGAGCCTGGGAAGAATTAATAGGCAAACCCCCTCACCCAGCTACAACCAACATGTGCAGCAAGTGCACACCCTTTTCAAGAGTGGTATCCCCGAATGTCTTAGCCTCTACAACGTGGCGTCAATCACTGACGACCCAGGAGAGTCATTGTATAATGAAGTTATGGAGTATGTTCCAAGCAATTATCACAGGTAAGATAACCCGATTGGAGATAGACGTGCACAAGGATCTGCTGAAAGCTTCGCGGCTTCTAGGGTCAATCTGCCGCCGGTAAGATTGGCGTGCCAACCTTGCTCGATAGCGTCGTGTCACCAAGCAGTCTGGCTGATGGGTTATGGATACGATGACAAGGGAACCAAACACTGTCATCAGCCAGCCGCCATTCTGCTGTTACTTGAAAGGTCAAGCGACAATAGCTATTATTTTGTTTTTTTTAAAAAAAGAAAAGCGAAGATAATTAGATTAGTTATAAATACAAGAGGGACCTTGACCAACGAAGCTTGAGCAAATCGCTGCGTTCAGGCCGACATCAGTTATACTCCTTCGCCTCCGGCTACATATGATCAATTTTCCTGCAGTCTTAAGCGCTTGGCTTTAGGAAATTCGCTTTTAAATTCAACCCTCCTGAATCCCAGCTGCAAGCTCATTACCATGGACTCTTGGCGTATAATATGCCAGTGCCCGAACTGCAACGTCGAGGCCAACCACTGGGCACCTTGCAGATGCCCTTACCCGTCGCCCCCTGATGAACCTTCTTCAACACATGCATCCCCTAACTCTGTATCTTACCTTGATGAGGAGCCTACAACATCCTCTCCTGCCGCATTCGAAGCCAATCAAAGTGCCAGTGCCCCCGGCGAGGCAGTCAACTTCTGTTGCGGGGAATGGTCAAAACACTATCACGGCTCCCATCCACAAATGGATTATGCATCACTCAACGTGCTGATCGATTCCGAACCTCAGGAAACTCAGCCGGGAGATCATATCCCCCATCCGACATCGGGCAAATCTTCGAAGTCCGCATCCCCCTCGCGAACTGAAGACTATCTTTTGACCAAAGAGGCCAAGGGAATGAGAAGCGCAGCGGAAGAATTGGAGGATCTACGTCCTGCAGATATTTTCCTTGTTGAATGTATGCTGAACGACATGAAATGGAAGAGTATCTACAACAAATACAATGAGATTTGGGAAGCCGAAAACGAGGGTGCCTTGAGGGCGCGGATGCATAGAATCAAGGATAAGAACCCTGCGCTCAGGGCCCTTCTTGAACAAAAGATCTAATAAAAGGGTGGCTTGATAAGTGTATTACTGTAACTGTATGGCAATGGGACTAATGGGTTTTCTCTACCGTTTAATTGTCGATGGAAAGTGTCTCTACTAATTATTATTCGTTGTTTGTACAGAAAAAGTGTATTTTGTTAGTTAATCCTCCATGGCGTCCAAGTTGTCTCTGCCCGTTTAAGCTCTCATCAGCCGCAAGCCTCAACTCCACTGTGACATCGACGTGTAACTGAGATAAAAAGCTCCGATGGAACGAAGAACAACAAAGAAGCGCCAATGAGACTTCTTAAACAAGAACACACACCCACACCTTAGACATTTGACTTACCATATTTTCACTCTGTGACTTGATCTAATGTTTCCTGGAGTGCAGTATAGAATAACTCCTTCTTGCAACCAGATGGAAAGAAGCCTGAATGAAAACAAGGGATACGGAATTTTTACGGAGGTAGAGGAGAAGGTCCTCCGAGATGATCTAGCTTGTTTCATCTCGTCGATTTGACAGCGCGCTTTTGTACGCCACATATCCACATCTTAAGCTCGCGCGATACCATCAGAAGGTTTTATTGGCTCGGACAGCCGGTAAACAACACGCGTGATTGTTGCTAGGCTAATGATTTGTCCGCGGATCCTTGCTGTTGCATGAGGGAACTATCCGAAAGACAAGCGGAGAAAATCAGGTGGGTAGAGCTGTAAGCGCTGGCTTGCTTCCTGGGCCGCTGATCTCACGGGAACTTTGCTGGCACTCCATCCTGTGAAGCGTCTCGTGAGCAGTCTCGACAAGCGTGCTGTCAATACATGTAGTTCGTTTTGCTCCTGCGCAGTGATTAAATGGGATCAGTAAGCTAAACTCCAGGCACATCCTGGAAGAATGTTGTAAAACGATGGCCAGAACCATGCACCCGACTTGTAGGGGCCGAACGAATACGGAATACTGCTTGATACAGCGTGTAAACAGTCTTTGCTATGAAAAGGCTATCGCAGATTCGACAGGAGATCCAGAAATTACATGGCATGCAGGGGCAGCACACCGACGGGTGAAAGCGCGACCTTGCGCCTGGTAGATGTGACGGAGCGTCACAAGACAGATATTCGAACGCGTGGCGAGGGCGAGGGCGAGGGTCGGAGACACCCGCTGCAGTCGACAGGATGGTATCTGCACAGTGCACACCCTCATATGCTGTTGTCTCGAACAAGCCAGTTGTTGTCCCCGTGAACCGGGGGCCAGGTAGCTAACCGACACGAACACGTTGAGCCGGTGAATACAGCTGACGTCTGCTGCGGGTCGATCTTGACCGTCACGTTATGGCTAGTGTGGAAGGCCTCAGTCACGAAGCGTGCAAGTTCTGTGCGGTGAGTTCGTTCTACCCCTGCCTTTGCTGAACGACAAAGTGAGTTTGGCAAACAGCATAAGCGGCGGCACACCACCAAGAGTCCATGTCTTGGTAAACTTACGATTCAGCTGACAACAGGGCGCCCGCCCGTGGCCACGGTGGCGTTAGTTTCGGGAGGGAAGCCCACGGAGGGCGTGAACCATGGCTTAGCACGAGAACTCACTTTCTCTCCAGGCCAGAGACAGGGTATTTAGAAGGTTAGCTCTCAGTTCCCCAGCCTCATTTTGTTCCCCTCAACTCCCCTCGCAAAACACAGTAGATTGATCAGTCGATTGTTGGGATGGGGCATCAAGTCGATACATTCATTAGACCACGCGTGGCTTTACGGACGTGTTGCCTTTGCAGTGTTGTTCACAAACAGCTGCCGAAATGGTTGAAGAGAGATACACAATGGCCTGACCAAGGTTGGTAATATTGCAACGAGCTTGCTTCTTTGTGGCAGGAACGCCTCGTGTCTGCTGAGACCTCCAGGGAGGCCGGCAGCGCGATGGTAGCCTAGACGAGAAAGGTCATCCATCACTTTTGCCTTCTCCGCAGCTGACGTCCTACAAGCTTATGATACTGCTCAGATCAACAAATACCCTAGCTTCCATTGGTGCGGGGACTACGCCAAAGTTTCATGACTCAGACCGGCGATACACACTTGTCGCCGCCACCAACAGAGGTACTTGCTGGATTTTGGAAATGGCTCTACACGTACTTGCTTCGTGGCCTGGTCGAAGCTTTGAAACACTTGTAATTTCGTCAAGGCGGCCGCATGCGTTCAGCAGTGCTGTTTACGCAATGACCGCAAGTTGGTCTGCTCAAGTGGGAGGAAATGGGAGTGGCAGTACGTACAGACTTTTGTGTGATGCTACGCGTTGGTTTCGCGGAAAAGGACACAGTCCATGTTAAGAGTTTGGGCTATTCCCCCCCTTTTTTGGGGACCTAGACAGAAACGGCGGTTGTGACTCTAGATGATGTCGATGTCAAGGAGTGTTTGCTAAGATGAACTCAAAAAGCCGACCGACAAAAGTAAAAGCTTGGGAATCAATGAAAGAGCGTGATGGAAGGTGTTCAGACGGTTGCAGCCTGGAATTATGACGTGCTTGCATTCCAGTGCCATCGGCCATGTCCGTTTAGCGCTTCAGTTACCAGTGACTGCCCCCTCCCGCCCTTGACTGCCTCCTCCAGCAAGGTGTTGAGGTGCACTTTCGACGTGGAATTGATTCGCCTTTCTCAAACTCATCAGTAAATACAGGCGAAATATCGCTGTCTACACTGGCCCAGATAGAGATCAATCTCGCGCATAGGGGACGCGTGCTACTCCGAGTTCTCCAGTCTGTAAGTATGCGGACCTCAATTCGACAAGTTTACGTTTACTAACTGCCCAAGGCTTTTGAGTAATGCCCTCGTCCGATCTCAATATGCGATTGCTGTTGCGAGTCTCGGATCTGACTCTTTCGATGCGACGTGTCTGAAGCAGGACACACCATACCGCCGATGAACACTCCGTCGTTGAAGCCTTCTGCCCGCCTTCGTCAATTCATGCTTGATGTCGAACGGACGACGCGAATCCATCAGCATGAAGGATACCATGGAAGGCCGTGTCACCTTTGACGCAGGCCTCAACGTCAAGTCGCCTCGTCGTCGATGCCATACCGAGTACATCAACTGCCCCGACTCGAATGTATCATCCTAAGCGAGTCAATTGAGACCATGCGTTGACTTCATCTCATCTTGAAGCAAAGGCATTACGATCGAGGGACAAGAGCCTGTTGGAATTGCCGCTCGCTAATCCCCATTGTTGATCAATGCCTTCCCTTTACTCATCGCAAGACCTTGCTTCGAGTTCGAATCTCCTGCCGCCACCCCTTTGTCGACTCCTCGGATTACCAGGCAGCTCGCCAGTCATGACGTTTGGTATCGCCGAAGACTAGGCTACGGGATTCTGCTTTTGCGCTACCGTACAGATTGTTCACACGAGCCTGACGATGTCTTAGATGTAAGGTCTGGAGGCTTGTACAAGCCGAGAGAGTAGTACCATGATTCACCTATTGGACTCGCAGATGCCATCAGCAAAGTGTTTACTGACTTTCAAAGCACTGCGACTCAGATTCAAGCCTCGTGGCTATCCATAGCCTTCACCCCGATGATGCTCTCCAGTTCCAAACCAAGAAGGTGACGTCGAACACCGTCAAGCATCCGAGACGGCGTAGCTTCCGCAGCCAGAAGCTGAACCTGTCTGTGCCTCGAATCACTCTGTTCCATGACAGAAGCATTGAAGCTCCTTCTCGGATGTTGAAAACTTTCTATCGTAGTCTTTGCATGCACTGAGAGCCTCGCCGGCAACTTCGCGACGTCTTTTTGACTAAGATTGTGCGATAACATACTGCGTACTTATCTTGAAGGAAGTGGACCAAGTTGGTCCCGTCGAATCGTTGTCTCCCTCCTCACACCTTAAATTGCATTTGTGTCCATTAAATTAGACCAAAAGCCCACCAAGTCTCCTGTGTTTCTCCTATTGCGCCAAGAGAGTTGCGCCAAAAGCTCTCAGGGAAGTAAGGGATTTCTTCTCAAACTGAAGCTCGCATAAATGGGTCTTGGGCTTGCTCATCGTTCACGGCCAGCACCTGTAGCGACACCCTGCGATGAGGCCATCTAGAAAGGTAGATCTAGAGTTGACTGGCATTTTAATGTTATGATGTCTTGACTAGTTCTTGGTCGATAAGCCCATAGGGGACCCGAAGTCCCCCCGCCTCACTGAAGCCAAGGCCAATTCCCCGCATTGCAAATCCTTTATTTACAACTTCGCCAAGTCGTCATCTCTCGCGAGTCGTCGAATGCTAGGCTATTGCCTTTTTATATACGGCCGACAATGTCTTTCTATCTAATCCCTGACCTCCTGCCGCAGGATTCCTCTGTCACATTCTACGAATCCTCCTTTTTCAACCGTGGCCCGGACCTACCCAAGCTTCCAACTCCTTCCGAAGTCTTGGCCAGGCCCAATTATGTTCAGCATCCACGCGCCGAGGGCATGGTGTTACGTCAGCCAGCCGTGTTCAAAGAGCTTAAACGTGTCGTGAAACACAGCCGCAACTTGAACGCGATTATCGAGGAAGGACAGTGTCTTTGGGCCGTTCGTCACTTCTTGCCTGAAGTCCCAGTTCCAGAGGTCTACAGCTGGACACAGGAAAACGGCGTCACATTCCTCTATATGGAATACATTGATGGGATCACTCTACGTGATCGTTGGGACACTCTAAGCGCTATTGAAAAAGATGGCATCTGTGAACAGCTTCGATCGATGGTCACTAAAATGTCTCATCTGCGCCAAGCACCTGATGATCCGTTCATCGGTAGGCATCCCTGCACACTTCAAGGATTCTCTCAGACCTAATTGGTGTTTAGGTAATATCAACCGCGGGGCCGTGAGAGACATGGTCTTTACTAACACAAACTTTCCACCTGCTGGCCCTTTTTCTGCAGCGGCTGAATTCCACGACTGTATGTCGGACATGTTCAAGTGGCCAGCCACGGCCGATGATCCAGATCTTGATCCTACCAGTATCACAGACCCTTATCGACAGATGCTGCCTGACGATTGTCCCATCCGCTTCGCGCACGCGGATCTCAACCCTGTGAACATAATGGTGTCCAAAGAATCGCCTTGCCGTATACTGGCAATTCTTGACTGGGAACAATCGGGCTGGTACCCCGCCTACTGGGAGTTTTGCAAAGCCGAATTGACTATTGAAGCCCATTCAGAGTGGCAAGCTGTATATTTGCCCAAGATTTTCGATGAGCCAAGTTGTGTCGAAGGCTTCTACGCTTATGTTAGCTCATTTGCCCCTTAATGTAACAAGCATATAATAGAAACAATTACCGCTTTGTACTTGGTGGGCACGGAGATGTGCTGTTACAGCTTGACTAGCGGCTAGTCAATTCATTGTTATGCTCGTAATACATCCTGTATGGGCCGCACTGGGTTTCCCATTCAGTTATCGTCACGACTATCCGCGATGAGTAGCGTTCCATGATCAAGTCGAAGCCCTGTATTGAAATCTCCCGTTGTCACCGAGAATGTAATACTTGTCAGATATTATTTGTCCTTACGTGGCACTCTTCAAGGTAATGTAAACCCAAGTAAGAGAACTGCCAAGACTGAACTGGATAGTTCGTCTGGCTGGCAGTTGAGCAATGTCTCCTCATGTCCATTACTATCAATGTCTTAAATGGCGCTCTCATTTGTTTAAAGAGCTAAACCTTTTGAGTATGTATATATTTATACTACTACCTGAAACTATTAGTATAGTTAAAAAGTTTAGAAACTAGTTACAGAGGGGAATTGAAGCCTGGTAGTCCCTGATTAAATCAGTTACGGCGCATAAAGAACTTGCTAAACTCTACGTTACTCTCAAGCCTTTCCAAAGTGCCACTATCGTATTGCAGAATCAGTTCCAGACTCCGAATTTCACTATGAGGAGGTGGCAGAATAATGCAACGGCCGTCAGGTTTACCCTCAGTATCTCCGACAGTAACGCGGAATGCTGAAGGATACCCAAGATGACGCCCGAAATAAATGTCGTTGTATCTGTGCGCTTGAAGACAGACTATGAGCATGTCCGGTCCCGGGTATCGGTCGACATTCCAGGTCAAGGAAGTAGTTTTGGGCATCTGATTGAGCAGTCCAACGAGACGCCTTACTGCTTTGTTGTTAACAGCAGCAATGGCTCGTTTGACAGAGCTTGCCAACTCCAGATAGATCTCGTTTCTGTCTTCCCCATTCTGCAGACGAGCAACAGGTGCTCTGGCGACCGCGTTCGGTTCCGCAAAATTCCCCCAATAGTTTGATGGGAGTGGCGGACTTTCCATTCGTTCCCTCGCATCGACAGTGATTGATAGCTTAGCCTCTGGGTATCGATGATGGTCCATCTGCCTGGCCATGACAACGTGGCGCCAGAGGAAAGCACAGATAGCTTCAGTCGTGCTCAGCTTAGTATTGACAGCGCCTTTCAGGACATGATTCTTGAGCAGCGAGAGGTTCTCGGCAGAGATGAAGAATATGCCATGTTCAACCGACTGCACCTCGGCAACTTCGTAGTTTGTTGGGTTCAAGAAAGTGGAAGAGGTCTCTGTAAGCTTCCAATCAGGAAATTCTTCCAGGGTCACGCCTTGTTCACCCTCAACGACCGAGCTTCGATCAAGAGGCGTGATTGGCATGGTTCGGAGGCCGAGTCCTTTGGTAATGGCAGCCAGGTGCATGCCTAATGTCTTGTGCAAGATAAAGTTGCAGACGCCATCGCCTGCCACATGCTGCATATCAGTCAGTGTTTGTAAAGGAAAGGCCGGACGACGAGGCTTGTGTTGCACAAGCCGCGTCGCAGGCGGTCGTGTAACATGGAGCAAAAAGTAAATCGCGCGGGTAACGTGAACTTACATGAAGACAGGTCCCGAGTATAAGGCCCCCAGAAATGAAGTTACACTGAAGTACCAGCGCCGGAATACTGGCTCCCGGAACTAGCTTTGCCGATGTGCCGAAGATAATGTGTCTCGGTATATCAAGCGGAAAATAAGCCCTCTCAAGCTGGTGAAACGTACCGAACTTCCATAAAGGCCGAAGTTCGGGTGCCGTGTAATCCTTGTAGTTAAGTCTGGGGCCTTGGTTGCTATCGAATAGAAGCTCAACCTCTTCCCGATCGTTTTCGGTGGGCCGTCGCACGGAACATGCAAGTTCTGGGATGTCGATGATCGTGTTGACTAAGGCCCGTTCAAATAGATGGAAGATATGTCTCTTGTCCGCATTCTGTGACGCAGGAAAATACAGACATGATGAGATGTAGTCCCTCGGAGCGATTTGGTCGATTGCTGAGAGTTTGACTATCTTTCCATGTGCGATTGGCTGTGGTTGAATAGTAGTAGAGGTGAAGTAGGCGGATGGAGTGAATGGAATATCAGTCGACATGGCGACGATGCTGCTTTAGTGATGTTAAGCTTGAGAAATGCGGATGTGCAAGAAGAATTAGTCTGGAAAGAACTCACTGATGTGCCAGACTGATGATAGATAAATCAATATGAGATCTGATGCATTGTCTAAGACTCTTTAGATGCGGAGACTGTAGGTACGGTATCTTCATTCCTCTAGTCTAGACTACCAGACTTACAGGAATCCGAGTGATTTCGTATTACGCTTTGACCAACACATGATTGAGACAATATGTCGCACGGTGCTTGAGTCTTGTTTATCTGACACGTTCCGACGAAGCTTGTGGGCAAACTCCCCCCTAGCTGCAGATCCTTATACGAAGGGAGGTATGATCGTCATTTTTGGTCCAAGCGCATGTTATATCTGTGGTACCTGATAGACGATATCGCTGAGACATAATTCGGCAATGAGATGTGACAAAAGAGCGGTCCGAGCCACAGCTGTGCAGGGTTTAAACTTCACTCCGAAGCTTGCAATTGTAACGCAAGAAACACTAAACGGTAGATGATCTACCTCTTATCGTACGTTCAACATTTTCGCGGTCTTTACTGTCTTAAGTTTAGATTGCGAAAATAATAAGGGTGTAGTTATCATAAAGCTGAAACGGAGGTCAAAGTCAGGTTGATATCATAGAGCAGGACTTGAGGGAGAAGCGTAATTGCTTTCACGTGGCTCGACCGATATCTTACAAAATGATAATCAATTTACTCTGGGATCATTCACTTATCTCTTCAAATAAGCAGAAGTAACTTGACCAAATCACAGTCTGCAAACAGAAACGACGAATCAGCCATGTCCGATTCATGGGTCGAACCAGCGGGCCCTCTACAGCCATCCACCGTGAAGTGCTCAGCCCTCGACAACCTCACCGCTTCAGTGTATCCTTCGCCTACACACTTCTTTCCACTAAAACCAAAAACGGACCCTCGACAGCTCTATGAAGACTGTAAGCAAGGCCTCTCCCGATGTATCTACGAGCATCCACACCTCGCAGGTGTTATCAGGAAAGACGAAACTGGACGTTGCGCTATTGAGATTCGACCGGCCCCGCGTGCAGGCACAAACTTCTGGTATCGAGATCATCGCCACGATGCAGATGTGCCCTCTTACACCGAGCTCAAGATTAACGGGTGGCCGTTTGGCGATGGCGAAGAAGATGGCCTTGCCAAGCTCCGACCAGAGGACTTTCCCTGCGTCCAAGATGGCGACCCTGTAATTGCACCTCAGTTCAATGTCTTGAAGGGCGGTATCGTCTTGACCATGTCGATCACGCACGTGATAGGTGACCTGGTCCAGTTTATGGACTTTCTCAGGTCTTGGTCACAGAACACGAGTGCGATAGCAACTGCCAGACTCAATGGTCAATCTGTACCTCAACTCCCGCAGCAAATATCGGCGGACCTGATAGATCGCTCCCTCTTGACACCTGACGTGAGTATCGAGGAAGATCTGGACAAGCTCGGAGCTCGTGCAGCGAAGCTTCACTATCTCGACATGCTTGACCCTCGGTCTCCAGAAGAAGTTGCGGACAAAGTATCAAACCTCTTCACCAAGGCACGTCTGACAAATGACGATCTGGTGAGGTTTACAGAAGATGAACTTCGCACTCTGTCTTGTTCTGTCTGGACCTTTTCAAAGTCCTCAATCAAGCAGCTTCAGCACATGATCCAAGAGGTCTTGCCCGACGGCTCAAAAGTTTCGTCCACAGATTGCTTGACCTCGTTCGCATGGAACCGACTCTTTGGCGCCAAATATGCTCCAGGATTATCAGGCCGTGATCCTCTACCCGAGACTAGCAAGATTGTCTTTGCTGGGAGCATTCGTCGCCGGTTGACGCCTCCTCTACCTAACAATTACATGCCTGCCTGCGTGGATTTATTCCCCGTGTCTGTAAGCACCAGAGACTTCATCTCACCTGACCCTAAAACTCTGGCACATGCAGCGACGGCTATTCGCAAGAGCAATAATGCTTGGAGCGAGGAAACCTTTCGAGAGATGCTCGAGATAGCCCATTCGCATCCTGTCAACCCGGGCCTCATACCTAAAGGGCCCATCGATGCACTTGTGACGGACCATACACGAGCAAGTGTAGCTATGCTGTCAAGTTGGGGTCCCGAGCTTGGTTCTTGTGAGGCCTTTAGAGAGCCGTATCTTGGTAGAATCCCCCCTCATGGGGAGATCACTCTCTTACCCCGATGGAATAATGGTAATTTGGAGGTTATGTTTGCTGGAGAGGCTGTTGTGATGGAGCGGTTGAGAAGAGATCGGCTTATGAGTCAGATGGCCACTTGTCAGTTTGTCATGGGTGACCCTAGGTTTCAGGCGACTCGTGGGAAATATGTCTCAAAGCTGTAGTAGAGACAGCAATAGCCATTCCAGAACCTGGCCAAGCGTGTCTAAGACATTCTGAAATAATTCTAGTATAGTAAAGTTGCTCTAAAGCCAGAGTATCATAATTGAGCTCTATTGACCTCGTTACCGCCTTCGTCAAAATGAATCTTATTCCCCATAATCATAGACCGTTGCAAAGCCGCGCCAATGCGCACAGCCGTTACTGCTGATTCCAGTTCAACAGGTACTGGCTTGTCGTCAAGCACGCACTCGGTAAATTCGATAGCTTCTCTTGTGAACGCTGCCTGGAACCGCCCCCAATAGTTTTGAGGAAGCTCATGCCTGATGCCTTCTTGTCCATAAATCCGAACGTGGTTCTCAACCGGGATCAAGTTCACAGACAGCTTACCCTTTGTCCCGATAATCTCTGTCGTATCCTCTTGACCAGCAGCCATCATGCGCGAGGCATACAAATATGCGATGCGCCCATCGTAAAATTCGACAATGCCCACAGCATTATCCCTATCATCGTACTGCCGTAGATCTGGTTCCACGGCCGTGATCCCTACGGCGTGGACTGATCGAACCTTGGACTCTTGGCCAAAAAACCAAAGAGCCAGGTCAATATCATGAATACTGCAATCAACGAATATGCCACCAGAGAACTGAGCATATGCGACGAAAAAGCCCGAAGGATCCAGCACATCGCACGTCTGGCTCCTAAGAACAGATGGGCGGCCGATCAAGCCTGACTTTGTTTTCTCGTAGGCGTCGCGGTATGAAGCATCGAAACGGCGGGAAAAGCCACACATGACTTTGAGGTCGGGGCGGGTAGCAGCGGCGTCAACAACAGATTGGGACTAAACTGTCAGCACAATGCGAAGTCTGTCACAAGGAAACACTCACAATCTCGACCGTTGTGCCAAGCGGCTTCTCACACAATACGTGCTTGCCCGCGGCAATAGCGGCATTGGTCTGTTCAGCATGCACAGCAGTGGCAGAGGCGACGCAAACTGCATCCAAGCCCACATGGGCTATCATGTCAGAGTAGCTCTCGTATACAGCTACTCCGTCAGGGGCGAGGTTCTCAGCAGCCCATTCCCTCTCGGCAGCGTCTGGGCTGGTAACCGCGACTAGAACAGCTCGCGGGACATTCTGATGGAAGTTAAGGGCATGTCGCTTGCCCATTCTTCCGAGACCAGCGACACCAACATGGAGTTTGCGAGGTGCCATTGTATGAGTGTAGGGAGGATGGTGAAGAATTGAAGAAAATGAAAGAAGTAAATGAAGGGTGAGAAGTAGAATACTGCCGACCCGGATTTCTCATTTATTATATACAGCCTGACAGTCGATAAATGTCTCCATGTTGATGGCAGGACTTGGCAAAAGTTGTATTCTCTTGTCTTGGATTGTTCATGCTGGGGGAAAGGCACTTACCTGTGCGTACTTGGACGCGAAAAGACATGGTGGAGTAGAGCATTCGGAGGCTTTGACCCTGAGTTCTCTGTTGATACGGGTTAATTTGCCCCGATAAAGACCATGCGGATAAACGTTCCGAGTGAAGCTCCACAGTATTTCAGACCGCCGCATATGTGTACACTATGGGTACATAGACATGTTGAGGGTCAGTCGCGTTCCCATCTACTCGACATTTATATAGTATGGAAATTAAACTGCTATGTAAATCGCTCAATTTCTTACCCTTGAGTCACTGTATTTGAGACTATTTGACTCCATACACTGATTACAGCTATGGCCTAAGTTCTTTTCCGGCATCAAGAATCCACCCAGCCCCATGCTCTCTTTAAATGGTCTTGTGCTGATGCAGTGGGCCACGAATGAGTATTCTGGGTCAGCATCAACACATCCAATAACGCCTCTTGGTCTCGTCTTTCGGTAAATCGATCTCCACATGCCGTCACTCCCATGCAGGCTGTGAAGGTGGCGGGTCTTGTGGAGGGATTTGAGAGAGCTATCCCGCAAAGTTCTCGGACTTGGGTCCGGATATCGTCCTACATCAGTCAGAATACACTGCTATGGTGGATTGCGCATCTCAACCTACGTCAATTTGCTTCCGAGCTAGCTGAGCAGATGGTCCAATTCGTGGTACTCGGTCATCATGGCACATAAGGAGAATACGAGCAAATATGCTATGGACTTGACCGATAACTGATGTTTATTAGCATACCTCCTCTAGTCACAAGCTGTAACATACCGACGGCGTGGTTTAGATAAATGATGTGTGGAAAGGCTTCGCCCAAGGTCTCGTCAGAAGCACTATAGGCAACAGGCAGCCAGGACACTGGACGAGCTCGTAGCCACGCTTGGTCATAGTCAACTAGTTCTTGATAGTGGTGTCTGTTGGGACCGTTATTACCAAAACAATAGTTTATAACATCTGCACTGTGGACAATAATGCGATTTGCCCATGTGTCATCGTCGGCTTCAGAGAGGGACCGATCCATGAATCCGTGATCGAGCCTGATCTTTACAGGGCGTTGACTTGCAAAACTCATCGTTACCTCTTGTCTCATGCCAATCCAGAACGAGGCTAAGCGGAGGCTACTCGGGGTCGTTGTAGAGTCACAAGTGTTCATAAATAGCTGTATTCCTAACAGATGACCTTCGTGATCGGTGCCGATAAGTGGAACGTCGAGTTCCTCGAGAGTCCGTAGAAGGATAGTCGCTGCGAGCAGATTGTCGTCGTTCAGGGCGGAGGAGTCGTTTGAGATTGTTGCCAAGTGCCTGAGACATGCTTGATGGTACCGATCGGAGGCGTAAGGGTCATATTGTGCGTTGAGGCTGAGATGTCTGGAGGATAAGGCGAAGATAGCATTGAGGAGGGTCGGACAAGACGCTGCTCGAGGGGGCACAATGTTGGCAAAGTGGCGTCTGGAATCGCAGAGGTCGAACTGCCAAAGATCAATACCCCATGTCGACCTGGACAGAAGATAGAATGGCGTACCCATGTGCACATGTAAGTCAAATAATATTGCATCAATCTGACTTCATGGTTCTCCACCAACGGGTAGGGTACTGATCCTACGTTGGCCAGTCCCAGTGTCGAACCCTGCGGAATTGGGCCATAATTGTGACGGCTGTCTTTGCTTACTGCACTGGCTCCATCCTCTCCACCGATCTCAACTGTATGAATTTGAGTCGCAGGAGAGTCATTAGACCCAGAATCTATAAGTTGTTCGTTATGAGATTGAAGCGTGTTCCTATCAGCTTGCTGCCAGTGGCTTTGGCTCTCCGACTCTGATAGGTAGTAACCTTCAACATCATGCGTCTCATCCACGAATTGTACTTGGCGACCCGTAAGTGGAAGTCTACATGAACAGGGATACTTACATCGTCTTGAGAAAGGGACCCAAACTTGATTTGGGGATGACCTATGGTGGAACTCAGCCTCCTCATCATCGCCATGACACGCAAAGGTCTGGGGGTGGACATACGTAGTTGAGTGCTTGAAGCGAAAAACGGGCGCTGTGGCGCAAACCTTGCCCATCGAAACGCATCGAAGGCATGTTTGTGTACCATCTCCAGCAACTTGTGGACCCCAGACGCATTTGAGATGCTGTTTCTTGCAGGCCTAATGATGGTCAGAGTGGCAAGGGGCATTCGGCATGGTTACCGATGTTTCATTTGACTTACGAGACATGCTGTAGCTGTGTTCATTTTCTCTCAAAGCAAATTTCAGAATTGATGTCTGGTGCAAATTCATCTTGAGGGGCAGGTTGCCCCGATTATATGACCTGGCTCCAAAGGCAAAAAAGGCCGAACGGTCGGGGCTGCGCTCCGTTTCTGCGTTTGAAGGTGAAAAGCTCCGATGCTCTAACCTGTATAGGGCTAACCTACTACGATAATGGAGCCTAGGCCGGACCATTTCCTGATGCTTGTCGGAAGAAGACTTGGTCCACCGTTACCCCAAAACTCTCCAGACTTGACTCGTGCTTCCCCACGAAATACCCCATGTTTAATCCATGTCACTGTTGGATGAAAAGTAACCCGCCATCATTAATTGGATATCTACGATAGATGGTAAGTCGCAGAGTAGACCGAGAATCCAGACTATAATAGATCAGCATCTCGCCCTCGAATATCCCCAGAAACTATTCATCCTCATCTACATTCAGAATCTACTTATAACAACTTCTCAAAATGGATACGCAAGTCGATCAAGTCAAGGACAAGCTTGACGAGTGCGGTGCCACTACCGAGGAGCACGTTGGAATCAACACTTCTTTGGAACCATATGGTCCTTCCGGTGAGTTATCATTCCCTGCTAGGCTTTAACATGATTGTGATGGCAGACGTTGCGAGTACATAGCTGACAAATTAGGATTTCGCGGTCTCTTCTCATCTCCCTACGTCGCTGCCTGCGCCGCCTTCTCGGCGATCGGTGGCCTCCTCTTTGGCTATGATCAAGGCGTCATTTCCGTGACGCTCGTAATGGATCATTTCCTCGATCGATTCCCCGAAGTCTCGGATGATGCCCCTGGCGCAGGCTTCAAAAAGGGCCTCATGACCGCCATGATCACGCTCGGGGCGTTTATAGGTGCCATCAACCAGGGTTGGATCTCCGACTGGATATCCAGAAAGCGTTCCCTGATGGTTGCTGTTGTGGTATTCACGATTGGATCAACTCTCCAGACCGCAGCTATCAACTATGCCATGCTGGTTGTAGGGCGCTTTACCGGTGGCATTGGTATTGGACAGTAAGTTCAGCTTGGAAATCTGTTTATCCAACACTCGATGCACCTTGACATTGACCATGTATCTGTTAGATTATCCATGGTGGTGCCTCTTTACATCGCAGAGATTTCTCCACCTGAGATCCGAGGTGCTTTACTCGTCTTCGAAGAACTGTCGATTGTCATAGGAATTGTTGTTGCATTCTGGATAACCTACGGGACAAAGGTAAGCCAACATCCACTCCTTACGCGCCGCTATTAGCTCATCCACTCCTAGGCAATTCCCAGCCACTGGTCTTGGCAGCTTCCGTTCCTCCTTCAAATCCTCCCCGGTCTTCTATTAGGATTCGGCGCTATTTTCCTACCATTCTCCCCTCGATGGCTCGCTTCCAAAGATCGCGAGGAGGAAGCATTATCCAGCCTCGCCAAACTTCGCGCCCTTCCCGAGTCCGACCTACGAGTTCAACGCGAATGGATGGACATTATCGCCGAGGCCCGATTCCAAGCAAGTGTTCTCCGCGAACGACACCCTGATCTCACTCAAAGAACAGATGTGGTTGGGAAGATGCGACTTGAGTTTGTTAGCTGGGGAGATTGCTTCAAGTCTGGCTGCAGGCGTCGGACTCTTGTTGGTGCAGGCCTTATGTTCTTCCAGCAGTTCACTGGAATCAACGCTCTTATCTATTATTCACCAACACTGTTCGGAACCATGGGCCTGGACTTTGACATGCAACTCATCATGTCGGGCGTCCTCAACGTGACGCAGTTGATTGGTGTTCTGTCGAGCTTATGGACCATGGACCGTTTCGGCCGCCGGGGCATCCTCCTTTGGGGTAGCTTCCTGATGTTTGTGCCACATCTCATCATAGCTGTCTTGGTGGGCAAGTTCTCGAATGATTGGCCCAGCCATACTGCCGAAGGCTGGACAAGCGTCGCTTTTCTTCTATTTTACATGCTTGCCTTTGGTGCCTCTTGGGGCCCTGTTCCTTGGGCTATGCCAGCAGAAGTATTTCCATCATCTCTCAGGGCAAAGGGCGTGGCAATCTCCACCTGTTCAAGTAAGCTTCTCTTCTCTATCAAGTGCCAAGCCACTAACCTCGTTAGACTGGATCAACAACTTCATTATTGGCCTCATCACGCCACCTCTTGTTCGCGAAACAGGCTTCGGCGCCTACGTCTTCTTTGCCGTCTTCTGTCTTCTGTCCTTCGTCTGGGTCTGGCTTAGTGTGCCTGAGACTAACGGGAAGTCTCTTGAGGAAATGGATAGCGTTTTCAAGGACCGGACTGGAGTGGCAGATATTGCCAAGAAGGATCGTATCCTCACCGAGGTCTACAGTGAGCGACAACGCCGCTGATGATAGAATGGAGTAAATTTGAAAGCTCCCCCAATTTGAACTTCATGCTTTTTTGCGAATTTTCTCGAAACCGGATATAATTAACTGTGTGACATGGTTAGGAGGTCGCAGAAGCTAAGCATAATTCCAGTAATTCGTGTAAAAGTGCAACCACTTAATCCCGAGCCGTCCACCCTCGCATTGACGTCGAATGACCTCCTGCATGCTATTTACTAAGCCACTAGCTCAGGGGGCCTGGGTTGTGATGGTTGCATGAGCTACTGAATGCATTGCTTAACCATGGTCATCACCATGAAACATTGTGCCAAGCTGTTCTGCGGCAAGTTTGCCAAAAGAAAAGTCGATGTATATGCGGAAATAGTCTTTCCCAAGTCATAGCCTTAGAGTATCTAAATGTACTCCGCGATAATCACCTAATTATTCATCACAAAGGAGACGAATCGAGTCGATTATCAGTTGGCTCATGGAACTGAAGGATTCTTACCCTGGACGCAAAATCGAGTTATCGGACCGACAGGCCAGCCACTGACAATCAGTTGCTTATTAGTCTACCGACTATACCTAAAAGAAGCGGCACCAAGCCAAGTTGGTAGTTCAGCTCGCCGCCACAAACGGCATCAAGGAGATCACAGACCTCCTGCAAGACTGGCGTTCCAATCAAGCCTCTTACTTCGATTTCCCCAGACATATGATGCCCAGTCGTTGTCTGATTCCTGCAAAGGTCAGGGGAAATCCGGGGGAATCAATCCGGGGAAATGAGCTGTGGCTTCCAGTAATGACTGTATCAGGCCTAAAGTCAAATCCTGCCTAGTTTGAGAGGAGTTATATAATACAATGCGTGTTCCATCCAGTGCGAGGTAAACCATGTAACGTTCAAGCCTGTCCCTAATGCATCTTTGTCTCTCTATACCCTGCTGCCCGGTTCCCTGAAACAATGTTTGGGTCAAATGCCAATCTTAGCAAAGATGAGGTCGTGCTCATATCCATGGCTTCCAAAGGAGTTGCTTCTCATCACGAGTCAGGTATCGACGAACCCGCCCCAGAAGATCTTGCGCGCCAGCCCTCACATGTCTACTCCAACACCCTTGACAGTCCAATATGGCTGCCCCGCCGATCAACAAGCTCAGGCGGTGTCGGCGCACGCATTCATCGCGGCTTAGCAAACGAGAAAGAGATGACTCTGCTCAGCTGCTGCCGGCACTTCCCCAAGGCGATTATGTGGTCTTTTCTTCTCTTCCTTACCGTTGTCATGGAGGCATACGATAAGTCACTTATCTCCGGTTTCCTTGCTTTTCCGTCCTTCAGGCGTAGGTACGGTGAACCCAGGCTACCGCTTACTGACGCCGTTGGGGAGCAAGACTATGAGATCTCGCCCTTGTGGCAGATGGGTCTTCAAAATGCTGCCGTCGGTTGCGAGATCGTAGGCCTTCTTGCCCATGGTTATATCTCCTATGCGATTGGATACCGCAAGATGATGATCGTCGCGCTTCTGTGGATGTGTCTTGCAGTATTCCCGGCTGTCTTCGCACACAACATCGCTCTATTACTTGCCTCCCAAGCTCTCTGTGGTAAGTTACTGCTCGCCTATCAATCTCACGCGGAATGCACACCCGATTATCTGAGAACTAACGGGTCTTCCACAGGCTTGTCGTGGGGTGTGATTCAAACTTTAGCAGCGACCTATGCTGCTGAAGTGGTACCCTCAGTCATCCGTGCAGCTATCCTCAGTAATGTCAATATGTGCTGGCTTATTGGCCAGCTCATGGGTACTGGAATACTGCGGGCGCTTATCAAGAATACGTCAGATTGGTCGTATCGCCTGCCATTTGCCCTGCAATGGGCATGGGCGGTCCCATTGCTGTTCCTCATCTACTTCGCCCCTGAAAGTCCCTGTAAGACTCTCCCTACTTGACACATCTTCTTTCCTTTTACTTATTTGTCAACCATAGGGTGGTTAGTCCGACATGAGAGACTAGCAGAAGCTCGACATTCATTGCAGAGACTCACGAGTAACAAACACATCGACATCGAGGATACAATCGCTATTATGCAGCATATTGATTCAACGGAGAAGAAGCTAGGATATGGTGGTTCGAACTTCCTAGATCTCTTCAGAGGTTGCAACCTCCGCAGGACCGAAGTGTGTTGCATGACCTGGTCTTGCCAAGCTCTATGCGGTGCTACCTTAACCGGCTATGCCCCATACTTTCTAGAACAAGCAGGCTTTGAATCCTCCAAGTCATTCACTCTAGCTACCGGAATGTATGGTCTCGGTATTTTAGGCGGCATGATATCGTGGATATTGCTTTCTACAATCGGACGGCGAAAGCTTTACTTGGCCGGCTTGGTGTCTGCGTTGCTCATTCTCACCACAGGCGGCACCTTGTCAATCGTCTTGGCCGACCACTCGTCGTTGAATTGGGCGCTCGGGTCCTTGATTATCCTGATGACCTTTACCTACAATATGTCCATTGGTCCGGCTTGCTATGTCATCGTGGCCGAGATACCATCAACAAGGCTTCGGATCAAGACCATTGCCCTCGCAAGGATCGTTTATAACATGTTCACTATCGTGAATAACTTTGTTGCGCCTCAGCTTTTAAACCCATCTGCATGGGACCTGGGTGGTAAGTCTTGTCTAGTGTATGCTGCTACATCTTTCCTTTGTCTGATATGGTGCTATTTTCGGCTTCCTGAAACAAAGAAGCTATCGTACTTGGAATTGGATATTCTTTTCGACAAGGGGGCTCCTACAGCCAAGTTCAAGGAACTACAAGATAGACTTGCCAATTCGGCGTACATCTCTGTGTCAAAGGCAGAGCGGGTCAGGAATGCTTGGCATGGCTGGCTGGCTTATTCCTAGTGGAAAGTCGACATGTATACTGAGCAGTTTGAGTCAATACTTAAAAGGCAGTTGCAGTGTTTATGCTGTTAATGCTTGTAGCTGGAACTGTTACATTTAGTAAAAAGAGGTAGAAGATTTATTATTTTCTAGTATATATCCGCATATACCTACAGTCTCTATGATTCGTTGCTACTCTGGCAAGTTTATCTTATTTAAAATATCAGGTTTCGCTCGCGAATAGTCAAGGTTCAGTTACTCGTCGCGAAAAAGATGGACAACAAAGGCTCAGGGTCACAGTCAGGCTCTTGTCTCTATCATGCAAGTCTTGAATTGTCTCTGAGCTTATTTTCTCTGTTTGACTTTTATTATTTATAACAGGGGATTTACGGTTTCAGTATTTAACCCATGTAGATATAGTTCTCTCATTTAGGTCTTTACCTATCCTTAATGTAACTCTATCTTGATCAGTGAACTGAGTCTCTTACTAGGGAGGGTTAGTGAAGGGGGGGTCAGGAGTAGGGTAGGGGATTCCCTGCTGACGACAGTAGTCGTACATATAGTATTCATCTCGGCACTTACGGCAGTTGTGCCAGGTTGTGGGCACATTTGGGCCGTAGCGAACAGGGCGCTCTAGGTGGACAGCACCGCTCTGCTTAGCAAGGTCGCACCTTTCAATTTCCTCCCACGGCTCCGAGGTAACATTACTGCAGCGACGGCAGAAATACACGCGAATAATCGTTACACACATAATGGCGTGAGTTGTAATGAGAAGAAGAGGAGGCAGATCTAGTGGCTATTATAGAGACTTAGAGAGTAATATAAGAAGGTGGTAAGTTATTATTAATAGGAGAGTAGTATCTTGATTTTTAAGAAGAAGAAAAAGTAAAGAAAATTATACGGACGTCAAGTTAATGTACAGTACGGCTGCCACAGTGATTCTGAGCTAAGGATAGACATTATCACTGTCAGAGAATACAGTAGACACTCGCTGCCAGATAAAACATTGGTAACTCGTTCATTAGATCATGAACATCGGCTGCCAGTGAGATACTGATTCAGGAGCTATAGAGGAAGGTGAATCGCTGTTGACGCGAGCATTTGTATGTTCAAACTACTGGGCAACACTACGTACACATGGGCAACCCACGACGGGCCGCGCTTGGTCTTTAGCTATGGGCAGTGTTAGTAGTGTTGACCAGTGTAGCCGTGGTCAAGGTCATCAGTCTATATACAATCAATCAGTCGTTTAGGAAGCTGCGACTTTGCTTTGCAATTCTTCTTAAGTATTATAAACATAGCAGCAACTAGGCTCAAGGTCCCCCAGTCCTGGCACGTCTGTCTATATCTTGCTACTCCTATTACTCCTATTACTCTATATTGTCTGGCCATGTTGAAATATTACTGTTTCTTATTCCTTGGAGTCCCATCAAGCAGTTTCTTATCTTCAGGGCCTGAGAGCACCAACTCTAAAAGCAACTCCCTCTGTCGCTGCCGCATTTACACAAAAGTGCCCCGACGTCACGATAGAAGCCGCCGCCACACAAACGCCGGAGTTCCTGCATTAATCACCCCACTGAAGGTTGCTGTGCCCTCTTTGGTCAATCCTGATACGCATCCGACAAGCCTCTGAACTCAGAAGAAAATTCACATGATTACATAAATAGCTTTCTCTTCCTGACTTAACATGAACATTTGTTCCAAGTGAGAGATATATATCTTTACAAGTTCAAGGTTTCGGTTTTACTGATGTCCCTATGGAGGGGTTGGGATGAGCCAACACTTCGTTTTGAGATTGGCAGTCCACTCGGACACAGCACAGTAGGCAAAGTTGTTCAGGTGCGGGATCTTCCAAGCAGTTATCGCATTGATCGATGGTTAAGGCTTATTACATCTCAACGAGATATATCAAGCCAATACACTGGAAAATCCCAATTAACTTCAAGTTTAAAGCACCCAAGGCATCAGCGCTTGCAAGAACACTTACAAGCCCCCTGACGTCCAGATGACTAGGCTACAGTAACTCCAACAAACCTTTCTTCAAGTCGCGGTATACTAGATCTTGGCCATCGTCACGAGCAACATGGCGGCCGTCCAGTTTGCCGCTATTTGCTCCGCCAAGACCGCCACCGCCTTCACTAGCACCGACGCTTCGGCACCTGCAACTTACACCAGTCTACCGGTACACAGCCGTTGATCAAATAACTCATTAAGCACTGAGTCGTATGCTAACCGTGAAGAGGCAGTGATGGAACTATCTTGGTCTTGACTGATAATGGTGCGGTCAAAGAATTGTGGTCGTGAACTGGTTCTCCCCTTCTCATTCATGGTAGCCATAGCTTTTACCGGTAGTTATTGTCACCATGCCGCAGAAATCGGGGACTTCCGCGAGTCTTTGTTATTCCCGTCTAAGCTATTGGGCTCGCTTTGGATAAAGTCCCTCACTTTTCGGCACGCTACGTGCCGCTAGTGCCATCCAGACTTTGGTCGAGAAACTCTAACACTACACCATTTCGATAGCGTGTATCTTAACCCTCCATTTGGTATCCAATCCCGGTGCCCAGTTCTCAGCATGAAAGCTTGTACAAGCCATAGTCGGCGGCTTGCCCCGGTCTCTCCTGTCAACTTCCAAGAGAGAACCTCGTTTCACTAAAGGTGCACGATAGATAGTAAGGTTATGAGTCTGTCGTGACGTTGAGGATCTCCCAGAATTGGGCTAGCATTCATGACTGCCAACTGCGTAGAATATCGGAATGGACTTTCGCAGAGGGCTAGATGGTAATGCCTCAATGGCATGTTCCGCCGAGATCCTCTAGTCTGGTCCCGAAGGATCGGTGGCTCGAAACACCCTTGGACGTTAAGTCGAGGTCAAAGCACACTACGCGCTCTAGCTCAGCCTGTATGTAATCTTACGAAGCAATGGAATTTGATCTAACCTTTTATGAGAACGCCCAAACTTTAACCCCTTCATTGATCAAATATAAGTATATATACTGCTCTCAATTGCAAGACCCTTGTTCGATTTTAATCATTTACCGGCCTTGGCCAGCTGCACTCAAGTAACGCTGACCTCAAATCATGTCAGCTGAACCGACGCGGGTGCCGTTGGCTCTAGGCCTTATTATACCTCTAGTATGCCTCACCTTTGTCGTTGTGACTCTCCGTATCTACACACGTGCGATTATTATAAAAAATATTGGCTTCGATGATTATTGGGCTATTGCCTCCTTCGTAAGTTGAGAATGCCACAGTCTTGATGCTTCTTGCTTAAGCTGAATGTAGATACTATTCTTTGCCTGTGCCTTTGACATTCTGTGGGGTAAATTCATTTGTCTCGTCCCTGCATGCCGGTTATCATTAACTAATGTATGGTCAGGAATCAACTATGGTTTCGGAAGGCACATGTCATCTCTTACCAATGAGCAGCGATCCAACTTCATGAAAGTCTGTGCCCAAGACTCTAAATATTCAGGGAGCTAATAAGCCTGTCAGATTCTCTATATTTCGATTATTCTGTATAACTTCGCAATCAGTGCTATCAAAATGACCTTTCTAGCACAGTACTATCGAGCCTTTGCGACACAAGGCACCAAGAAGATCCTGATAATTTCTATAGGTATAGTTTCGGCTTGGAGCATATCGCAGATCTTTGTCGTTCTATTCCTCTGTCAGCCAATGGCGGCCTTTTGGGATAAGAGTATTGATGGCAAATGTTTGCCGAATAACCCCCAATGGTATATCAATGCTGCAGGGAATATCGCAACAGATATTTTGATCATTCTACTTCCTATGCCTTTCTTGATCAGACTCAATATCCCATCTCGCCAACGATACGCTCTGGTTGCT
Organism: Fusarium tjaetaba; assembly: GCF_013396195.1. Classification (NCBI taxonomy): domain Eukaryota; kingdom Fungi; phylum Ascomycota; class Sordariomycetes; order Hypocreales; family Nectriaceae; genus Fusarium; species Fusarium tjaetaba. Next base: position 58,537 of record NW_023501237.1, read on the forward strand.
ATCTTCTGCCTGGGCTTCTTGTAGGTTTCTGTATTGCAACATACTAATTCATTCTAATTCGAAGGGTAGTACTTGTGCGATATCCGGTATCCGAATCCATATGTTGGACCTGCCGGAGGACTGCTCCTGGACCAACGTTAAAACAGCATCTTTGTCCATCGCAGAGCTCAGCTGTGGATTACTCTGCGCTTGTCTACCTACCCTCCGACCTCTCATATTGCGTTTCCTTCCCAAAGTCTCTAGTTCCGGACAAGCCTCGAGAAACTACACCACAAACAATAGATGGAGCATGCCACCGGCCCCATGAATCGTGGCTGGAGCTTGAGTATGGTTTCCGTAATCGAAAGTGGAAGCCATTCAGATCCCCGATTACCACTCCAGTGGAAAGACTAGACCGGGGCTCAGTGCGAGCTATGGTGCGACTGAAGTTTCAAGGACTGAGTAGCTTAACAAGTGGAGATTGCGAATCTAGAACATAATTTTTGCACAACGACACAGCTTCCTCTCTAATCAGCCTGCCAGTCATAATTGCAGCTGCAATATTAGCAGTGTCGGGGCACTCCATGATAGCCTTGCCAACCAGATCGGTCAGACGGCTTGCAACACCTCCTGCATCGTTGTAATTGCCCATATCATTCGTGCCAGCGTCCAGCAGGACTACATTGGGGCGCTGGCCAAGAGATAGGCCTGCAAAGTCCGATATCTGGGTATTTGCAACTCCGTTGTGGCCCCCGTTATCCAGGTCACCCACTTCACTCGCCTTGATCGAGCCAATCATGTGCACTTTATATATCCCTTGTTTGGCCAGGTAGTCGTACAAGAAGCTCCTGCATCCGGCCCTATCAGAGCTCATGAACTCGTTCGTGATAGAGCCTCCGCGAGCGATTATAATAAGAAGGGTTGGACACTACCGCCATGATTGATGGAGTAACTGAGTATTTGTGACAGCCGACGAGGTTTCTTCCAGGGACGGAGTTGAGACATTAATCCAGCCAAACAATGGATCGATTGGGAGACCATACTCAAAGTCTCCCATGTGGAACATATCAGATCCCGTGTTGGACCAGTCAGCAACCGAAAACGTGCTCTGAATAGTATCCAAGTCGAACGACATATCGGCTTGATCATGAGGGGTAATTTCTTTTGCAGAGAAGTTAATGTCATACAAGCGGCTATAATGCAGAACTTTGGACATACCTGCCAATAGGTTCAGTCGGTTCGCCTCTATCAAACGCCTGATACTCTTTGCAGGCTTTGCAACACCCGGGTTCGCCGTACATAGTTCATCCAAACACTCTAGACTAGACTTGAGCATTGCTAAGTGATCACGTGTCTGGCTCTGAGAAGCTGCATTACGGACGTGGACTGTACACGCCACATACACCGTGTACGCGAGAACGTAAGGAGCTCCATTAAGCCCGTAGGTTGACTTGTAGACTGAGGCTATACTGGTGATGCACCTTGCTGCCACAGTGCATTGCTCCCAAGACCGCCCTGACGTGGCAGTGGATCGGAGATGATCATCTGAGATAAATGGCCGATGGACAAGAATGATGAGGGAGTGATAGACGTTGTGAAGAACCATGATGTTAGGTGTTTGTACCGCAGTGCTCGTGGACAACCACGGTTGGGAATCTAGCTCCGACGGTAACTTGTCTCGCCACTGCTGCAACGCTTGCTCAATCTTTTGTAAATCGATCTGAGCATTTGAGAACGTGGCGCCGACCACATAGAAGCGATTGATGATAGTCGTCATTATCTTGGAGAGGAGACATAGTTGCTGGAAAGTCGAAACGGAATGTCTTGGAATTGCATCGCCCATGTTTTCATCAAGTCTGGATGACGAGCCTGCAGCCAAGGCTGAAGGATAAAATGGCTCCATTTCCTCGTACAAGTCAAGGAATTCCCGAGAGACTTGTGAGTCCCGCAGATTAATAGCCACTGGACGACCCATATAGAGACTCTGAAGCTTATCGCAAACAAAAGCGCCCCAGAAGACCCGTCGCCGGATCTCAATCTCTTCGGGATCTTCCGTAGTTTGCTTCGGATCAAGATGGAGGCCAAGATCATAAACCATCCGTAGGGCGTATCCGGTATACAGCCAGCCTTTCGATGTTTCTCCGCGAGCATTATAAGTCGAGCCCAGAAGAACAAGTCCAACGATTGTGGAGATGTGCGGTCTTGTGAGGAGAGAGTCACTGCTGAGAAGGTCATCACAGCGCTTAAAGAAACGACGGCCAACGCTGGAGGCATCATTCGGGTCGTCCCTGACGTCAGGTCGTGGAGAGAACTTGCTACAGCATGCGAAGATGGCATTGAGCATGAAAGCAGAGCAGTATGGACCTGAACATTCCAAGTCTCTCATTACGGCCGGTCGATATGTCAGCAGAAAGGTGTGATGCTGGCGAGCCCAGTGCAAGTTTAGCAGATGGAGCGCAAGTTCTGTTGGCTCCCCAGCAATTGTTGTGTGTCTGGTAAGTCTATGCTCGAGATGCCGTTGCAAAGCGGCATTGGCTATTAATTCATTCTTGACATGCTCTGTTGTTGTAGATTGGCGGGATGATGGTGTTCCTTTATCGTTTCTTGCAGGATTGTGAAGAGCAGACGATGGACCAAAGCTGTTTGTTGTGCCGGCATCATCGACGGATATAAAGTTGGCAATATTTAGCTCGTCATCTGATGATACTATTGGTGTAGTGGCACCTCTACCAATTGGCTGACTTGTGGCTTTTCGTGATGAAGCCTCTCCAGTAGGGTCAGCAGTAGAGTCTAGCAAGTTGACAGCCCCATCTTCATCGACGGCTTCATTGAGTAGTTTCTGCCGCTCCTCCGGACCGCTTCTCTTGAGAGTCAACAGGAACACTTTAAGAGTTGCCAGATCTCGTTGCAGTTTACCAATCTGATTGAACGTAGGCCTGCCAATCATTAGACAACGCAATACGATGCAGCATGGCGTACCGTTTTCGTGGAGTTTCTTTCCGATAGATACATTCGCGTTTCTGACTGACACAATTCCCACATTCAGGCTTTGCAGCGTCGCAGCGGATCTTCTTGGTCCGACAGGCCGTACATGCTTTTGCCAACGACTTGGGTTGCCGTTGACTGGGTCCGTCATCTGCGACCATCATCACGTCATTGTCTTGTGAAGACATGATGCAAGGTTTCGCGAAATAGTGGAGCAACAATGATACGACTGATATGATAAGATTGTTCCAGGAAGGCACATCATGGACGCAGAGTTGAAGCAGCACCTGAGGTTCGGAGAAGAAAGCTCCGAGTGGAATGTGGAGTCTTGTCTTTACCGAAGTAACCGAGCAATCACTCGGAGAATCAGTCTCCGGTGTCTCTTTTCGCTTCTCCACTATCAGCCACATGTCACGAGAATCAGACCAATTGAGAGCAGTTGCACAGTGGCTTGACCGTTGAGCCGGAGGATAAGTCCCCGCGTCTTGAGTGGCGTAATCGCGACAACAGCATTCTCTTGAAGCATTGAAACAATTATATAAACTCTTCTAGTCAGCTTAGTTCACAATCTTTTATCTCAACAACTACAAACCATCTCTTGGATATTATATTTATCCCCAATTCCCTATAAAAGCCACTCCTCACATTATCATGGCTCTTCCAAAGCAAGTCGATGTCCTCGTTGTAGGCAGTGGCAACGCCGGTTTTGCAGCAGCTCTCTCAGCAGCTCAGAACGGCGCAGGGAGCGTCCTGCTTATCGACAAGTGCCCCGAGAACTGGGTCGGTGGAAACTCCTATTTCACCGCCGGCGCCTATCGAATTGCCCATGGTGGACTTCAAGATGTCCTCCCGATCGTCAACAATGTGTCCCGGGAACAAGCCGAGAAGATCGATCTTGCTCCTTACACCGAGAAAGACTTCCAGAATGACATGGACAGAGTCTGCATGGGACGCTCCGACCCTGAACTCTCAAAGAGCCTGATTCAGAACTCCAATGCTGCCATCAAGTGGCTTGCTACGAATGGAATACGGTTCCAACTTTCCTTCAACAGGCAGGCTTATGAAGTTGATGGGAGGATCAAGTTCTGGGGCGGCATGTGCATCAAGACCGAGGATGGAGGCAAGGGTCTCATTCAGGACTATCTTGCTGCCATCAAGAGACACAACGTCCGAGTTTCATGGTCAACTGGCCTTACGGGATTAAAGAAGCACTCCTCTGATGACGGCTACGACGTCGAAGTGTCTCTCAATGGTGTCAAGCGTACCTTGACCGCTGGTGCTGTAATCCTGGCTGCCGGCGGTTTCGAGTCGAATCCTCAGATGCGAAGTCAGTTCCTTGGCCCTGGCTGGGACTTGGCCATGGTTCGAGGCACACCTTACAATACCGGTGACGTTTTGGGTCTAGCCATCCAACAACTTGGCGCACAGGCTGTGGGCAACTGGTCAGGCTGCCACTCTGTTGCTTGGGACGCCAATGCAAATCCCAACACGGGCGATCGAGTAGCTTCCAACGAGTACACCAAGTCAGGGTACCCCCTCGGCCTCATGCTCAACGTCGATGGCGATCGATTCGTTGATGAAGGTGTTGATCTTCGGAACTACACCTATGCCAAGTTCGGTCGGGCCATCCTCCAACAACCCGAGCACCTCGCTTTCCAGGTCTGGGATTCCAGAACAAGCGGTTGGCTACGTGGGGAAGAGTACCGTGAGGAACGAGTCGAGCGCATCACTGCCGATACTCTGGAGGAGCTAGCCGACAAGTGCTCAGAACGTGGTCTTCGAAACAAGGCTGCCTTTATTGACACTGTTCGTGAGTACAACGAAGCAGTCTATGCTCACCGTCGGGAGAACCCCAATGTCAAGTGGGATCCAGCCATCAGAGATGGACTATCAACCCAGTCTTTTACGAAGAAGCTCGCTTTGGCCAAGTCAAACTGGGCTTTGCCTCTGGACAAGGGACCTTATGTAGCAGTCAAGGTCACATGTGGCGTCACCTTCACATTTGGTGGTGTCAAGGTTGATCCTCAAACTGCTCAATTGATCCATGGTGCAACTGGTAACCCAGTGCCAAATGTGTATGTTGCGGGAGAGATGGTCGGAGGTCTGTTCTACTCGAACTATCCCGGTGGAAGTGGCCTCACTTCAGGTGCTGTTTTTGGAGCCAAGGCTGGAAAGGAGGCTGCGAAATCTGTTGCGAGCGGTGGATCAATCTCAAGTCGCCTGTAGCCTAGTTTTGCGATGTGTGGATTTTATTAAAAGAGACTTTAGACTCCTATGTACCTTTCTTATTTTATACACAAGTTTGATAGAGAACATGCATAACATGCCTCTAGTGACAACAAATCAATAATAGTGAAGGCTGCAAAGGACAGCAATTCGTACCATAGTGAGCTCGTGACTAATGCCGGACAGACGTTATCATTTGAGGCCTTTGACATATTTCTCCTACACAATTAGAAAGCTAACTTCGGGACTTCTTAGAATCTCCAGCCAATTCAGCCCATCGGGAGCATTGGCCCGCTGTCTCCAGATAAGCTCAAGTGTTTCCATTGCCGTATACAAAAAGCCCCATGGAAAAAGACGTGACTGTCTTTTCATTCTATCCATTATCCACGCTTGCTCATCAGAGTCACTTGTTTGAGCTCCAGCAATGAAAGTTGGCCAAAAGGATGTCTTGAAGTTGGGGTCCTCGTCAGTGATATGGCGGAGATGGAAGATCAGACTGTGTTCGAGATCATGCTCCGTATTTTCCGGTAAGAAGCTCTTGACAGACGGAATTGCGTACATGATGTATAAGCAGCATGCCATCTGATGCGTATATCCCGTGTGTATCCGACTTGAGATATCTGTTACCTGACGACCAAGAGGTACTTGCTGGATATCCTGAGACCACGTTTCGACGTTGAATGTCATGGCTTCCATAAATAATTCAAGGCCTCTTGCAGCCGTTCCATCTACATCAACGCTGTTGGCTGTCTGCCTTTGCAAGATTATCGCAGTGGACCACAGAATCTGGAGGATCTCAGCAGGACAGCAAATAAAGCTGTTCCGGGCGGCATAGTGAATAGCAGATGACGCGATTGTTGTGTTGAGAGCGAGGGAAGATTGTGGGATCTGGTCCATGAATGTCAAAGCAAATACATAAAAGCTGGTACATCAGTTAACATTTCGCCGTCTCGAAGAATAACAAAGCTCACATGTAGCAATCTGATATGACAAAGTCCTTGAGCATCTCGCCCACGCTAGTAGCCGGCTGGGCATAGCTTAGCAACCAGCCGATTCCATCTAGATGTGCCTTGGAGCCATGTTTCCCCGAGTCGATCATATCCGCGGTAACAAGAAGCATGGCAGCTGTCAAAACCATGTCGTGTCCGTGAGTGTCCAGGTCTTCAAATGCCATGCGGAGAAGATACAATGCCTTTTGCTTGGCTGCCAATGCATCAAACATAGCTCTCCGAGATGGATGCCAGTTATGAGCGTGGCTTGGTGTCACCAGCGACTTGTCGGTGTCTGGTCTTAGAACATTGGACATGTGCAGAGCTGCAGCAGTGATCATCGTGTATTGCAGGACAGGGCTGCAGAATCCCATTGGTAATAGTCTTGGAAACGGATTGTGGCCTGGGAGGTCTATCGCTACAAGCTGAGGGCAAAGGCCATTCGCAACTGATATTCATAGTCAGTAAAGAGCAGGGAAAAACCAGCAGGGGACGACAAACAATATGATAAATAATAACGATCGCTCGAGCTCATGTCGCAGAACAAAGGGTCGGTCAAGTTGCCAGAAAGTTGTATACTATCATCAAGATCAAGATCCGGAACATAATTGCTGTCTATGCCCTGATTGGCATTAGTTACAGTCAGTCCCTTGGCGTCTGCGTCTGTCTGACTTGATGATGAATGATCTTGATCGTGTAAAGGTATCTTTTTGCCGGATAACTTCCCGCGACTGGCTACAGAATCCGTCCATCTCCACAGTGTACCATATCCAAGGCATTCCTTGCCCAATGATATGCACTTGTGACAAGAGGGGACGGATCCATCACAGCGGAACCTTTTTCGTCGACAGTTATGACATCCATTTGGGTTGGTGCGTGGCGGACCCATGCAGATTTGTGCTGAATATGGACACAAACTGGTAACAATGACTTTATTATAGTTCTGTTAAAGATGAGTAAAAGTTCGAGATTGAGTGAGCGTTGAGTATAAAGTGGAAGAGGATGAGAAATCTCCAGACCCAGTCCTGCCAGTCCCTTCGTGACGGCCCCGGTTTTCCATAGTGGAGAAAGGTTTCAGCCAGTAGCATCGGAGCAACGGATATAGCAGCTTGGAAACGTTAAACCCGCTACGAGGATCCATCGGAATGTCATCACGACCGGGTCAAGAACCGCATTTTTATAACTGCCGTGATATCCTAAAAATAGAATGCGACTTGTTTATTGACATGTCTATCTATCCGAGATTGCTATATTGCTTTCAAAGAACGATTTTTGGTCCCTTGGTCCCGTCTCGTTGAGATTCTTCTGGTTCACAAGTCGCGCCAGTCCAGCCCTCCAGTTTAAACATTCTGAGCCCCTTCATATTCCTTCTGAAACTCTGCAGAACTCTTTACATGACCCCTAGAAGGAATAATCTTCTCCAAGATAACACGGTGAAGCTCCGCATCCGCATCGGCACAAGCATCGCTGATAACCGTTGTTGCAAATTCAGCATCCGTCGCTGTGACCGCTGTTCTCAAAACACAGCCCGAAGTGCTCAGGCCGGAGAGAACAACAGACTTTATGCCCTTCTTCTTGAGATAGTCAAGCAAGCCTGGGGATTTGAGCGCCGAGATATGTCCCGGGACTCGGTGAAAGGTGAGCTCGTCTTTGTCATCGGCTCGAAGTTCAGCTGGTTCGGGTTGTTCCAGTGTCTTCATGACTTGCAAGAGGCCTTGGAAACGGTCGACGCCTTTGCAGGCCGGGAAGGGAGTGCCGTTTGCATCGATGAGGCAGTGAACAACCGTGATGTTGTGAGCCTTGGCCCAGTTTCGGAGCTCAATTGCGACCTTCAACGCTGGCTCAGCAACTGGGCCAGCAACCTTCTCGATGAACAGGCCGTACCAATCAAGAAGGAGAAGAGCGGTCTCAGAAGGCCCGTAGGCGCTTGGGGAAGAAGCGTCGATTGTAGTGGTAGACATGTTGATGATATTAAAGCTGGTTGCTGAGTGTTGGAGTTGTGACAAGAGTTGAGCTTGGAGAATGATCAAACAGCGGTTGAATATGAGTCTTATATAGTCTTCTGGAATTATGAGATCGACACTTCAGGACGATCAATGGACCTGGATATAGTGGACTCGGCGATATGTGCAATTAATTCCGTCTGGCGTTATGAGGTTATCCCCAGTCGGTGCCGATTCGGCAAGGCTTTTTCGTACTTTTGCCCCACTCCAGGGTATGGAACCAGAGTCATCTAATAAAGCTGTAGTCATTGCTTGTCTTTTAAAGAGTCTAAAAGAGAAATGCTTAGAGTGATCTAAATATTTATAGGTCAGTTGCTTATATTATTCAATTCTCAACGTGTAGCAATCCTGCTTAATTGTTTCTAGTGACGTGCTTGAGGTTCTAAAGATCTATTGAGCTCGGCAAGTCTTGATATGTCTGTGAGGTAATGACATATACTATGAGAGCATTGATGCCGTCAAAGAGGTTGCTGGGATCACTTAATTGCAAAATATAGGACCAGCTTCTTTCTGTGAATGACCTTTCCCGCATATTGGTATCCGATACTGTATTTATGAGCTTCAAAGCGGTGATAATCTTATCATCAGAGAACAAGAATTATGCCCTGTACCATGGTTTTGAATGCACAATAAGGTTGCAAGCTTGCTATTGCGGATGCCAATCAGACTGACTGGTGTACTCTGCCTTGCCACAGTGGGTTTAGCTGTGGCATTGAGTGGCTGTTTCAGAGCTCACAAAAGCGTCGACAGTGTTGTCCTAGCCCTCGCATGACTTTAAGGTACGAGAGCACCAAACCATGCACTAGACGCTGAGGCTTATCTGGCCATGATTCATTCGTTACTCCCTGTTCCCAGATTGATTTGTTCAGCCCTGTGTGGAGTGTTGCACATGGAAGCGAACGCCAATGAGCAGTCGAAACCAAATCCTCGGTTACATGGGGAGGAATCCCAAAAGCAGGGATCACCAAAGTTCAGATGATAAGGCGCATTGAAGAGGTAAATTACAAGCGTCCCTTCCCGTCTCATGGTCCGAGGTCAATGCGCAAGGGACAGACCTTGGGAGACTTAAGCGAAGCAAACTGTCAAAAAGATGCTAGTGATGCTGGCACCGAGTAAAATCTGCTTTTCAGGAATGGTTCGTCTCTGCAAAATCCATGATAAATGCCAAGACTCAGGAGCGGAATTAAGAACAGACTCAGCTGTGGCTTGAATCCGGCTTTCGAGAATCATGATCTTTGACAGCGAGTCAAGACCTAAATACCGACACGCAAAGCCCCCTTTTTCGAAGAGGGTGGAAATTAGACGGCCTAAGCTTGCTTCAGCTCTTTATCAGTTCAAGCCCAAGGAAGGATTGCTTCTTTTCCAGATGATTTGTCGAGCAGATAACCGTTCAGACTCTCAAACGAGGCTTGTCACCAACAGAACGCCGCAGCCAGTAGCAAGGCCACTACTCCAACAAGCGTAAACTCAAAATTGGCGGGTAATCTGCAGCGGTCGGGTTATCTATTGGAGCTAAAGACGAGATAACGATAGAGTGTGCTTCTTTCGGCATGGTCGTATCCGGGGAAAGCTATCATGGCTGGCTCGAGCGAGTCAGTTGTTCTGCAGACAGGTTCAGCTCTCGTCATCGGCTGCCATTCAAAATGCAGATCCCGTCCTGCGTGGCCCCCATTCTTGGGGTACTAAAACTTTTCGACTGTTATTTCCCATTATTTTGCTCAATCTCTATGAATAGGCGCTGCAACAGCGCGTGCTCACACCATGGCTGGACTCCAACCTAATATTTGGGCTGGTGTTGCGATCCCATGGATCGCGGCCTTGACGTCCCTCATTCTTCGCGTCTGCGCTCGGCGCATGACCAAGATGAGCTGGTGGTTTGACGATTACTTCACCATCCTGGCATTTCTCTTCGCGACGGGGTATTGTGGTATCATGGTTGAATGTCAGTGACAATCCCGTCTTGTCTATGGATAGAAGACTTACAGCCATAACAGGGACGCTGCATGCATATCTCGGAGTGAATATTCCCGACTCAATGCCGACCGGTGAACGTGAGGCAGTTTTACAACGAGCACGATTTTTGGCCTACTTCAACTCCCTCTGCTACGCGTCATCAATTGCTTGTTCCAAGCTCGCGATTTTATGTCTGTATTGGCGCTTGTTTCGCATTTCATCCATTCGCATTCCGATTATGGTCATGCTTGTTATGGTGGTCATCTGGATTATACTCCGAACCTTCATGCTCACATTCCGTTGCGTTCCTGTCCAGTCCCTTTGGGACTATACCATTACGGACAAGGTCTGTAACATCAATAGCGACCAGTTCTTCTTGGGAACCATCACGACCCATTTTATCATGGACATTATCATTCTGGTCTTGCCCATTATTGAAGTCTTCAGACTTAGACTCAAGACGGGTCAAAAACTGGCAATCGGTGCTCTATTCCTTCTCGGTACCATGTGAGATCTCATATCCTCTTAATAAAGTCATCCCGGGTTGTTCGACTAACATCCAATACAGTGTATGCATTGCATCAATGTTTGTGCTCATTGTGCTGGTCAACTACCCCGATAACACAACCCAGATGCCTCACGACTATGCCATGTTCTGTATTCTGGGATCTGTTGAAGTCAATATCGCTATTGTCTCTGGTCAGTACATGTTTTTGTCAGTCATATGATTCAATTACTAACAAGATGACCAGCATGCTTCCCTTTGCTGCGTCCAATCTTTATCCATATTCTCCCGTCCAGCCTCCTCAGTTCATATGGGAAAAGCAGCCAACCTATCAGCCGACCGAGCAATGCTATCAAGTTCACGACACTTATTCGGACAAACAAAGACCGTGACGCTGATGAAACAAGCTCAACGCATCAATTGGCCGATGTTGAGAACGGACTGCATTATCATTCTGGTGACTCGCAACGGAACGAAGGAGTGCATACTATGATCTCGAGTGAACAGTCTGGTTCTGGCCCGGAATTTGACACGGCGGGAATACACGTGCGAAACGACACGGTCGTGGAGATTAAGCAAGTTGAAAGCAAAGGCTTTTATCGTCTTGAGTAATTTATATAAAGAATCAATAGGCTTTACGGATATAGAACACCATTATTGGGACAAATGACATCACGTACCACCAAACCGTTTTAATGGTCATCTCTCCTGTCGCGTTCCGGTACTACCCCGAAGGGAACAGGGGTCAAGAGCCCGTGCTAATGAGCTAATGACCTTGATGTCAGTGCTGGCCCATTATTCCACGACACTTGAACAATACAAGTGGGACTGAGGTTTTGCGGCATACGTACTCTTGAAAAGCCTACGGCCGCTCGGATGGGCACAGCCTCTTAATTCGGAGTGCGTTGCGTAGACATTCACGATGATATCATATTTATACTTTCTCAAATATTAAAATAAAATTATACGGGTTATGTTCGTGCGCTGACTTATGGCATGAGACCTTGAATTAAACTCTGTTGCACCGCCGAAAGTCCCGGATACTACGTCGGTAGTTCCCACGGCGCCCTGAAAATCCCTCCAGATCGACAAGCACTACGTAGTCACCCGTGCGTTCGTGCCGGAATTTTTAAATGACAAGGTCACACTGCATCATTCAATTGACCTGCTGATTCGCTGTGCTCATGCTGACGTGCAATAAAAACTTTGGGCTAGGCTGGTGTCACAAGGGCGGAGGTAAGCAATCAGCCGCACGTATATAAGCCTCCTCCCCTCCGTCTCCGTCTCCTCTCGGAACTCCTCATTCATCTTCAATCCATTGACAAGATGAAGTTGAATAATTTCCTCCCCTTCTTTGCCTTGGCAGGTAGCGCCCTCGCTACGCCTAAGCAGGAAACCATCGAGGTCGATGTCGCCATTGTCGGCGGTGGCGCAACTGGTGCTTACGCCGCAGTCAGGCTGCGAGAGGATTACAAGAAGAAGGTCGTGGTGATTGAGAAGGCCAACAGACTTGTGAGTTCTGTGTCAACAGAGACAATATTGTTACTGACGCGCTCTCAGGGCGGCCATGTCCACGCTTACAAGCCAAAAGGCAGCTCGACACCAATCAATTATGGTGTCCAGGCGTACCTTGACCGAAACACTACCAAAGCTTTCTTCAAGCGATTCAATGTCGGACTTGTCTCTCCCAATCTGATCAGCGCCGCCGAGGGGCTGCTCACCACCAAGGACATTGATTTCAGCACCGGTAAGAAGGTCGATCCCGACTACGGCACTATCAACTCCACTGTCGCCCTGGCCACATATGCTGCATTGGCCATCAAGTACCAACCCTGGTTCGAGAACGGCTACTTCAAGAAGGGAGAGGTCCCCGAAGATCTCCTGCTTCCCTTTGGCGAGTTTCTTGAGAAGTACCAGCTTGGAAGTGCTCTTTCCGTCCTGCGAACTCTCATCTGGCTTTCTGACGCAACGCACACCCCAACTTGGAATGTCATGGCAGTTGTTGGAGAGCCTCAGCTTGCGGCCTTCGGATTTGGTCTAACCGGTCCTTCATTCAAGTATCCATCCACAGGCTCTACCCTGTCACTCTACGACAACGTCTACAACCTGATCAAGGATGACGTTCTTCTTGAAAGCACCGTTGCCTGGAGCAAGCGAACTTCCCAGGGCTCAGAGCTCGTCGTGCAGACGCCATCTGGCAAGAAGACCGTCAAGGCCAAGAAGGTCCTTTTCGCAGCAACTCCATCCCCAGACAACGTCGGTACTTGGGATCTCGATGCCAAGGAGAAGTCGCTCTTCTCCAAGTTCTCTTGGGAGACGCTGTACGTCGGCGTCGTCGGCAAGACAGGCCTACCCAAGACCGTCGGCGGCATCACCAACACCGCTGATAACGCCACCAACTACTACCTTCCACGAGGTAACTTTGTCGATGCCTACTCTCGCTCGGGTCAGCAGGACTTCTGGACAACTCGTGTCCTTGGCACGGCCAGCCTGACAGCTCAAAAGGCCAAGGACCTTATCAAGCAGGTGTTCACCAACATCGACAAGGCTGGAACTTACGATGTGACCACGCCTGATATCCTTGCATTTGCGTCTCATGGCTTGACTGTTCCCAAGGTCTGTTCTCAGGAGCTTGAGGGTGGCTTTTACAACAAGATTTATGCTCTTCAGGGCCAGCGTAACACGTTCTGGACTGGTCTCACTTGGGCTCCTGACTACACTCCTATTCTCTGGGACTTCACTGAGAAGCTGTTCCCCCAGATCCTGGCTGGTCTTTGAGCGTGATCCCTTTAGTGGCGATAGAGGAGGGCTTGTGAGGTACGCGACTTGGATGCTTATACAACCAGCTTAGAGTTCTATTCATTATAATGCATTATTTTATACATACTATCGATGTAGCCATGGAGAACATTTAATATCACCTTGTGGCCTAATTGTAACGAAGAATATTCTTATGTCGCTGGTATCAAATGGGCTCAACTGCGCGACCTGAACCCCGAGTTATATAAAGACATGCTCGTGATAGGTGCATTGCTTACCTGGGTGGCCTGGTTCACTGTATATATGAAGACATACCCTGGACTGTCTTCGAACAGCAACTAAAACCGGCCAAACACATTACGTCTAAAGGCCAAAAGTAAAACAATTGAGCAGATCCATTGCAATGGCCTCGAGAACATGATTTGCTTTCGGGGACTTTAACCAGGCAGTGTTGCTTGTTTCAATTTGATTTCGTCCTTATCAGTAACAAATTATTCGGATCTCTCCTGAGACAATGAGTAAGGTCGAAAAAACACTGTGTACTTCATTACTCCAATGCAAGGCTCAGGATCGCAACCATCCTGGTCATTTGGGAGAACTCGGATATAGCTTACATCACACGTTCTTACATGTACAGCATGTGAAGTCGACCTTAAGAGTTCTAGAATTGAATCCATTATCAGATCGACGGCATGACCGTCGACGAAACCGTCTGGGGTTTATACGCTATGACCACTAACAACAGCCTAAAAAGGAGCCACCATATTTGGATCCTCGGGAATGCAAGGGGCATTACTCCACCACAGGCAATCGACTGGTCTAGAAACGAGTGTAGGATTTATACGAGCTCGCTAAGTGGACTTTCAGTCATGTTACCGAGATTAGAGTTCAATGGAAGGATGTTCTGTCAATTGCTATAAATAAGCATAACATGTGTTGAGGAACATTTAACCGTGAGTCGTCTCTTGGGTCCTTCACCTCAATATCTCGGAGGGATCAGGTCAAAATGAAGTTTCCGACTGTCTTGACATTAGGTATACAGGCAGTTTTCGATTGAGATTATCCCTGCTGACAACCACAATAGCGTTAGTCGCAACATGCGATGCTCTCAAAGTGACCATCCTCGCAGATACCAACCGCGACGGAAAAGTCGACAAGAAAGACCTCGATGGCAAATCTTCATGGACCGCCAATCGAGGCGCCTTAATTTTACCGAACATCGGCGATACTGGCCTTCGCTGTGCGAAGAAATGGGGACCCAGCGTCGACATCATTCCGAGCAATGAGACTTATTTGGACTTGTGCAACGATGCGACAGATGACATCCAACGTAACCCAAAATATCTTGCGCCGCTTAAAACGCTTCCAATATTCGGACTGAGCCCATCTGCCATAGGATCTATCCAAGTCACTGATAAAACAGCCGCAGCAAAGGTCCGCATCTTCGCAAAGAAAAGCAACAAGTGGATTTACGTATCAGCAAGTTATGTCTTCACGACCAAGGAGCTTTCATCAGGCCTCGAACTGGGTATTGATGCCCGAGATGTCCGCCGCCCTAAAGGCTGGGATGGCAATGCAAAGATACAGTTCACAGTCACTGATGGCAAGACAAAAGCAACCGACACTGTCGCTGTGCGAGTTGCCCCCGTATTGACTCATCATCACGGGCAGGTGGCCCAACGCATCTTCTCAACCGGCGTGAACGAGCCTGGCTCCAACCCCCAGCAACAGCAGTTTGTGGATGATGTCAAGCGCAACGTCGCCAGTTCTGGTATCAGAGACTCCGTCTTCCTCTTCGACAACCAAGATATTTGGACACAAGACTTTTTTGAGCCCGGCTACTCAAGCATGCCTGGCCCTAACGGTCCAATTACTATCCGAATCATGATCCGGTCAGTCCAAAGCTCTCGTCGATCCGGCCGTGACGCGTTCCATGAGCTCCGAAGCGACAAGGTTGGCGCAGTCCAACATCCAGGTGACGGCGATACTATCGACTCCACTGGAAACCTGGAGACTATCCCCCCCTACAAGTACAACGGAAAGTCGTTTCCTCAAGGCAGAACGATCATGGGCGCTTGGGATGGAAGAGCTCCTCTCATGGTTGACTTTCTCAAGGCCCAAGAAGCTCAGGACCCTCTTATTCTCGACACAAGCTGGTTGTACGTTGGCCATGTTGACGAGTTCCTTCAATTCCTGCCCGCCTACAATGAGCGTGGATGGATCATTATGGTTGCAGATCCGCTCAAGGGTCTTGATCTACTGAAGAAGGCGTCCAAGGCCGGTCATGGAAGTGTCAAGGCTGTTTCGCGTTCGCTCCAGGTGGAGGAGAAGAAGCAGGAGCTGTGCCTTCCCAGACAGACTATCCAAGAGGCTCTCAAGTTCAAGAACTTTGACGCCATCCAGAAGAGCTCGGCTCAGCGCATTGAAGCCAACCTCAACATCCTCAAACGAGAGACTGGGATCACTGACAAGGACATCTTCAGAGTTCCCATGCCTTTCTACTATGCTGAGTCAGACAGCTGGTTATGTCCTGGCCAGAAGCCATCAGACTCAAAAACAGAGGAAGATACATCCAAAACACCTCAAAAGGCATCAGGCAAGACCGGTATCACGATGAAAGGCGCTATGGGACCTGTTTACAAGGCCAAATCGATCGTGGAAGCGGGCACCCCAAAGAACTCGTTGCAACGACGCGCGGTTGATACAGCTAGCCAGGTTCTAGCTCTTTGGCCGGGTACTGTCAATGGTCTGGTTTTGCCGGACCAAAAGGTCCTTGCACCTAAGCCTTGGGGTCCTGTGATTAACAAGCAGGACATTTTTGCAAATGCTGTATCCGAGGTGTATGCCAGCGCTGGGTACAATATCACGTATCAGGATGATTGGTTCTCTCATTTCAAGATGCAGGGAGATGTTCACTGTGGCAGCAACTCCTGGAGGACTATAGACATCAAGTTTTAGCAAGTTATTTGCTAGTATGCTGAATGATTATTGCATTTCTTCTTATCAAATGTTGAAGTAAAGCTGTATACTGTCAGCCTAGCATACCACTCCATCCCTACAGAGACTGTAGCAACTACGCAAGTCTCGAACTTAAGCAAAGTGCTCCGCCGTAGTAGAGTCTTCCTTAGCAAGACCAACCTTGTGCCCAGGAATGGCTTCAGTAAGGCCCATAGAAGACGCAATCTCCATCAACCTTGTCTTCTCCTCATGGGATGCAGTATCGCCAAAGACGAGATCCATGTCCTCCAGACTCTTTCCACGAGTCTCAGGTACAAAGAAGTAGGTGAATAGGAAGGCGAGAAGGCAAAATGCGGCAAAAAAGATGTAGGTACCCCATCCAAGGTTGGCCAGCATGTCAGGCGTCACAAGGCCGATGATGAAGTTGCACATCCAGGTAGCGCTGGTGGTGATAGCCATGGCCTTGGAGCGGTTGCCGAGGTTGAAGATCTCAGAGGGCAGAACCCAACCGATAGGCGCGAAGGAAAACGAGAAGTTGACGTCGTAGATGTAGATGAAGACGATACCAACCCAACCAGCAGCCTTATTGTCGGCAAGACCCGAGCCGAAACCTCCAATGATACCACCGACAATGACGAGAGAGATGAAGGTTCCCGCTGCACCACACATGAGCAACGGACGACGACCGAGCTTGTCGATCAAGAAGAGGGCGGGCAATGTTGAAAGCGTGTTAACAATACCGTATACACCAGTCGCCAAAAGACCAGAGGTGTTTCCAGAGAGTCCCAATTGCGCAAACATGGTTGGGGCATAATAAATGATAGCATTGCAGCCCATAAACTGCTGGAAAAACATGATGCAGCACCCAATGGCAAGACGCTTGAAGGCGGGCCACGTAGACACGAGAGCAACATGCTGAGCAGCGAAGAGGGAAATGCCCTTCTTCCCGGGAAACTTCTCCGCTGATACGGACTCGTCAAATAGGACCTCGGTCTTGATGGCTAAATACTCAGCTCTGATGGATTCTGAATCAACATGAACCTGACGGAGTTGAGCCAAAGCGGCAAGGGCCTTGTCTTCCTTGTGACGCATGAGATAGAAGCGCGGGGATTCGGGGAAGAAGATCATTCCAATGCCCAGAACGAGCGCAGGGAAGATCTGAAGGGCAAATGGAACTCGCCAGGCAGCCTCGGATTGACCTGTGCATCCGTCGGGGCCGACATCATATCGAGGGTCGAACGTGCGTTTGTCGGAGGTACCGCCTGAATACGGGATATCGGGTGCGCATCGATGGCCACCGATGTATTGGGTTCCATACTCTAGCCAGTAGCTTACGAGGATACCGAGGGTGATGCTGAGTTGCTGTAGAACAACAAGAGTACCCCGAATGCCGGGGCTTGACACCTCAGACATATACATGGGCACAATCATGGTCAACATGCCAACTGAGAGACCAGCCACAGCACGGCCTGGTTTAGTGTTAGCTGGAGTACCCGAAGGTAGGGATATGCTACAACTCACCAGCAAAAAGCATAGGGATAGAGTCAGCGCCAGCCTGGAAAGCTGACCCTATGGTAAAGACGACAACAGCCAGGAGGATCGAGCCCTTTCTACCGAGGTAGTCGGCAATGGGGCCGTTGATGAGAGATCCAAACCACGCGCACAGAAGCAAGGTCGAGACGAACCAACCCTTGAAGCCACTGTCAAGGTAGATTCGTGGAAAGTCAGCGGCGAATGACTCCATGGTCAGTACCCCCGACACGACGCCTTGATCATAGCCAAAGAGGAAACCACCTAGACTGGCAAACTAATGAGAGAGTGTCAGTTCTGATAAGAGTTACGAAGAGAAACTGCTCACCATAGAGAGGCCGAAAATGTAAGGGTTCTCACGCAACTGGCGCCAGACACCCTTCTTGGGTACAGCATCGAGCTGCTGCTCATTGGTAATTGGGTCACCAGCCATATTGGAACTCGAAAATTTGAGTGATGTTCAGGTCGAAGTTGAATCTGGGGATTGAGCTGGGGAAAGAAACATTTGTGGAGGTTTTCTGGGGTTCTTATATTCGTATAGGATCAGCATGAGGTGACCAAGTTTTGCTCCGCGTGCAACATGAACCCCACAGAATATTGGAGATGGATACTACGTAGAACTCCATCTCGCTGGGTCCGGCCGACTCCAGTCCGAGCCAATTAGGAATCAAGGAGCTAAGTGTCCGGGCTACTGTATCCCGTGGGGAATTGCAGTTATCGTTACATGACTCAAGACAGACCGACCTCCTCCAAAGAGACGAGGTTAAAGAGGCCGGAAGAGGTCACCATTTCATATCAAATAATCAATCAGCCCATAATGGACGGCGATTTGGAACAGATAACTGCGAAGCTCATGGAACGCGTCGAGCGTCTTTTGACCCAGCAGAAGCTCTGCACTCCAAGACAACGAATCTTGATTGCGCTGGCTGGCGTACCAGGATCGGGCAAAACCACGATATCAGATGCTTTGATCAAACAGCTGAAGAAGAACGGTATTTCCGATGTCGCAGTCCTTCCTATGGTCAGTGTGTCCTGAAGTCCCCAACCCCACGCAGCAACCACGTCACTAACGTCTAAGTTCCTAGGATGGATTCCATTATACTCGTACCACTCTCTCTTCCTTCACCGACCCCGATGAAGCATTCCGAAGACGCGGTGCACCTTTCACATTCGATGCCGCCGCCCTACTAGATCTCGTAGCGCTACTCAAAAAAACTCCTGTGACGACACATAACGAACCGCAAATCATCATCAAAGCGCCAGGGTTTGACCACGCAAGAAAGGACCCAATACCCGATGCCATTAAGATTCCTTCGCGTGCCAAAGTTGTTATCATCGAAGGCAACTACGTACTCTTGAACCAAGAGCCATGGAGCCGCATTTCCACATTGGCAGATGACAAGTAAGTCTGGGTGATTGCTCATCAAACTTTATTCCAGGCTAACTCGTACTCAAGATGGTTTGTCGATGTAGCAGTCGACATCGCTCGGGAACGCCTAGCATCCCGACACCTCAGAGCCGGGATCGAGACGACGATAGAAGCAGCGATCAAACGGGCCGACGAAAACGATATACCAAACGGAGAATACATAAGATCCCATCTCATCGGACCCAATATGCGCATCATAAACTGATGACGCTTAGCAAAGCACCTTCCAACAAGTCCATCTACTGCGTGAAATTGGCCCAGTCAGGCCAGCCGAGGACACTGGCAAACTCATCGGCAGAGGACGCCGGCCACGTCGAAAAGTCCATCAACATAGGATCAAGCTGGACATTTGCCCAGTCGCTCGTTGTCAATAGAGGGTTTGGTAAGATAACGTCGATGATGTTGGCGCAACGGGTTGCGAGCTCATTGTCCGCAAATACTCCTCGGAAGATGTGGCGGACCGTGTTGACATCCTCCTGCCACTTGGGCATGTCTGGTGATTCTGAGTTACTAAGGATAGCGAGGACGATGACCAAGGAAGCGTGGAATGTGAAATAGCTGGAGGAAGTTAATTCATCTCTTGGAGGCTTTGTCGGGATCGACTTACATGGAGTACCAAGTCACAAGCCTGGTTCTCTGTCTCTCCTTCGTATACTGATCAATCGACTCTATCGTCGCACTCGCAGCACGTATTGCAATGCTCATGCACTTTTCATCGACCTCGTTATCTGGTACGGTTACGCTAGGATCTCCCTTGCCAATTGCCCGCTTGAGAAACAATTGGCGGAAGATGATAATCTTGAGGTTCCAGAAGCGCCACCACAGGCGTGACTTGTTGAAGTAGAACGCAGGCTCAGCTGAAGGCACATGATGATCCAGACTTAGGTACTCTGGTAATGTGCTAGACCACTTATCCAGTGTTGCATCCATGGATAGAGCGTCTTCCGGTGCCACACATGATGATGAGAGCAGGCGATTGGAGATGTAGTTGGACTTGACATGTAGATCACTCTGGTACTTCATGCCCGAGTACAGCGTCGGCCTGTTTACCTCTTCTGGCGGGACTTTTGTTCCACTCGTAAGGTCCTTCACAGATGTTAGCAGAATGTCCATCCTTTACCAGGTTACCGCATACTTCATCGTCAATATTAAGAACCGGTCGCACGTCCATGGCCTCTTCACCCGGAAGAAGAATCGGCCTCCCAAAGGTCGTCGAAGCACCACTGTCAAACATATATAGCCCCCACCAAACACGACGGCGCATCTCTCGCTGCAAGAGACTGATGTTCCACTCAGGCAATTCTCTATGAAGACCCAAACTCAGAGCCATCCGCGTGGCAAGTCCAAGAAAGTTAGATCCGGTGTTGGGCTTATTTCGCTTCTGGCTTAGATTGCTAAACAGGATAAGAGCTTGGACAAAGGTCAAATCTGCGCTTGCGAACAAGCACTCGGCGTCTCCAAAAGAGAGCGCGAGATGGTACAGCTCATCATCGAGTTCAGAGTTGTCGTTGTTAAGGCACCACGCTCCCAGCGCCATGATGGTGTAGAGCAGCATCTGCCATGAGCGTTGATTCGGTCGCTGTATGACCTCGTGAAGCTGGGCTCGAAAGGTAGGTTCGTGCACGAAGGGATAGCTGCGGTGGTAGACCTCAAAATAGCCATTTACCAATTGTTCGATAACCTGTCTTGACGTGACCGAGTTAGATAGCTGGGAAGAAGACTCCACCCCAGCATACGGTCGTGGTAATTCAGGGCTACTGCCCATGAAGGGCCTGGAATGACCGGTCCAGAGAAGTAGTGATCTGAGGAAAAAGACACCAGCAGTCGGTCCTGGTAGGAGTCAGTTGATATGCAGCCTGTTATGTCTGTGCTCCGTGACTTACCCAAGTATCCCGCTCCTCTCGGTTCAACGGATAACGAAGCCATTCCATCAGTCAGCTCGTCCACGTCTTCCTGCCAATCAAAGCCATCACTTTCTGCAGGCACGGCATCCGAAATGGCACCGCTGGCCTGTACTGGAGTATCAGGTGATGAAGGATTTATCGGTAGCGACACAGATGAATTCGGCTGCGATGCGTCGGCAGGAACTTCAACGCCCCGCGATGCCAGGGCTTCATTGATGTCAACATCAGGGAGTAGCTGGTGGAACAAGCGCTCCACGTTTGCGAGGCGTCTCTCAACTCTGGTCAGATAGCTGAAGGGAGGGGTCAGCTAGACAGTTGCAAGGGTTCGGCCGAATAATTACTCTCGTGTAAGAGGAGTTCTTTGTGTCCTCTCGCTATAACGACAAGGCCTCCCAGAACGCGCACAACTTATGCATTTTGGTCTTTCCTTTGAGCACTTTGTCTGTTAGCATCTATACTTGGAGGAACTGAGGCAGTAACCTACCCTGAGCTTTTTACTCCGGCAATAGTCACACTTGCAGTATGTAGTTAGCTTTCAGCTACCCGTAATACTATCTTCGACAATATTCTTACTGCGGGGATTTTTCCAAAGTGCGGCTTATTTTCTGCCATGCCTCCTTGTTCTCCTTCAATTAAAGATGAAGGTTTTCCTGTGCACTGGGAAAAGTGACATGCAGATGACACCATGTTGGTGGAGGCTTTTCCGGAATATCTTTCTTCCTTTCTTCCTTTTACACTTCCTTCCTTTAGGCCTGGACGCAAGCAAGGATATGGATTGAGAACGAAATTAAATGCAACTCATATCATAACCCATTGTGCGGGGTGTAGCAAGTCGTCTTGCAAGAATATTCTCTAATGCCCTTCAAGGTCAGCCAGTCGGCAAGACACGTAATGCAATCATCAACTGTTTACTGTTGGGCCTAACAATTCAAGATGACTCTTTTATTAAGTATCATGATATGTATTACTACATCATTCTTTAAAGTTTACACAAATCCAAGCCCTAATCATCCTCTTCCGATAGTCAGCGCCTCCTGATCCTGCATTATTCTCATCCTTGCCCTGGGTCTTCCGTCCTCTTGAGCTTCGACCTTGTACTAGCGAACGTATAATCCTTATTATTCTGTCCAAGAAGGGAAGCAAGAGCATATAGTGTGTAGGATTCGGGGTTGTACAGGGCCTCCTGCGTGGAGATTATGTCTTGATCTTCATCGCCAGGATCTTCACCTTCCTCTCTCCTAGGATTCGCAATATATGGCAGGTCATCTAATGGCTCGTTAGTTCATCTCATCATGTAATGGTCTTTGAACTTACAGCTTTTTTCGTGCTCCTCGGTATTCGCGTTCCCGAGGACTACATGGAAGAGTTCGTGGAATAATGTCATAGACTGTGCTCTGTACTCCACAATACTTTTGCCTTCCGTCCTGACTATTCCAAGGGCCAGATGGTCATTCTTAGCATTCCATCTCAAGTTACTAACACAGATGGTAACTGTTTTCCACTTCTCCTCGGGACCCTCGTGAGTAGCCCCAAAGTGCTGGATAACTCCGTCGACCTTCTTCGTACAATAGTCATCGGCCTCATCTATCAGGTATTCTTTAAGATCCGAGGACCAATATGGGAACTCTGAGAAAATTTGAGTCAGACTGATCATAAAGGGAAGCGTGATGTTCATGGCACCTGGCTACGTACCTTTTGGCTCGTTTGCTTCATCTGGAGGTGGAGTTGGTTCATCAATTACATCTCGTACCTTCTTGGCGTCATCACCTGTAAACTTGTCGCCTGTCTCCTTATCATAGGCCACGTCGTCCCAGTCCATCCCTAGAAAAAGACCACGTTATTGAAACAATTACTCGCCAGGGGCAAAACAAAACCTACGCTTCAACCACCTGCTCGAGCAGAATAGCCAAGGTTTACCGGTTGGGAGCTGTGTATCGCCATCGATAAACTCTTTTACCAACCGCAATCTAGCTATTGGAATGGTTCAGTGACTGGCTATCTAGAGTATTGTGTGATTGGGGGACTGGGGACATACCGCGGACTGTTGCTCTCTCCTGGGCATCGGCAGGAGGGGGGTCCAACGCAAAGAAAGTGTATAGGTATTCGGGTCCATCAACGCTGTCATCTTCTGCATACAAGAGCGCAGCGTCGACGAGCTTTCTGGCGTCTGCCCACCATTTGTTGAGTTTGCCCTTGTAGGAATTACATCCGCCGACTGGAATACCGCCTTGTTTAACGTTAAAGACAGAGTCAATTGAGCCGAGGGCGTATTGAGCAAGAAGTATAAACAGTAAAGCTCTGTAGGAAAAGAAATTTGGACGTGAAAAAGTCATGACAAGAGATAGGGAGGAGTCGGAGGACGATAAGACGAGGCCAAAGATTGGTTAATGGGGGCTATAAAGTAATACTGGTTGACTCTAGCAATGACAGTGATGAAAGGATATTATAGCAGATATGTCAGGAAGGCGATTGCACAGTTATATGTACTTCATTGAGTGAGATGGTCATCGAATGATATTAGAACCCAGGAGATTGAAGTTCTGCTAAAATGGTAACTATACTCTTACCAGAAGGAATCATTGTAAATTGCGACAATGTACGCGAAGGCATCCTCCGCATCTTTCTTGCGTGTTAGTCCCAGAGGTCTGAGCACCAGCGCGAACAAGGATTTCAAGAGGGTGGTGTATGCCACGTCGAATGATCAGCGCCTTGGTCGCCTAAGCGCCTGCAGCAAGTGGAAACACCGAGCACATAAAGTTATGACAGGGGCTCTGGGGGCCAACAAAGCCGAACCGCATTGGCTAGAATCGATCCAACAGGTTGATGCAATTATAGAAAGTACCAGCACTGCTACTGTATGTTGGTCATCCATGCTGTTGGTCCTGAGAGAAAAATTCACTTGAAACAATCCTTTCTGCAGCTCAGCCTCGGGCTACAACCTAAATGTCTAGAGTATATTGCATGAGTCAATTAAAAATAAGTAATCGCCCCCAACGTCATGATCTTACCAGTCGCATGATGCAGCTGTTGGCCCCATCAGCAGACTACGTTCAGTAAAGCCAACAGAGTATTATCATGCAGGCATCAAAATATATTAATACCGCAATTGAGGCTTATCCGTACAACCAATCGGGTCCTCCTGATGGCACGCTGAAGCTGTTGCTGCCTTCCCGTCTGCCTTGCCGCCGCGCTACATGTCGCGCGGTAATTGTCAAGTAGGATCTATTCCATGTCGCGCGGTAATTGTCAAGTAGGATCTATTCCATGTCGAGTTCTGCTTCGTTTATGCACCAGGCGTTTCGAAGATGCTGTTGCTTCAATTGCGTACATTGGAATGAAGGTAATCGTACTCTAATTATAACATGGCATGGTGATAATTTTAGAATATCGGCGTTTTCCTTATCTGTAGATACTTATCCAGTTACCTATGTGCAAGCTTTGAGATCCTAATCTTATATGACAGTATCGCATGACGATAGAAGTCCAACTCACTTGCTTTCGGTTCAGTCTTCTTCTACTATCGCATAGGTCGATAACTGTTGTTTGAGAACTGGGAGACATATTCATTTCTCAGTGTTTCTCCCTCAGTCTTACTTGTCTACATCTGTTCAACCTTTTCAACTATGAGGATCCAAGCCTCGCGGTGGCTGTTGCTCCTTGCCCTCCAGTTGGCGTCAGTGTCAAGCTCACCAGTTAGACCAACATGCCCGGATGGGTCTTGTTTGTGTACCGGTAACTGCCGTGTTATGCTACAAGGCGAAAGCTGCTGTCCTCCTGGAGACGGATGGCTAGAGCATATCTGTGGCCCAAGTAAGCTTACATACCTCGTCCCTGACTTTGGCTTATAGTGTCCAGAAAGAGCGTGTTGTCGTGAGGGCTGCTGTCCAGAAGGCTGGACTTGCGGTGCTAATGGAATGTGTGGACCTCCGCTTCCATCTATTCCTGACCCAACCACCATCATTACTCTCCGTAAGCCTGAATTATCGTCTCCAACCGTTGATGACAATATCTCGGGCAAACCCTCCACGAACCCCCTACCCCTTCCCGTCACAACCACTTCGGAGCATTGGCTGTCAGAACGCACAAAAGTGTCCTCCATCTCATCACACGCGTTCATCACAGCAGGTCCCCCGGTCTTGACATTACCAAGTAACCGCGTCACTACTGCCCCCGCCTCCGGCGACGGTACTGGCCATGTTACAACGATTGCCAATAGTCAGCTGACGACTGGCAATTCGGAGAAGTCATCGGATGCCAGCCGTGATAGCCCAGATGGAGATGCCACCATACCAAACACGCACATTGTCTCCGTTTCATCCGAGCCCTCCCCTGCCACCACTTTGCCTGGTGGCCTGGTGACTACCATTCCTTCCACCAATATTTTCTCGACAGGAACAGATCTCTCCGAGACAACCCACAAATCTATCACTGACTCTCTCGGGGGTGATGATAGGAGTGTCACTACAATAGTGACCCGCAGTACTAACGGCCGTGGTCCCGCGGCTTCGACTTCAGATCTAAGTCTGCCCGGAAATGAAACTCTTACACCCATCTTAGGTCCGACTGGCACTTTCTCGACAGCACTGACCAAAACAGACAGTCCCATCACGACACCTTTCGCAACCGGGACACTAGATTCCGTTCTTTCGTCTCAAGGTGTAACTGATAGTGAGGATCAAAGCCAAGACCCCAGTTCCATTGCGCCTGTTCCACCAACATCGGTCGACCCCGTCCCAGACACTGAGCAGTCGAGTCATGCAGAGGCCACCAAGTCAAATGATCCCCTTCCTACTTCTCCAATCACTAAGGAACGACTTACTACAGTCCCTGAGTCAACCGCCAATCCCATAACCACATTACCCAATGGTCAGGTTACGACTCTACCCAGGCATAGTAACAGTGATGTCACAAAAGCTCCAGAGTCCACTGAAACAACCGGAGTCGTTCCGGTTATTATCCCAATCACAACACCAGTACCCGATCCAGAGAGAAGCGATAATGGTATCAAGATTCCCTGCGACATGTGGTTCTTTGATCTATGCCTCGCTCCCATTGGGGGATGGAGCTTTGTGCTTCCTCCTGGCACTCATCCACCGTATGTATAAACCAGTTGTAGCGTGGCCGTTGCTACTGTGAATCGTCACTGATCTGTCTAGTGGCCCCCCTCCTATTATCAAGATCGACCCCACCGCACCTA
This sequence comes from Fusarium tjaetaba, assembly GCF_013396195.1. Taxonomy (NCBI): domain Eukaryota; kingdom Fungi; phylum Ascomycota; class Sordariomycetes; order Hypocreales; family Nectriaceae; genus Fusarium; species Fusarium tjaetaba. Next base: position 84,955 of record NW_023501237.1, read on the forward strand.
TCAAGGTAGATATCACGGGGTCTATCCCTTGGCCCGGATTCACGTATGTGGCAGCCAAGACTTTATTGTTGGGGGCATAGACTAACATTCGCATCTTAGTATTGACCCCGCCGGCAACCCAACATTCTCCAGCAAGCCGGATGACTGCAACACTGAGTCAGCTGAGATGTGCGTCACCACTACTTCTTACGGGGTTTCTGTTGATGGAACTATTACATCCACGACAGCGCAGAGTACTATCTCCACCTGCGGCACCATTTACGGCTGTAACGTAGAAGGGGAGGATTTCTCAAGAACTGTCTCTAGAACAACTACAGTCAGTACGGAGACCCCTACTATAACAGCTATCAGGCTCACGTGGGAGGAATGGGACATCGATGAGTATTCAGAAGCACAGCTCAACGACATAGCGGATGCAGCACAAGCTCGTCTTGATAAGAAGTTTGGCAGATTCACGTCTCCTACATCCCGAGTCACAACGACCGAAGCTACAACGGAGGCTTTCCCCACACTCACTCGAGCTCCTTCTATTGGTGTTCCAACATCGTCCGGCCTCTCTTGTGCTTCGACGGCCACTTACACAGAATGTGCGGGCTCTGGTAACCGAGAAGCATGTGTCGAGAAACCCAGTTGTGCATCTTGGGTCAACACAGCAGCTGTTACAATGACGACACCGGAGATAACACCATTCTGCGATGCGGGCTACGAGACATACTCGGCGACTGCTCATGCAGCGATACCAACTCAAGGCGGCCCCCTGAAGTTCTTCATCCCTATTTCGGATGATAAAGGGTCAGACTGGGACTTTGTGATTGACGATGATAATGTTAAAGAGGCCGTCAAGAGTTGGAAGATCGGGAACGACGATGACGATAGCATTGAGAGTGGAGATGGCGGAAAGGGTCTTGAGATCAAGTGGAAAGTTCCCGAGGATTCTAGTAAGATAACCATCAATCTCACTCTTCTAGGCAATGCTGATACTCTTAGGTGGAACTTATGTTGAGCTTCTATTCGGAGCCTCAGATGTTGATGAGACAAGGTTCGCCTTTACCGCAAAGGGCGGTATTGTGAGTAATCCAACTGTTAATATTATCAGCAAGTGGTCTAACAGGTATAACAGGTTGCTTGTATGCCCAACTGCAAAGACGATGCAACGACAACAACAGATGCCGACGGTATGGTGTGCACCCACTTTCCCTGCCACTCTCCCAACTGCGAGCAAGGACCCGCTCCTGAACCCCAAGCTGCCTGCGAGTTAGTTGAGGACGGACTTGCCATTCCCCTCTTCTACACTGTCACCATTGTGGCGAACGGCTACAGCTGGATAGATGACGATGGGAAGAAGCTGAAGAGTGAAGAAAAGGGCTGCGGGGCGATGACGGACTGGCATTCTAGTGAGATCGAAGTTGAGACAGGGGATGGCTGGACTGCGCGGCATAGGTTTACTTTTACCTTGCCGATAACGATCAAAGCGGGCTGTGTAGAGAGGGCAATCGCAAGTGCCGGAGGGCCCTCGGGTATTCAGTGTGACAACAAGGAGGGTAACTTGTGGTGATGTTTCTAGGTATCAATTATCTGGCGTTATGAGAGTTAAGGTCATGTCAGTGCTATCTGATTGTCGTTCTCTTTACGGGATGTAGCACGTCGTCTCGAAGTTCAGGTGACATTCCTCCCAGCCCAAAGCGCCCTGATCCCTCAGCCCCTGCTCGAATAAATCAAGAATAAGAGGTTTTATGAATTCACCATCCTTCATGTGCGGATACCGCGCAGTGGCTTTGCATTTCTCCTCAGCTTCCTGACTCTTCCACTTATGAACCCAGACGCACGCTACCGCGTCCTGTCCCTCCCATTTCACATTGCCTTCAATCCAACCCAAGCACGGGCCAGCTGTGTACGGGTTCCTATGCTCAAACTTTTTGCCGTAGGCAACTGAAGGTCCCACATGTCGGACTTTGTCCCAAACAGCCTTGCGGGTTTCCGGCGAGATTGAAGCCGGGAAATAGACTCTTATCAACTCGGTATGAGACGACATCGCAATCGTGGGGTGATACCTGGCGAAGTCGATGGTCTCACTCACTACTGGGATATCCGAGTGAGAGCCAAGGCTGGAAAGCAACTCTGCGTAGCTATCTGACTGCGAGAACTCAAGCCATGATCTGGTGTGATACCAATCGACTAGAAGCACACAGTATTGTGGAGATTCCTTGATTCTTCCGTAGCAGACCTAGAGCAGTAAGTAGATTTCAGTCATGAGGCATTTACAGAGGCGAACCTGTGGCCACTCTTCCCTGGTTGGATGCAGAGCATGAAATAATGATTCATCTAGTAAAATGTCCTCTGGAAGCTTAAACTTGAACCAAGTAGTAATTGGCTTGTCGCGTGGTGTGTTATCTGACATTATTGCAAAAAATGCTGTGAAAAGAGATAAATTACAGTTTGAAGGACGGTAAGGGCGAGAAAAACAGGTGTTGGTAAGCTGCACCGAAGTGTTGGTTGCAACAGGCATCTTTATATAGATTTGAAACGCCCCGCCGGCAATGCAAGATTATTAACCCGATACAGCCCTGTTTGATCAGGCGTCACCGTCACAGCTCCTCACCTTGAGGTTATGAAATAGAACCACACTCCAGTGTTGCACTGTGAGCAACCCAGCCCTCTCTGATTGGCCAGACTGACCCTACTGTATGATTTAGGTAGCTTGATAAGATCAACCCGACTTATCTTGATTTTTACTTTAATTAAAATACCTCTTGAGTTGCAAGTTTCCCTTTTTCACTCTTTTTGTATTAATTCTTACTTCTCAACCCCCCTACACTTTTTCTCTACTCCTTTGCCTCCTCTCTGCCTTCTAGAGCTGACCTCATTATAAGTTCTACAGTGGCGGATCAGAGTCGCCGCGCCTGTAATGACGCCGGCCTCGATGTCGATTCCGTTTGCGCGACAAGATAGGTCCCTGTTGGCTCTCGTCGAGTCTTTCGAGCCTGAGCCCGACTAATAGAAAGATACAGACAACAAGAAACTCCTCCACAACACACATGAAGACAAAGACAAGTACCGATCCTTTGATCAAGACGAAATGCCCCGAATGGACAAACACCAACAAAATCTGGTACAAAAGCCGAACACATACGAGCGGGAGAGCGAGGCCGGCGGCTGGTACGAGGATGCGCTCTCTCGCAGGCGCCAGGCGTACGACCGATATTGATTTAGCCAGAATCACTACCAGCAAACAAAACCCTGCTGCATAGCAGAGAACGCCAGCGTACGACCATGCAGAGGGAGAGGTGCCCCTTGATGATTTGCTCTCGACGCCAATAATTCCAAACACGGCTCCAAGCAGCATAATCAATTGCATCAACCGGAAGTACCTAATCGAGATAGCTGGGTCGGTCAACTGGGCATTGATGACGTCGGCTCTATATTTGACGCAAGGCAAACGTTAGCGACAAGAGTAAATGCAAACTGACATCCACGTAGAATACGTACAACCTCGACAACATCCCTAGAGTCGACAGCATTAAGGGGACCAGGCCGATATGGTTGAGGATCATCACAGCCTCCAGGAGACCTGTAGATTTGTTGTCGATGGAGATGAGCTGACAAGCAGCTCCTGCTATGCGACAGACAGACAGGGTGACCGTATAGTACCATCTGTTCTAGAGTCAGCTTTTGCAACGTGCCGTAGCGCATCAAGTTACCACAAACCCTGAACTCTTGCTGAAGCCATGGAGATTGCATATGTAGATAGCGAGACAAATTGCTGGGATGTAAGCGGCTAGCTGAACAACAGCAACGATTGACCACGAGTCAAGAACCATGATGTAGTTCCTGTAAGTCTGTGTAGTAGCCTGCCACGCACCATCAATAAGTGTAAGACGGGTAAAGAAGTGTGTCTATGATTGTCAAGATATAGAAAAAAATTTGTCCGCGATGGCAGCGAATCAAGTAATTTATATGTCTCCTGACCACAACTGCTTTCTCTTGCCATCTCCTTGCTTCGTTTAGATAGTCTATTCAGGGCAAAACAACTAGACTAGGCCAATTTGAGTATGCAGTGAGAAGAAATAGCGTCCCCACTCTCTCGGACTTCGGCTTCTGGGTGGGTCTATTGCGATTACGTGTAGTCGCTGCAAATGACAACGACCTTGTCGACAAATGCAATGCAGAGTCCGTCCTCGGCTCGGGCCATCGTCGAGCATCTCACAACTACACACAATTCATTGAGGCACTATCTTTGCTCACTATGACGTACTGCGGCCGGCCGTCTACTGCTTGCCACGCGTGCAAGAAAAAGCGAGGCAAGGTGAGTTAGACCTGAACTACTTTGAAATCCCGAAAACGAAATCAAGTCTCATTCATCTTCACAGTGTGACAAGAGGCAGCCCGCGTGTGGCCAGTGCATCAGGAAGCACATCCCCTGTCCTGGGTACCGAGATCCAAAAGCTATTATCGTCAGGGATCAAACCAGCCAAGTTCTTGACAAGGCGCGTGCCAGATTGGGAAAGAGAACGACGCGTCGAGAGCTCAACCCCCCCAAAACACTGTTTGAGGTACCGATCTCGACTGGGTCTCGGAAAATCGATGACTCATCTTCTATGTCCGCCACATCCCCGACTCATCGTTTCACAAAGGCTGAAGCTATTCGCCGGGGTGCCATATTGACTCTGGGTAGTAGTTTAGCCTTGTCACCGCAGGATGCTGGAACTGCATTCTTCTTGTCTATGTACGCGCCAACCGCGTCCTTGGAGTTCTTATCAATTATAGCCTTTGACTGCCCAACTGAGCTTCTCAAGTCACCGGCGCTGCTTGCGCCTGCACTAGCCATGCTATCCTACGAACTCATGGAGCCGTCGCTGATGACCCTCGCTCGCAAAAACTACCTTGCGGCCATTCAGAACGTCAACGCAGCCTTGTCATTGCCGCAGCAAGCGGCCAATCACAGCACTCTTGCCTCAGTGCTCCTCTTGGCTCTTTTCGAGGCTATTGCCTTCCACCGCCGTGACTCGTTGAACAACTGGACATCCCATGTAGATGGCGCCGTCCAACTCGTCAAGCTCCGAGGACCCCGTCAGTTCGACTCGGCCTTGGGCCGTGCCCTATTTTCTGACGTCAGCAATCATACCTACGCATCATGTGCGCAGCGCCGTGTTCCTGTGCCTGCAATTGTATCCGAAATGCGGACACAGTTGGGTAACTTCAGCAGCAATAACTCTCTAGTGGTCGACCTTGGCACGGTTCTGGACTCCATGTCTCGCCTCCTCGCGAAGTTAACATCGACGAACACAGAGGACACGTTAGCACCAGAGGTTGTCGTGGCTCAGGGGTGCCTGTTGGTGTCGCAGATAGACTGCCTGCTAGATCAAGCATCTACACTCTTTCCCTACGAGGTGATACCAACAGCTGAAGCCCCAGAATTTGCATTTAATGGCATTACTCACAAGTATCCAAGCCCTCAGTCAGCCCGGTACTGGAACATCCTGCGCGTCATGAAGTTGTTCATCAGCAAATGGATTCACCGGTCGGGCACCGCTCTCATCGACTGCAATGCGTTGGCCCATGATTGCACAGACACCCTCCGGCAGAATAGACTCAACCTTCTCGACTACACGAAATCAAACGCGGACAAAGTCGCTGTGGATATCCTCTGCAGCGTGCCCTTCTTCCAGAGCCTAGCGTCTCGGTCCTATCTGAGCCAGACGTTAGTGCGGTGGCTTGTATGGCCCTTATCAGCAGTGGCAGCGTCACCTTTAGTCCAGGAGCCTGCACAGGTATATGCTCGGACTAAACTTGCAAGCTTTCATAAAGACAGCAGACTTCCAGAGGTGTTCGAGGCCGTGAAGATGCTGGATAAAGAAAGAGCCTTAGATGATTGGTAAGCAGGCAGTAACTTCGGATATTATTAACTGATGGAAATTGATCTCGCTAACATGTATAGGCTACATTTATGCCACTTTTCATAATCATGTCCTTAAATCTATAAGAGAAGTAAACTATAGCTCCTTACCTAGATGTTATAAAATAGAGGTATGCTCCGGGGAATAGTAATTGACATTGCTTTAAACGCCCTGGTCATTGCACTCTCTATATAATAATTAAAATTGGCCCGAACGGTAACGGTTTTAAGATCAGCAGAATAAGGGCCCTTTATCAATGAGATATGCCTTGATCGCAGACGCAACAAAACAATCCTCGGAGAGGCTGAGCTGGGTGCACAAACCAGGAAGCAATATATTAACAGACCTGGAGCATCTAAATCATCGAGATCGCCTTTAATCTTATGTCGTGCTTGACTTCCTTGCTAGCCGGTCTGCAATATCGCGAATGATATGCTTCTGATACTTTCCACTTCCCGTCTTGGGCAACTCAGCATCCACGCCATCTTGACCAAGCCAGAAGATAAAAGCCGGAACTTTGACTGGGCTCAGATCCTGCAAAACCCAATCCCTAATATCTCCATCTGATGGTCTTTTGTCTAGTGAGCACGCTTGTAAGAAGGCTGCCACAACCTCGCCATGTATCTTATCCTTGACTGCCACCACGCATGCTTCTCTGACTGCGGGATGACGTAGCAGTTGGTTCTCAATCTCGCTGGGCGACAAATTCTCACCGCCGCGGATAATCAGGTCTTTGATACGGCCAGTGATGAAACCGTAACCTTGTTCGTCCAAGTATCCCTCGTCACCAGTATGCATCCACAACACGCCATTCTCATCCCGTCTCATTGCTTCCAATGTCTTGATCTCGTCTTTGTAGTATCCTTTTTGCAAGGCAAACCCACTCGTACAGATCTCCCCGCGTTCCCCGATAGGAACCACGTTTCCATTGGTGTCGACTATCTTGGCTGCGGTATGGGGAAGAACACGACCAAGACTAGTCAGCATCCTGTCATCTGGGTCGTCTAGGGAAGTGATAAAGGTCACAGGACTCGTCTCCGTCATTCCATACGCGATAAGCATACCCTGGACATTCATCTTGGCTCTCAATTCATCCATCAGGCTAGGCGACACAGGCGAGCCAGCAACGAGACCAGTACGCACTGTTGTGATTCTCCGAGGCTGTGATTCCATCTGTGCCAGCTCCGATATGAACATTGTGGGGACACCGAGTAGTGCAGTAGCCTTTTCTGCCTCAACTGCATCGAGAGTTTGCCTTGCGTGGAATTTGTCGGAAGGAAAGACGATAGTGCTACCATGAGTGAAGGATGCGAGAAATCCCATGACCAGGCCGAAACAGTGAAATAGTGGGGGCGGACAGCATACGACGTCTTCTTGGGTGAGTCTCATGGCATGTCCCACGTATCTGCCATCATTGAGCAAGTTGCTAGAAGAGATTGTCAGGAGATTGAGGTGGCTTGACAGGAAAGAGGCTCTTACTTGTGTGTGAGCATAGAGATTTTCGGAAGGCCAGTAGTACCTGAAGGCCTGTCAGAGGCTGCAAAGCGAATCGAAGAGCGACGTATTTGAAAGGCATTTCCTCACCAGAAGTAAATTGCATGTTCAATACATCCGAGGGTTGAACACGCGTCTCAGCTTGCTGAAGTTGCCCGTCTGTTATAGATCCGTTAATTCCGTCATTCAGGAAGTCCTCGTATCTATGACAGTTAAAGAGCTCCCGCGAAGCAGATCTGTCAAACATAATAAGCTGCTCCAGAGAGGCTCCAACTTCTGCTCTCGTGGCAACCTGATACACATGATCATCCGTGTTGATAGATCCAATAGACGATGCAATGAACAGCGCTTTACAGTCTGCAAAACGACGTCAGAGCTCTGCATGTTCGATGAGTTTGGTTGACTGACCGCTACGAGCCACAGCTGAGCATAGCTCATGAGGTGAGTTTGTCGTGTTGAATACCACGAAGGGACACCCAATTCTGGCAGATGCCAGAAACAACTCAATATACTCAAAGCGATTGCCAGCGAATATCCCAACAGCATCGCCGCGCCTCAAGCCTGCGTGAAGGAGGGCTTTTGCGGCAACAGAGCTGCGATACTCGAGCTCCTCATATGTGAGTCTAGTGTTTTGCCATGGTACAGTAAGCGCAGTCCTTTTACCACGTCTCTTAGCTTGCTCTTTGACCAGACTTCCAAGCGTTCTGTTCCAGAGTGGAGGAGTAGTGGGACCTTGAACGATAGAGAGCCTCGGAGCTTGAGTGATGAAAGGTACCGCTTCATGTGGATTAGGCCAGATCGGCTGCGCGGATGTTGAGTAGGATATAGCTGAAGTGAGACGTGGGATAAACGGACGGGAGAGGCTCATGAAGGTAATCACCCCGAGGCAAGAAGAAAAGGGTCTGCGTCTCATGGTTGGGACAATTACAGAGGCCATGCCTAACTATTAGCGTGAAATTCAACCAAGCACTGGTGATCGAAAACAAAGTATTCAAGTACTGCTGCAGGATAACACTGAGACATCGTGTAAATCCGCGTCATGGACGATTTATCAGCGGTTGCCCGGGACAGAGCAACAGCACATGACGAACTTAGGATAGCGAACCCGGGCATCGGACCGAGCGGGGACTCATTAGCCGGGTCCTTCCAGTGCCCCTGACCAGAGGGTTCAAGCTGCTAAGCTGGGCCAGAACCCGTGTAGAATCTTTACCTGAAGCATTTCCTCGATCTACTACCTCCATTCGAAGCCAGACTTGCAACATTACAACGATGCTTTATCATTGTATTTTAGTACAGCCTTTGACTCTGAGTTTGACGAGCTCAGTATACTTCGTGAGAATAGATTAGGGTCATGGTGTTTAAGGAGATCTCAATTGTCCGAGATTGTCCTTGGACCATTTATTACGCATACTCAGAGATTAATTGATGTGATCCTGTTCCACTGCGACAAATAAAGATAATTCGCAAGAATCGACCAGAGAATGAGATCAAATAAGCTCGACATGGGGCAAAATTCTGCATACAAGCCTAATCACTACGACACGACATTCTTGTTCAGGAACAACGTCTGAACGTTACAAAAGCCCTTGAGACCATTGGCACCCCACTCAGTTCCAATACCACTCTCTTTATGACCCCCAAAAGCTGCCATCGGAGTCAAGTCAAAATGTGTGTTGACCCAGACATTGCCAGCCTGAATCTCTCGCGCAATCCGGTGAGCACGACGAATGTCATTGCACCAAATAGAGGCTCCGAGTCCCATAGTCGTATCGTTTGCACGCTCGATTACCTCTTCCTCACTACTCCATGTGAGAAGCGGCACGATCGGTCCTAAAATGAATTGTCAGTCAAAGTTGAGGTTATGTCGAGCGCTTTGATCTTACCGAATGGCTCCTCCACGACGATGCGGGATGTCTCAGGGGGCACATCAATGATAGTAGGGTTAACGAAATACCCCTCAGAGGACTCAATCTTGCCGCCGACAGCAACATTCCAACCCTCCTTCTCAATATCCTCAAAGAAGCCTTTCACGCGTTTGAACTGAGGAGCATTCTGCAGCGGGCCATGTGTGACACCTTCCTTGGACCCATCCCCTAAAGTGTAGCTCTTGACATGTTTGACAAGTGCTTCCTTGAACTGGGGATAAATGCTCTGGTGTACAAAGATTCGCTTCAGGTTAAGGCAAACCTGACCTGAGTTGAGGAATGCGAAGAAGGCCACTTTCTCGGCAACCTTGTCAATATCGACGTCTGGAAATATGATAGCTGGATCATTGCCACCACTGACCGGGTTAGTGATTATAGAGGACATGGAAAGTGAAGGGAGTCTTACAGTTCCAAGGTCACGCGCTTCAAGGTTGAGCTGGCGCTTCGAAGAACAGCCTTGCCCGTCGCTGTTGAGCCCGTGAAGCTGATCTTGTCAACGCCAGGATGACTCGTCATCCAAGGCCCAAGTTTATCATCGCCACTCAGCGATTGAACCACGCCAGGCGGGAAAAACTGCTGCGCGAGCTCAACCAGCTTGAGACCGCCATAGGGAGTAAAAGGACTTTGTTGACACGTCAGTAATCTCAACCGGGGAGTTCTCAAACGGTGGCACTTACGATGGCTTTACGATGATGACGTTTCCAGTCAACAGTGCCGGGGCGATCTTGCCTGTAGCAAGTAAAAGAGGAAAGTTCCAGGGCACGAGAGCTGCGACGACTCCAATAGGCGTGTAACGGCTAATGATGGTGCGTTGCTCAGTGTCTTCAAGAACATCCTCTGGAAGAGGAATCTGAGCCATGCCTCGCATCCATTCGATAGCAGCGTCAGTTTCATACGCAGCTTGAGGAATCTAACGGCATCAGTTTCATAACCATCATGCTCAGCGCTGTGCTTACCGGCTTCCCCTGTTCAGCAGTGAGGAGAGCTTGAAACTCATCACGATGAGAATCAACAGCAACAGCAAAAGCAAGAACAGATTCACGCCGCTCCTCGTAAGGAGTCTTGCTCCATATCTTGAAGGCCTTCTTGGCTGCTGCGACTGCGCGATCGAGATCCTGCTGAGTCGCTACAGGGACTTTGTCCATTTCCTGTAGGTTTGCAGGGTTCAATCCATGTCGAGTTTCTTTGGTGGGGGCGCTTTGCCCATCGATGATTTGGACAAAGTCACCTTTGAAGTTGATGCTAGGCTTGGTCATTTTGGCGATTCTTGGAGTATTCTGGTTGGCTAGAAGCGATGAAGCAATAATTGGTATGGCAATTAACTGTTATTTTGCTGAAGCAACGCCCATTTGATACTGTCACTTATGCAACGACTCTTACACCCGGACCGTGGAGACTTTACAGATATGGACTAGCACCTTTTCAGTCCGACGCTACGGTCCGATAATGTGGAGATGCCGAAGTCCTTAACCGACGGTTAAGACACGCTGAGTAAATGTCAAACTCATGGTTGAAGAGCGTGTTTTGATCGATCTCCACAAGCTCTCTATGTGCACAAGTATCACGAGGAAGTTCAGCTTATTATAAGGTGTTTCTTTGTAATCGAAGTGATGGGCTCACAGCACTATACTATTATTATATAACTATCTATTCCTCCACTTTGAAAACCGTAGCTAGCCTATTCCGTAACCAAAACCCGTTCAGCGTCAAGAAGATTGACGAGAACGACATGCACGCAGCAGCGAGTGGTCTACACAAGCTCGGTCAGCGCTATCTAGTAGAGTTTGGATATTTCACTCACGGTGTTAAGACAATGCCAAACGGAGAGAAAAGGCCAGAAGCCATACTCAACGCAAGAGCATTGTAGCCAAAGACCCATGCCAAATTATATCGGATTTGCTTTATGGTTAGTTCTGCGATTTCGAGCAGCAAAGGTATTGAGTCCAGCCGCGAATTGAGGATGAAAACCGTTGCACCAACTGTTGGCGTTGCGACGTCGTGATAAAGAGCGATACCAACGTCGGCTGCTGCTAAGCTCAAGCTATCGTTCAATCCATCACCAACCTAAGGATATTGTCAGTGTGACTGTTTCTAGGCACGGGGGTTGCATCTACCATTGCAATAGCTTTTCCATCTTTTTGTAGTCTCTTGACGAGATCCAGTTTGTCTTGGGGCGTTGCTTCGGACGCGAGCACCGGTATCTTCAACTGCTGGGAAATGCGATTTGCGGACTGAGGCATGTCGCCAGTCAACTATCAACGTCAGTAATTTACTCCCTCAACTAAATGCTAAGTAGCTACCAAATGTGTTGCATAACCCCTTTCGTAGAGCCGTTGGATAGTCTTCTCTGCATCGTCTCTCACGGCATCCTACAAATGTTAGCAGGCGAAGTGCATGCCTCGGGTTACATTACCGTTACATAGAGTGTTCCAGCATACGTTCTGTCAATAGCGACGTATACTGCTATTAAACCGCTGTCTTGTCCTTCAGATACCCCTGGGAGATCAGACACGCCACAAGACAACAAGTACCGCGTGCTCCCAATATCAACACGTCGCCAGGGTTCTTGACCTAAAGAGACTTCTCCCGAAACGCCCTTACCCGACTCACTTGCAATGTTTCGCGACTCGATAAGCGATTTCGTTTCCGACCACGGCCCATTAAGATGATTCACTCCAGCGGTAAAGATGGCTCTACCGATCGGGTGACTCGTGACACTTCCCTCCTCAGCAGCACAGATATAAGTCCAAAACTCTGTGATTGGTTTCTTCCATGCTTCTGTTGTTTCGAAGTCCGTGATATCTAGCACAGCTCGTGTCAGAGTCCCAGTCTTATCAAACACGATGGACTGCGTGCTGCTGAGTTTCTGGATAGTGTTGTAACCCCTGGTGATCAGAAGACCGTTTTGACTTGCTATGCCTACGAGGGGGGGACCGTTAGTATCCCAGCAAGGGAGTCTGGTGGTCCTATTGTAAGCACTTACCTACTGCTGCAACTACTGCTGAAGGGATGGCCAATCCCAAGGCGCAAGGGCATGCGCATGTAAGTATTGTCATCGCCCTAGCCATCGCAACTCGAATCACCTCATAACTCAGCAATTCAGCAGATATGTAGATATCCTTGAGGGGGACGACTAGTGCCAGTGACATGACAAACCCAACCAAGTATTTCGTTACCATATCAACTGTTCGGTTGTCTTGGTCCTTCGAACCTGCTGCCTCAACAGCGCCATGCACGAGCTGGGAATAAAACGAATTTCCCTGTTCTTTGTCGACAACAGCCACCAGCTCCTTACCCAAGTTTCGTGTTCCTCCCAGGAGAAAGTCCCCCACAGATTTCCGGACCGGCAGTGCTTCTCCTGTGATAAGGGCTTGGTTGATGGAGGATGTGCCCTCTGCTACGTAGCAATCGCATGGGATAATAGAATAAGGCGGGATGATAATCTGATCGCCGGCTGCGGGATAACTCTGAGGGACAACCTGAAGCCGATCAGCAAGTGTAACTACCAAGTCTTGGTAAATGCGGGATTCATACCTTTCCAGTAGGGTGAAGCCTTGTATAATTGCTTTGTGTAAGCGGCTTGTACACTCTCAGGAGATCCTCGGAAGTCGTCCGCCTTGACATAAGTTCGATGTATCTGCCAGCAACCACCACAAGAGCCAAGCCAATGACGGTCGTATAATATGAGTTTGCACCGGTGGTCCCATGTGTAAGGAGATCTATGAATGAGATAGAAGTCCCAAGGGAAATTGAGGACGAGACCAAAGTGTTCATGTTAGGTTGCCAGCGACAAATCGCTTTCCAGCCATCCTTGTGAATCCACGATATATACTGCCATTGTGCAAACAGAGTGAGTACTGCACACAGCAGGTGAGCTATGAAAAGAATAGCCGATGGTATGCGGTCTTGCCCAACCGAGATAAGGAAGGCAATCGTCTGATTAACTGTTGCGCACCCAGCGAGACTGGATAGACTTGATTTGAGCCTAGCAATCTCTTCTTTAGACTTGAGAACACGGATTACCTCCCGGGGCGATCGCGGTCCAAGCTCAGCGCCATATCCGAGATCAGTAACGAGTCTCGTAATTGACTGAGTGTCGAAACTAGCGGTCTTCCCAATCAAAGTGGCCTGTTGCAACGCCAACGAGACTCGTACTTGATCCACATCCGGATGGCTTCTCAATGCTGACTCGACTGCACTTGAGCAAGCCGAGCAGGTAAGTCCCGACAGCGACAAAACAAGAGAAGCATTACGTTTCTCGCATTTGATGTCTTCACCATTCGGGGATTTGCTGGTAGGGTAGGGTAATTCGGGCTCGTCTTCATTATATCGTATAGCATCGTCGACATCAAGAAATTGATAGACTTTGACCAGTTGGCTAATGCAGAAGGCAGCAATATAACAACAAGCCATTGTATGTTATGATCAAGGTAGAATGACTTAACCTATAGCATGCGTGGATTGGTAGAGTCAGTGTCAGGCGATGGTCGTTAGGTATTAGCTATTATGGCACGGGTATTAGTCTAGGACTACGATATGACCCGAGTGCGGACCACGGACCGCAAGCGGGGCAGGCGGGGAAACAACAAGAACTATCAGATATAATAAACTTCTTAACAGCTTAAGAATTAAAGGGTTCTTGCAGGAGTAACGGCCCGGAATGTCTAAACGATTAATAGATAAGGAAGATAATGTATTATAGGGCGCAAAATATTTAGTTATAAATATATCCTATCCTTATTGAAAAGGTCAAGGAGTCATGTCAAGTGCAGGTAACTAAAGGAAGTCTTAAAGACAACTAGTAAGTTATTTATAAAATAGAGAAGTGACTTAGAGTTATAATTATCACTAGCCTAGACTCAGTATTTATCTGCTCTGGCAATCTGATAAATATCTTATATTCTTGCTCGGAGAGAAGGGCTTACCCTGGACCTGAACATCTCGGAAACGCGGATATCATGTCCTGATTTCAGCCATGCGGGGTCGTTGCGACATTAGCGTTGCATACCAAGGATAATAAACTTCCAGTCCATTAAGTTCATTCCCTGTTATATCTTAGCGACCCCATGATTCCGGGGTAGGTCTCCACTGGAAGCTGTCAAAGCAATGCAAACAACGCGGTAGAGTGCCAACATGATGAACCTAATGCGTTAGCGAGTTCCCTTACCCCGCTCTGTAATGGATGATTCCCCAGGCCAAGTTCCGTGTCACGGGCAGCCCGGCAGATAGCGCAAGGAGAGGTACGTAGGTCGGGAGGGCGAATGTATGTTTGGATACGCTTTGTTATCTTCCTCCTCATCCCGCAATTCGGACCGCATCCTGCCTGCTCCAGAGCAATGTCAGCAGCACCATCGTCCAGCGTCGAGCCACAGGCTCATGCCCCTGCGACCAGTAGTGGCATACGCCGTATTCGGCAAGCTTGTACCAGCTGTCGGTATGGACCCCAGCTTCCGATGGATCTCTCGGTCCGTCATGTTACACCACCAAATCATCCAACTCTCACCTTCGCGAACGTCTTTGAAGTCCGATACTGATGTAGAGACAAATCACAGGCAGAGGAAAACGAAATGCTCAGGAGATAAGCCGCGATGCAACAATTGCCGACGTGTCAATCGCGCGTGCCAATATGAGGCATACTCAGCAACGATGGCTTCCGTGACTGTGAACCCGCTCGCAGCGCTGGCTCCTCAGTTTGGTCATGTATGGCTTGGACCAATTGTCGTGGCACGATGTCAGGACTAACTTGATGATAGCCGGACCTCTTGCAGAGATTGAGCACGATTGAAGCCCAATTGGCTAAGCTGAGTGAACCGGAAGGCCAGGAACAAAGGTACGCGTGGCTGCGCAACGCATTATTACCAAGAAACCTGCTCACTGAGGGTAATAAACTGCAGGTTTGACTTTAATCAACCATTTCCGACGCAACAATGCGACATACCTGCTTCTCCGACCCAGCCTCGTTCAACAACATATTTAGATAATGGCTCGGACGGTCAGCGTCGGCTTTCAAACGCCGTATCTGCATCCCCGGATCAAACTGAGGCCCTCACGCCGTGCGTCCTCATAAATATACTACCCAATAAGACATCGACGTCGTTGACCATGAAGCAGGCCCTTTAGCACGATGCCACCTGACGATGTAGTGCAGCATCTCGTCGATACCTATTTCACCCATGTCCACAATCAACCGTACGCCTACTTCCAAGAAGAGCACTACAGGCAGCTATTCAGCTTTATGCTCCTACCAAAGTGCCTCACATTTGCCATCCTCGCGTCTTCAGTGCGATTCTCAGATCACGCGTACTTCTCAGGCCGCACCCACGACGCGATGGAGGGGTATGCGAGACAAGCTTGGTTGTGCGTGTTGAGCGACCATTTAACTGTTGAGAATGAACCCAATTTCCACGTGGCGCAGACTACTAATATTCTAGCCATTATTGACTTTACTGGTGAGTCAAAACGCTACCCCCCAAAAAGTGAATTCTGGCTGATCATGACAAGCTGGTCGAACAAGCTCTGGGTGGTTAAAGATTGGCCTTGCAGTACGCATCTGCCAGGATCTACAACTCATGAACGAACCAAACCCCATGCTCCCTATCGTCGAACAGGAGGAGCGAAGACGCGTCTTTTGGTCCGTCTACCTTCTCGATAAACTCGTATCCTGCGGGCGAGCGCGCCCACCAGCCATCGCCGATGAGGATTGCCATGTCCAACTGCCATGCGAAGAGGAAGTATTCAGAACCGGCACTTGGAAACAAACCCCCACGCTCCATCGACTTTTGAACTGGGACGCTGATCTTGGTGAGATCCGGGGATATTTTACGCTTGCTATTCTCGTCGCTTCAGCTCTCGGACGATGTGCCAGATACGTCCTTCATCAACGTGAGATAGACGACACTTTACCCTGGGACTCGAGATCAGAGTTTGCAGCTATAAACTCCTTCCTCCTGCTGATCGAGCAGCATCTGCAGGTTGAAGAAGTCCCCATCGAAGACATTATATCTCAGAACAAACTCCCCACTGGAACGCCGGACCACCAGGTTGTTGGACACGCCGTATTTGCTCGTATCGTCTTCCACCTCTGCCACTGTCTCATCGGCCACCCGTTCCTCCTGGCTTTGCGTCTGCAAAACTTGAAAGTGAAGGCACCGGCGAGTTTCTTGTCCAGAGCTTATGAAGTGTGCTGCGATCATGCTTCCAAGATCCCGTCTTTGTTGCACCGTGCGCAAGAGGCGGGCTGTCATGTCGATGCTTCGTTCTACGCTTACTCGACGTGCGTTGCTGGTAGTATCCTCTCCATGTTCATCCACGGTAAAGAGAGTATGGGACAAGTTCCATCTCAACAGCTTTTGGAATCTGGACAGCACTCCCTGGAAATCCTGGACAAAATGGGCCATTTCTGGGACCACGCGGCCAAGATGGTAAGTCAAACGCTCAGCAACCATGCAGACATAACTAACTCTTGTAGCACACTCAACTCCTAAACTTTGATACTCATTCCCAAGACTTCGAAAAGATGATCGATCCACATACCGTTTTCGACATATCACCTGATCTGGAAACGGTTCTATGGTCCATGGTGGATTACGGCTCCATGTGTGGCAGCTCAAGAACAAGATCAATCAGTCCCGGCGATGGCCAGTTCTCTGTCAACATGAACTCGCCTTCATTCTTCAACTTTGATGTGAACATGACGCCACGGTCGTTTGAGTTGTCTGGAGTTGAAGGCATAAATGGAGCGCGACACACCATGAGATCTTATGTTATGAGCTGATATAGGGTTTTGTTTTACTAGTATTACAATTGGAACTTTCGAGTATACTACGGCATTATCTCATGTCTGGGGTGCTATTAATTGTGTGTTTAATGGAGACTTGTCCCGCGGTGTTTGGAGGAAGTTGGCCTTGTTGCTGGGACGTTGTGACTTGATGTTTTTGTTTTATGTTCGAGATAGGCAGGTAACTATCTCAGATAATATATAGTAGCCTGGAACTAAAACTGATCCCCATTGACTATTTCTAGTCCCTACATCCCAATGCCGACACCTAAAACAACCAGAAACCTTTCCATCCCCTACACTGCCCCGTTGGTTCTACCTTTGTAACGCATCAATGAACTTGGATCTGTTATATTAACTCCAATATTCTGTTCTTCAGCAAAAGCCTTCATCCTGTCCTCATTTGCCATCGTCTTATTTGCGCCCAGAAAAGGGGACCAAGGAGGGTTGACACCATGTCGTTTGTTGAACTACGACGAGTATTTGGGCTATCTCTTTATTTTCCCAAGCGCATCTCCCTCTCACTCTTCCCTTTGATGACAGAAGATAGATCACCAACCGGAATCTGAATCGGGAAGTCGACAATGGCAAGTAAGATAGCGAGGAGGATATACCATCCGGCAAACGATGTCACAAAGAGTAGTGCGCCAGCACCCTGTCGTGAGTTAGAAGACATAAACTAGATACAGAGATCTTGCATCATAATACATACCACGCATAGCCGTTGAGCCAACAATGTGTTCCCAGTATAGTCTTCCGCCCATGCCCAAAATGCTCCAAGGAGACATAGAAGAGCTGGGACAAGGGTAGCAAAGATCACAACGAAGACGACATTCGTACGCAAGGCGCAGATGAGATATATGATTGACAGTATTGTCATGGCCAGCAAGAAGAAGCCTTCCCCGCGTGTGTCAGTATCACACACATGATCAGGGTCAATAACACTTACCCAAGCTTGCGTTGAAGCCCTTGGTAGCCATTCCCTCAGCAGGTGACTTTGCGTCAGCAGGTGCATATGAAGAATATGCAGCGAAGGATGGATGGAGGATTCCACCGAATGAGAGATAGAAGAAGCCAAAGCTTGTAAAGACACAAGAAGGAAAGCTGTTGCCAAGGATCCACTCCATGATCCCACTGATGACCATGAGGACACCGCCCTCGAAGAAGTAGACAGGGCTTTAAGGCATCAGCATACCATTACCATCTTAACTTACAGGGAAGTGATTAACTTACATGGAAGCTGCGCCAAAGTGGCTAGCACCACGCCAACCCATCAAGTCACAGGACAGAGGCATCAAAGCTAGCAAGAATCCCGCGAGTGCTCTACAACATTGTCATCAGTTTTGCTCATTGGGCTTTCATCGATAGGACGAACTAACAAGGGTGTTGGGTTACCAAACGTCTTCCTCAGATCACCCTTGACAGCGTTGGGAGGTGCAAGATAGAGCTTCTCGAAGAGCTCAGGGCTCATCGAGATACTAGCTGCGGATCGGATAGCATGGAGTGCTTCATGGTGGCCCACTTCTGGATCACTACTGTTACTCGAGGGCTTTGTCATAGTGAAGGAGACGTAGGCTCGTGGCTATGGTACCGATGGTAGAAGTAGTGGATTATGATTGTATGTATACGATAGAAAGGGTTCGAAGTCTTTATGCTGGGGAGTTGTCATTCTCTTAGCTAGCCGGCGACTCTGAACACACGACATTCTCGTATCGGGTTCTATCCGTGAGCCCTGTCCTGCTTCTCTGTCATGTCTCGGTACGGCGTTTCGGTAAATCATGTATCGGATGGGCGAAACGGTCTTGATGCCGGACAAAGAGCTTCATGGAATGGACCACATTAACGTCCGGACCGACGCTGCTTGGTGTGCATCATACGCGGGGTACGCGGGGTAGCATGTACTATTTGCCCGGAACGAGCAGGGATTCCTTGATCAAATATCCGAATCGACGGACCGTGGAGTCAGAAAGCTTGGGGGTGCATTGCAGTGCCCCAGAATTCAACCATTTCCCTGGGTTTGCGATATGGGTAGGTACGCCTCTGTTGCAGAAGTTCTATAGTACACAGTTTTGACTTGAACGAGTGCCCCGGAGTCCAGAGTGGGACTGGCTTTTACTGCGCTACGAGTCTGATTGCTGCTGATAACATGTAACTTGAGGCGACCAACACGTATGGAACTAAAATGATACAAGGGCTCACAGGCTGATGTTCTGATAGAATTCCCTTGTGTTTAACAACATTGTAGGCTATGGAAGGATGTACGAAAAACACAGTAAATAGTACAATGCTGGTTTACCAGTGTTCAGATACAAGCAACGCCTCCACAAATATGCCCAAGTATCTCCATTGCACATAGTTTACCAAATCAACACAGGTTTAATCGTAGACCCGTTCTCCATATCATGAATCGCCTTTTCAAACTCCTCAACCTGTGACATGTTAGCCTTCTAGACGGATGACCATGTGGTCGTTCACGATTTGACTTACTGGATAAAACTTGATAAGACGCTCTATCGGAAATTGGCCCTTCTGCAACCACCGTATCATGCGAGGGATGTACTACCTCAAAGGTTAGCTCCTGAACTACACTACCTCTGGATGGTGAGGTACTTACATCCTCAGGAAGCACACCGCCTTCCATACTACCCATAAGCTGCTTGCCCGTCTGCCAGAGTGTTAGCCAGTGAACTTAATACCGGGCTACGAGGCACTTACAACCATGAAGGGAACAACCGAGATCTCCAACCCAGCTGTCATTGGTGCAACACCGAGAAGAACCATCTTACCCTGGTTGGCGGTGAAATCAAGACCTTGCTGGATTAAGGGCATTACACCAGTTGCGTCAACAGTGATTGTACTACCTGATCCCTCTGTGATCTTGCGAACCTCGTCGCCAAGATTGGTGATTGATGAAGTGTCTATGCCATGGGTTGCTCCGAGTCGCTTTGCCATCTCGATTCTTGCAGGGACCCGATCGATGCCGATGATGGTTTTGCAGCCCCTTAGTTTCGCACCCTGGTCACATGTTAGCTTTAGTCTATGTTCCTAATGGGGTGATAGCTTGATGTACCATAATGGCCGCCAGACCAACGCCGCCCAAGCCCATAATGGCAACCTTGTCATCTGGTTTCGCAGCCGCTAGTTCAGTAATAGTGCCTGAGCCGGTCTATCAAACCCATATTAGCTGTCTTGAACAGGTCTCATCATCACTGGAAATTACCTGTATACCGCAACCCAGAGGTGCAAACAACTTCAAATCTTCCGGATGTGTAATTAAGTCGGTGACATTCACAAGAGACGTTTCTTGGACACGCGTGAGCTTCGCAAAGCTCGACTGTCCAAAGAAAGAACCCCCAACTTTCTGAGTGGCAGGCTTCGAAATATGAAAAGCCTCCTGAGAGCCTGAGAAGTTGAGGGCCGTGAATTCGTGACAGTAGCCAGGAGCGCCGAATTTGCAGTTGTGGCATTGCCTGCAGAACGCAAAAGAGAGGAGAACGGCATCGCCAGGCTTGACCTTGGTGACCTTTGAGCCAACAGCCCGGACATAACCAGCGCCTGATATGGTCAGATAAGTTTAGTATCAGGACATTTATAGCGTACCTTCATGACCCAAAACGCGTGGGTAGGGAGGAACAGGAAATCCTGGCGTTCCATCAGGGTCGGTTCCACAGCCTAGATCAGTATGGCAGACTCCCGAAGCGACCATTTCCACGATAGCCTCAGTTTCATCAGGCTCTCGTAGCTGGAGTTGCTGAAGCTTCCAATTCCTCTTGCCATCTTGAGGGGCAAGAGAAACAATTGCGATGGTGGATTGAATGGAGTCCATTGCGATGAATGGCGATATTACTATGTTGACGGTGAAAATGTGAGTCAATTTGGACACAAAGACAGTATGATACACAAGTCGAGGAAGAAGTTCTTTGTGCCAGGTGATGAGCTCGTGAGGTGCATACAAAGAAAGTCAACTATTATTGCTCATACAATATCGGCTGACCAGAGCCATAGCGGTCCGCCTAACCGAGTCTTCCTGAGTTCACGAAACCCCCACCCGGAGGAACGGTTGTGACTCTTGGGGGTCTGAGCTAACTCAGTTGATTTCCCAGGTTCCCCGCAAAGACAGTAATTGAGTTAATCAACATCCGGGGCCCCGCATCGGAGACCGGACCGCAAATGACCCAAAGAGAAAGGAGTTAAAAGAATAATTATCAACAGCTTCCAACAAGATCAATCAATTCGACACTAATCCAGAAAACGACTCAAACATTCATTTCGCAAAAGGACAACTGAGAATGTCGACTGTCACGGTATTTGTCCCCCTCTTGCTCTGTTACAGACTCATTCATTGACGATTAATTTAGCTCTCCAAGATACTTCCCGCTACTAACGGGAATCATGAAAATGGAATCACAGAACTTCCATCGCATGTTTCCATCAAGCCAAAGGAAGCCAATGGCTTCTCCAAGTCTAATGGTCATACCACCGCAGTTCAAGCTGTGGCCAATGTAGTTGGGCACAAAACTGAAGCTGTTGGTGACTTTGGATGGGGCCACTGGACAGTTCAGGGTACGATCTCTTCCAAATAAAGTGCGTGATATCTTAGTAACATGCTATCAGACGTCCTCATCCCCGCAAATGCTGGTCGGGGACTAGTCAAGAAATATCACCAGCGACGAACCCTCTACCAGTACTTTGCCCTATCCCTTTCCGGCCTCTGGGCCTTTTACAACCTTGAGAACACGTCTTACCGCGCAGCTGCACTGAGCTTCCTATTCCCAGGCGCAGGCTTCACTGCAGTCGCCACTCTTGCGTCAACCGCTGCGTTCCTGGCAACTCTGGTCTTGATCCCCATCACCATCTTCGTCTGGTTCGCCATGGGCGGCATCGCATTCCCAATTGGTCTATGGGTAGGCTCTGCTTTCGTAGCTGGCTACCTCGCTACAGACTCCCTCTTCGAGCCCTCTGCCATCCTGTGGGCTATCTTCTGCTACACTGGTATCTTCTGGCTTATGAGCAACGCTCGCTCTCTCAATGCTGCTGGATACTCCAAGGCGCAGGAGCGTAATAAGTACCTCGTTCAAGCAGTTGAGGAGCAGCTTGCCAATGCTACGCCTGCACCTGCGCCTGGTTCCCGTGAGCTCTCTCTCGATACTCTTCGCCATGTGCAGCATATGCTCGAGCGTGGGCTTAGTCCCCATGACGACTTTAGCTTCCACGATGTCATTGATCAGTTCCAGACCGGCGCTGTTAGATACCAGCTCTATGGTGTTGTTGACGTTCTCAGCTTGTATCAGTGTCATTACGCTCCTGGGTTCCACGGCTACCTTTCCAGGGCTTCTCAGAACTGCATCGAGAAGAGTCTCCAGAAGCGAATCATGAGGTCAGTCTTTCATCACCTCCCCACCTCTGCGACCATTTTCTAATGTTCATCTAGCTACTGGAAGTGGGAGTCAATCTTTGGCAGGTTTACCCTCAGCGACTGGGACCCGATCAAGAAGGACAATATCGTAAGTCGTGACTCGTGAAAACTACGCTGCTGCCACACCACTAACTAGACATAGATGGTTACTGGATACCTCAGCTCCGCCATCGGTCTGTACGAGCAAGCCTCTGGCGATCGCCGCTATCATAAGAAGAACGCGCTCGAGTTTGTCATCGACGATGGCAAGCACTACAAGACCAACTTTGAGGGACTTGCTGATGCTCTTCATGAGAACATGACTGACAATCCCTACTGCCTCTATCCCTGCGAGCCCAACTGGACTTACTCTCTTTGCAAGTATGCTATACCATCACTCGCCCGCCATGTCCCGGCCACTAGATTGATGCTGATAATTTCTTTAGTCTCACCGGTATGGCTGGACTAGTCATCTCTGATCGTATCCTTGGTCGTGATTGTGGAGAGAAGCTCAGGAACCGCTTTGAACGTTCTCTCGAGGAAGAATTCACCGAATGTGATGGTCGCATCCTCCCCATCCGCAGTGAATTCACAGGTCTTACTGTAAGATTCACCATAGCACGGTTTCAAAACCAGCCTTCTAACAAGATATGTCCAGCTTCCCGGTCTCTGCGGAACCCTCACCGACTGCATCAACGCTATGCTCCTGACCGCATACCTGCCCCACCTCGCCCACCGCAACTGGGCCATGATCCGCAAGGAATTCATCAAGTACGACAGCAAGGGCGAACTCGTAGTCAGAGACCTCAAGGGCGCCGACAAGATGGATCCCGGTAACTACCGCGCCGGCGAGGGTCCCCTCCGCGCATTCATTGCCGCAACAGCCGCTGAGTTCGGCGACGAGAAGGTCCGCAAGGAAGCTCTCGAACAGCTCGACAACGTCTACTTCCCCGTCGAAGCCACCAAGACAGGATCTCTTCGCAACAAGGGCCTCTCAGCTACTACCCAGGTGATTGCCCTGATGGCGCGCCTTGTCAAGCAGCGTGACTTGGCCAATGCTACGCTTCACGGACCTTCTAAGGAGGCTTTGAGTGGACCTATCCTTGAGGAAGCGCCTTTCCCAGAGGTTCTGGTTGCTAAGGCGTATAGTGAGGATGGAAAGAAGCTTGATTTGGTTGTGTACAACGGGAAGGAGGCCGGAGTCTTCAAGCTTGGGTTTGAGCGCTTGATTCCTGGTAAGCAGTACTCTGTCAGCACTGGAGGATCTGTCACTGCGAACGGAGCTGGCAAGGCGTATATCGATGCCAAGATCAATGGGCGAACTCAGATCATCCTGCAACCGATCGAATAGTTGTATCAGCAGTTACACTTCCATTGTCTTGGGCTTAAGTGGGTTGGGGGCGAGATGCTTCTTTTCTGGTGCCTAGGCTATATGCACAACCCTTTATTCAATCCCTTATGGTCAAACAAGTAGCGACCGATTTTATAGTCCAATCTTAAATCCTCCGGGCCAGTACTTCTGAAAGGTCCGAGAAGGATCATACTTGCGAGAGATCTGAAGGAGCTTCTGCTTATTCTCCTTTCCATAGCCATCATAGATATCCTGAAACCCAGCTGCATCTCCCATATAAGTGAAAGGATCATACAGTCCAGCCTTCTGGGTAGCATTAGCTATCGCCCAAGTCGTGTCCTCAATCCACTTGAACACAGCCTCATTGTGCTCATCACCATTCCACTCAACAACCTCTGCCCAAGCAATGTACGTGCCCTGCTTCCCAACATCCAAGCCTAGAGCATTGCCCCCGGGGTTGTACTTCTTAGAAGCTTCAGTCCAGAGAGAGCCGACAGGCTGCCAGTCGACACTGATGAGCACACGGTCCTTGACGGGGAGGACCTTGTACAAGTCGGGGAGTGCGTTGAGAAAGCCATCGTTCACTATCTGGATTCCTTCGAGTAGCTCTTCATATGTTTTACCCGTAGTGGTACCGGCGATGAACTGATCGTTGATCTTGGGATTGACGAGCTGGCCAGTCTCATCCGAAAACTGAGCAAGAGTCTTTTTCTCAAACGTGTTCGAAATAGCTGGAAGGTCGAAGAAGGGCCTAAAGCACTCAGGTTCCGGGTCTGAATCACTGTCGTAGAAGAGAATCGCACCGCCAATAGTCGTCTCCTCATCGACCGCAATCACTTGAGGAACGATATGTGCGAGAGGGTCATTATTGAAAGCCGAGAAATTCGCCACAGCCTGCTTATATGTCAGTCATAGTCGAACGATTACTTCGTGTCTCCCCGTACCTTCAAGAACCCGGGTATGTCAGTGACACTGTAAATGCCAGCATAGATCTGATCAGATAGGAAAGTGGCGAGTTTGAACTTGGTGACAATGCCAAAATTGCTAGATCCACCTTTCAGAGCCCAAAAGAGATCTGGGTGAGACTTTGCAGTGACTGATAAAATCTTGCCACTGGACACGACGAGTTCATACTCGAGTACGTTATCTGCTGCCCATCCTCGCTGGTTCCCGTGGAAATTGACGCCTCCTGCTAGAAGCAGACCTGGTACACCGACAGGAGAGAGACGACCACCTACAACTGCAAGCTTGTGTTGGCCAAGATAGCGATAAACCTTTCCCCAATCCAAGCCAGGTCCAACCCAAACCGACTTGTTATCTTTGGCCAATTCGAGGGTTGTCAAATTGGACATGACGAAGAGCGGACCTCCATCAATATTGTTGGCGCCTGCGATGGCCATATGTCCGCCTCCACGTAGACCAAAAGATGTATGACCAGTGCCCATGAGCTTGACTGCCTCAGCAACGTGCTTTGCGCTGGTAGGACGGAAGACGCAAGCTGGTTCTAGGATCTCATTGTTAGACCAGAAGTTCTGCGACTCATACTCGTAGACTGCATCCTTGGGATAAAAGGTGTTATCGGGAAAGGCATGCTTGAGTGCATCGCAGCCAGACTCTATCTTCTCTTCTGCAATCGCAGGGCAGGTTGCTAGCGATAGCAAGCTGAGGACCGTGCTGCTCAGCATGATGAGCAGTATGGGGATGATTGATAATCGGAGGGAATGAATGATGAAGTCTTTTGAGGTTGACCGCTAGGTACGATGGAAATTTTGATGGGCCACGAGCTGGTTGCCGGATTAATTCGCGGACCTGCATGGCCCAATCTTTTAGGTACCGTAGGTGCATCGGTTCATTTACTGGACATGGTAGGTGATGATCGCTCTAACAAGATCCAGAGATATGGAGTTGATGAAGGCTGCTGATTCGATGGCTTACGAGCCTAGTCAGCCTCGGTAAACATTCAGCCCTACCAGCCTACCCTATTGATCTCTGGCAACATTAATTGAACAATAGGGAAGCGGTGTCAGGCCAAGACTAGATAAACTGGAAATTCTATGTCTCAAAATGGATAATCTCTAGAACAATGTCTTAATGCCTTTAATATATATCTAGCCTACCAGAACTTTACATAATCTCAAAAGCACTTCAAAGTTAACTACTATTTAGCGGCTGCATCAACAAGAGACAGCGATACGTCTAATACAGTAAGTAGATTTCTCTATTATTAAGACGGAAACCTCTTCTATGGCTGCAGGTACTGTATCCAGGCGCAGGTTAGAAGTTATATTTATTATGCTCCTGCAATTGTGAATTATACTGAAATCCACAAGGCGATTACCACACAGATCGTCTAAATTCAATCGTCACTCGAGAAGGCTTGCCAGCTATATTCCAGGTGACAGATAGGGCCGTCTGCCTGTCGCGCTCCCTCATGATTCAGGCAATTGCGATGCCTATATCTATGACTTGCTTGGCTATTTGTACCAGTTCTCTCTCCTTGTCACACTCTACGACAATTAATTGAGCTTTCTCGTCTTCATGATCAGTTGGTTGCATCGGATTGGATTCTTCGAAGCCAACGTTCTATACTCCAGTGAGGTTACGCCTGTCATGTTGCTAGTGGCTATGAACTGGCCAATCATTGGCTTGGGAATTTCATTATCACAATGGCCAGACTGCTTGCCATTGTAGATATACGCCATCAGATCAGCTTTAATACTCATCATAATCTTCTTCCTCTTCTATCCAGAGACGATGAATCGCAACAACCTTAGGGCGCTCCGTAATAGCTGATTGTACTAACCTGATATGCGCGCAAGACAACAGTAGAAATATGTACTCAGATCTCCGCGTCTTAATCGACATTGAGTGCTAGCAGGATTCCCTCTTTAATGCTAAAATAAATATTACATATTATCTTTCTTAGTCCTGTCCAAGCTGAACACCGTATGATTTTTGGATTCATGGAAAAAAGATGTCATAGCGGGCTGCGCATCCCCATTTCCATATCCTTGTTCCTTCAGCCGCTCCGGACTCTATTTCAATAGCGTGGACGAAAATCTCTTTAGCGGCCAAACTATCGATTTTCATGCAGGGGCTCACCAATCGCAGCACCGCCATTAAAATGAGACCACCAAGCGAGTCAGCAGCCACACTGGAACAGGTCTAGTCCGCTAGCTGTCACAGACGGCCTCAGCGGAATTAACTGCTAGGTGAAACGGTATTTATCAACGCTCCCCCCAAGACCCAACCTTAGGTACCGTTGAAGTTCTGTCATTGTCTCACCCATTCGCTCATTTACGGGTTTCTAGTCTCTCGTTAAAGATCAATTCAACACGTCAACGTCATGATGAACTCCAAGACACTCATTAGCGTGCTGGCTTGTCTCAGCGTCGGTGTTTCTGCTGGACCTTGCAAGCCAGTTACATCTCATGCTACCCAGGTTACCTCCGCAACGACCGAACTTTCTACGTCGATTGATGTGTCCACCACCATTTCTGCATCCGAAGCCGCTTCTACCACTGAGCTGAGCTCTCAGACAACTGAGGCCTCTACTACTGAAGAGTCTACTACTGAGATCGCAACGACGACTACCGTTGCTGATACCACCACCGAGGAAGCAACAACAACCACCGGTGCAGCGCAATGCCCTACCCCCTCGGCTTGCAACAACCTCGGCTTTGACTGGGCATACTACAGCAACCCTGCCCAAAACACCGACACGACCTACTCCAGCTTCGTGCCCCAATCCTTCAAACAGACCAATCCCCTTTACTTCAGCACGACCCGCCAGATCGGCGGCCTCTTCCAGCCCAGCAGCGGCGCTCAGTCAGCTCCAATCTACGGCTCTACAACCGATCTCGCTCTCGATTACTTCGCCCTTAACCACCACGGTTATCTCTACAGTTGCGATGCTGGTACCTACAAGTTTGACATTCCCTACGCCAACGACGCAGTGTACCTGTGGATTGGCGCAAAGGCTTACGCTGGTTGGAACTCTGGTAATGCCGATGCCAAGGCTCTGTACAATCAGCCTGATCACATTGCTGGCAGCGCACATTTTGAAGTCGACATTCCCGCTGGTGTATATATTCCTATCCGATTCGTGTATGGTCAGGCTCAGTATGGCGGTGGCTTCACCTTCTCCGTCACAGCTCCCAATGGACAAATTCTCGTCAGCAATGACGTTACTGCCAGCCCATACATTGTGCAATACTCTTGCGATGGCGTTACTGCACCCCAATATCCACCTTTTGGCCAGGAGATTTAGAGCTGAGGCCTGGAGGAATGCCTTGAAGCATGGTTCATTCTGTTCGTGGCAACGCTGCCAAAAGTCCAAATTAGCTTTCTGTAAAGATATTAATAATCAAGAACATGCATTAAAAGGATCAAAGAGATTTCTTCATAAGATGAACAGCAATATAATCATGAATACCGATACAAGGGCTGAAAAGTGGGAAACAGGCGGAAGATAGGGCGTAAGCCGGAACACGGGGAGTGAGCGGGACATCGGGGAGTAAGCGAGAGAACGGGGAACTAACACTGAAAGGGCGAAAACTCAGTATGCAGATAGTGCTCAAGGGTTATAAACTTCTACATTTATCCCAGCTTGTTCATGATTAACATTATTTAACAACTATATCCTGCAATTAAGTTCAATTATTTGTCAGTAGCTCATCGCTATGTATCATCTCCATCCCGTCAATGCCGCTTTTGCTGCAAGGATCGCTAGCTCACCTTCTCCGCACGAGACAGGCAACTGCCAACAAGCTTTTGATAACCTCGAAGAGCTTCAGAAACACAAGCCAGCAGAAGACATTCAAACAGAGACTCTAGAGGTTAGTGGCAAATATGGTCCTACCACTGTTGCCCTGGTCAGATCAAAATCTCTAGTCAACAAGTCCCTACCGATAGTGTTTTATCTTCATGGTGGAGGATATATGATGGGGAGGTAAATATTTCCTCGGATTCTAGGTCATGAACTGGGAGCTGACTTTAGTCTAGTGCAAAGTCTTTTGCTGTCTTGTTAGAAGACTTGGCTCGGCGAACCGGTGCAACTATAGTCTTCCCTGAGTACACAAGAGTACCATATCAAACGTTTCCCTATCAATTTCGCCAGTCATACGAGGTCCTTGAACACATAGTGCAACATGCAAGTCAGCACCAACTTTTGGCTGAAACAATTGCTCTCGCTGGAGACAGCGCCGGAGGTATGCTTTTTATTCTCGTCAAATCGATGTATGGCGTTAACCTTGCAAGGACACTTGGCTATTGGCCTTACTTATCTATCGATCCTGCACAAGCTACCAGCCAGAATCGGCCACCTCCTTCTATGGGCCCCCACCACAACGTACGACACAAAACTCCCCTCACACGAGACGTTCAAGAACGCACCCTTTCTTTCACAGGCCTCGATGAAGTGGATGCATGACTCTTTCATCCCTAACGAAGAGGATCGTAAAACGCCTCTGGCTTCTCCATTGGGTTATATCCCGGACGAATTGCTTGCTCAGTTCCCTCCGACTGTACTCTTCCTATCAACTGTAGACCCGCTTGTGGATGAGGGCGTGGCTTTTGGTAACAGACTTCAGAAGGCTGGGGTTGATGCAGCGATTATCAAGGCGGAGGGTCAGCTGCATTCTTTTTGCCTTATCAAAGAGACCCGAAACGGACCGACCGCACGGGCTGTGATGGATCTAGCTGCGGCGAAGTTGAAGACAACTTTTTCATCGGGCCATTAGGATTTGTAAACACTATATAGCTATTTCTTACTATTTATCTTGGCTTTCGATATATATTTTACGGTTACCAGAAAGATATAACTATCATTACAAGGCATAGGTAAATGCTACGCCACTTGCATAAAAACGGAAGTTAGAGTGTTGTGGCTGTATGATGCAGGACATGGTTAGATGACCCAAGAAAAATAAACGTTATAATTGCGCATCTATATTTCTTCGTTTCTCCACTGGTGCTGGTGCCCTCTTTGGTCTGCACCTCTTGCTGTTTCACCAACGCCACTGAATGAGGAAGAATGTAAGCAGGGCGAACCCCTCTTAGTTCAGCCTTTTAATCAGCCGTGTCATGAGCGCTGCAGTCGTCCGGCATTTGGCGAGCATAGTAGGAGAGGTTTCAGTTCCTGAAACATCGTACTACAGCTCGTACCAACCGAGGATGTTAGAACCGCGGAGATAGCGGAACTGCCAGCCAACCTGCCGGATTAGCGCAGACTAGTCGATTCTGCGCGGGCGCGAAACAAGAAACAACACTAGTTTATCTTCGGAATGTGGGCAGACCATACGATGGCTACAGTAATTAAGTAGCGAGGGGTCACTACGCTCTAATCTAATGGTACTTTGTTGTAGATACCCACGGGGCAGATCCGGAAGATCTACGCCGAGAGATAAGCGCCGTGATCTCCCCGCAACCCCGGACTCAAGATTACGGCCAAATACAGACATCTCTGAGTAGTTCAGCTGGATAACTTTTCTTTATAAAACAACTGAATGCTCTGCTCATGTTTGCCTGTGAGTCAGACACTCTTGTGTAACTTATAACAATGGCCGACCAAAAGACTCAAATATCAAAGAGATCACCTAACGAGCAAATCGACTTTCAAGATGGCTCGTCGCACGAAACGCACCCGGACACGTACAACGTCGCACTCAAGCTTGCAGAAGCCCATGCCGAGGATGAAGTAGACCCTATCGCCGAGAAGAAGTTAGTCAAGAAAATTGATTGGTACTTGATGCCACTGGTACGTCACGCTCCATTTGCCCTGACATACAGCCAATTTGATAAACCTTTAGATGTGTATGACCTACGCTTTGCAATACTATGACAAGGTAATGATAGGCCACGGCGCCATCTTTGGGCTCAGAGAAGATCTGGATATTGTCCAAGGTCTGCGATACTCGAACTGCACTATGATCTTCTTCTGTGGTTTCATCGTCGGCTGCTATCCTGTAAGTTCCTCTTCAATAACACGCAAGTCAACAATGCTCAAGTCTCCGTGCAGCTCTCCATATTGGGCCAGAAATTCCCTACTGCAAAGGTTTGCGCAGCCATTTGCTTTCTCTGGGGTATAGTCGTGCTCTCCACTCCAGCCTGCACTTCCTACTCAGGCTTTATGGCCAATCGCTTCTTCCTAGGCCTCATTGAAGCCGGTGTTTCCCCATTATTCATGCTCGTTACTTCCAAGTGGTATACCAATGAAGAACAAGTCCTCAGAATGGGCTTCTGGTATTCCAGTGGCGGTGCGGTCAACCTCGTCTCGCCGCTGATCAACTACGGACTTGGAAGCATCAAGGGCAGTATCGCTGGTTGGCGTATCCTATACATCTTCGCCGGTGCCCTCACTCTTCTCTGGTCTTTCGTTGTGTATGTCTTTTTCCCCGATTCACCTGTCACGGCAAAACGCCTTACGGAGGCCGAACGAGCATTGGCCATTCTGCGGCTGCGAAAGAATAACACTGGTTTCGAGAACACCCGTTTGAAGCCACGGCAGATCTGGGAGACGCTGATTAGTTATCAGTTCTGGTCCCTGTGCTTGCTCGGAATGCTGTGTAGTACAGCTACAAGTGCTGCCAACACATTTTCAAGCTTGGTCTTCAAAGGCCTAGGCTTCAGCGTGTTTCACACCCTCCTACTCAATATTCCTTTAGGGGCCATCTCCATCTTCACTATTGTTGGATCTGGGTGGCTTGGACGGACGTTGCCCGATATGAGACATCATATTTATACCATCGCATGCCTTCCAGTTATCACAGGTTGCGTTCTATTGTGGCAACTACCTGCTAGTCAAACTGCCGGGCGAATCGTTGGCATCTACCTGGTTTCGTTCTTTGGATCATGTTACGTGCAGGTCATAGCCTTTGGCACCTGTAACTTTGCTGGCTATACTAAGAAGACAATTGTGTCTGCCGGCATTTTTATTGGCTATTGCCTTGGTAATATTATCGGTCCGTTGCTATTTGATGCGTGAGTATCCTAACTGTCTTCTACTCCAGCCTTCCGCTGCTAACATCTGTCATCTAGGAAATTCGCGCCCGGATATAATGAATCATTCATCGGTATTATGGTATGCTATGTTACTGCGATGGCGATTTGTCAGACAACTCGGTTTATGCTGGCGCGGGAAAACAAGAGACGCGATAGGGAGTATGGACCCCCAGGCATTTCTCATGGGCTTGAAGATGTCACCGAGAGGGATAACAAAGACTTCAGATACCAGTTGTAACAGTAGTACTTGGAACAGGAAGCGAGGGAGATGGCAGTACTTACTTAGTATTGGAATTCTATGCGATGATGATCAAGTCGTGTCCATTTCAAGTTAGTCGGTCGTTCCCTTGTTCTTACCGCTTACAGATGCCGATGATGTGAGATTTGGTGTTGTAACCCCGCGCTGGGGGCGGGGGATCGCCAACAAGCTTGGTGCGGAGCTTAGGGCCATTGACGACATATATAATTCTTGACTACTCTCTTTACTTACTACAATTTTAATTAAGTACCCACGTCGATGGCACATTTAACCTTCACTGTACTCTCGCAGACTTCACCCAGCGCCTCACGATCATGGACTCGTCTTCTTCAGATCGACCATTCAACAAGGCAGGATACTCTCCACGTATCCCCCAAATCGTTGCTGACATCCAACAGATCATTATCGTCGGTGCAGGTCCCTCTGGTCTGCTACTGGCTCTTCTTCTTGCCCAGAGAAATATCCCTTCTGTTGTTCTGGAGTCGTGGCCGCATCTTGACACGCGCCTACGAGCAACGCAGTATGGAGTACCAGCCACCCGCGTCTTCCGTCGCGCCGGCATTCTTGAGGATATTCGCAAAGCCAGTATCGCAAAATTTCCGAGTATATGTTGGAGGCGTGTCTCAGATCACGAGAAGCTGATAAGTCTGGACCTATCACTTGTCGAGGATGATCCCGATCGCATGACAATCTTGCCTCTTGGTGAGATCATACAAATCATCTACCGACATTGTCTTGAGAGAGGAGAGGGGCTCATCGACGTCAAGTTCAATCATGAAGTTACAAATGTCGGCCAGGATGGCAATTCTGCCTATGTTGACGTCAACATCAAAGGCGAGGGGGGTTCAGAGAATGCTCGTATCACTGCTGACTACGTCGTGGGATGCGACGGAGCATCTAGTGCTGTCAGACGCTCATTGTTCGGAAGAGAATGGCCTGGACAGACACTACCTTATCGATTTGTTGTTCAAAATGTTTGTTTATCCCTCAAATTAATGTTCCAAGTACTGATGAACAATAGGTCTACTACGATGGCTTCCAAAGGCATAACTGGGACGGTGGAAATTACATGGTCGACAATGATCACTGGGGCCTCATTGCGCGCAGAGGAAAAGGAGGTCTATGGCGCGTCACCTACGGAGACCCAGTCACGGGCTTGACAGACGAAGAGTATCTGGCTCGTCGTCCAGCACACATGAAAGCAATGCTCCCCGGACACCCCGACCCAGACCAGTACCGAATCGAACACACTAACATATACAACATACACAATCGTTGCGTTGAGAGCTTCAAGGTCGGGCGTGTCATTCTAGCCGCTGATGCGGCGCATGTCTGCAACCCTATGGGAGGTTATGGTTGCATGACTGCCGTCTTGGACGTCGGTGGTCTAGCAGATTGCTTCATCGGATACTACCATGGTCTAGCGGACGAAGATATCCTTAACAAGTATGCAGAGGTCCGACGGGATATCTTTGTTAGATATGTTGATCCGCGATCGATCAAGAATCTCAATCGTGTGGCGACATCTGATCCTCACACGGTCTTGGAGACAGACAAGTTTTTTGGCATTCTGAAGGATCTCCAGCAGGACGACAATGACATGAGGGCGTTTTTGTTGGTGAGTCACTAGATCTCACGTTATAAATTAGCCAAAGCGGTGATGCTGACGTATGTACAGAAAGTGTCCAGTATCGAATATGATTTCACGAAGCATTACAAGAGCAATCAGAGCGGGCAAGTTCTATGATCGTCTACAGTACAGTAGTAATTTTAACATGCACATTCATCTGTTGCCAACCGACTGACAAATTTACCGTATTTATCCCTGTTAAACAGAGTTTATGTAGCTACCTGACTTTTAATACAAACCCACAGCCGTCAAAGAGTCACTATGCTATCCCGATACGGCATGCCCCAATCAACCCCCAGTGCAGACTTATCGCAACCTTCAAAATAGTAGGCATTTCAAAAACATTTCTCTCGGTCCAGCTAATAGCATCACCCTCGCAAAAAGTTCACCTGATCCATCTCTACCCCCATGTGCCCAAACCGCTTCATCTACTGCTTTTCGCTCCTCAGATAAACGCGCTTCTCATTCAATGCCTTGAGTCTCTTTTCAGCGAATTCCTTCTGAAGACACAGCGCCTTGGCATCATTCTCAAGCCGAGTTCTCTCACTGTCAAGTCTTTCTCTATACGTGTTAATACGAGAGATAGCCATGTCTACCCCAGCCAGCGTGCTGATCTGTTTTGGATCTTTCAGTTTATCCATATCTTGATCCTCGATAGTGAGAGGATCAAGGACACTCACTCGAGCAGCGACCCTTTGTTCTCCAGATGTGTAGTCTTGTTGAGACTTCACTTTTCCAGTCAAGAGACGTTTCATCCCTTCTTCGGTGCGCATCTCATACTCTACGTCCAGGATATCTCCATGCTCCGTACAGAACTAGGCCAACATTGTATCTGTTGTCGCTACCTCCCTCCTCATAGAGTTAACAGTCCACCGGATGAACTCCAGGTCATGTCTAGAGTACGGCCCAGTCTTCCCGCGTGCCTCATAGATAGCTTGCGCACGCTCTGTGAGAAACGGCACTCTTGCACTTCCGAGATGATTCGACCAGAAAGCCAGGACGTCATACTCTGAGGAAGTTAAGCCAATTGGGTCTCTTAAACCAGACGCGATCTTACGTACGCCTACGCTCATGGCGGTGAAGCTATGGTCACCAACCATGTTCAGGTCGATGTTGGTGAAATACCCGAGATTCTTAACAAAAAGTGCA
The DNA here is from genome assembly GCF_013396195.1 of Fusarium tjaetaba. Classification (NCBI taxonomy): domain Eukaryota; kingdom Fungi; phylum Ascomycota; class Sordariomycetes; order Hypocreales; family Nectriaceae; genus Fusarium; species Fusarium tjaetaba. Next base: position 119,830 of record NW_023501237.1, read on the forward strand.
TCGTTAACACCATGCTTCTTGATCAGGGATGTCGCCTCAGGTGAGTGACTAGTTTTGAAAGCCGAAAACATCGTGGACTTCTGTGTGAGATAAGACGTCAGCAAAGAACAAATGACTTACCTAGTTTTCAAAAAAGAGATTTGTCTCGTACAGAAATAATGAAGATAAAGGGAGGAGACAACATTATCTTATAATTGCCAACTCTCCGCCGTGGTTTTCTCCATGTTCATGCGGCAAGGCATATGTTCATACAATCAAGCTCTTATCACTGTCCCTGAACTAGAGGTTTGGGGAACATCTGTTGGGGCAGGACGGAACAGATTGCGGCCTCTGAACAAGGTTGAACAAGTTCTTCTAATGTTATAAGGCCCCCGCTACAGACTGTTTAATACGGTGTACATACCTAGCTCTGTATAGCAATGTACCAAGCTGTTCACAGAGAATGCTTCCCAGTGCTATTTCGATCGTGCGCAAATAATCTTTTTTTCCTTCGATGTTTTCATCAGCAGATTAGCCCAAAGCTTCATACAAAAGACACGCATAAAGATTCTAGCGTTGTAACAGCTGGACGCCTGAATCAGTTTAGCGAAGCAACCAATGAGATAAAAGCATGCGTCCAAACCCTTGACTTGTCAGACTTTGCGGATAAGGCTGGGTCAGTCCACATATACGTGACAGGGGGTCCATGGCCTTGGCGTAAACCCTAAAGACAATAAACGCTTAGCTTTGTGATGCAGGGTCACATCTGTATCGTATGGAGTCGAAGATTGAGTACGGATTTAGTTGAGAATACCGCGTTGAGTGGATATCGTATTCTCGGGCCGCATCCTGTTTTCGGTAGGTAGTTTTTGAGCTTACCACAGCGGAAACTGATGCAGGGTCTCGATGTAACATAGGGCTCGTCAAATCCTTCAATACTACCGAGCCAAGGATGCCGACATTTAATAGTAGTATACAAACTCATAATAGGCAATAGCATCATGCCAGGTCTTGGCCAAGACTGGCCTACGGAGACCACTGTCGGTGACACCGCTGTAAACTCTTCATCAAATGGCCTTCATTATGCGTGCTTACTATGGAGACAATATCTGTTGGCCCCTCTTGCGCATTAAGGGAAGGGCAAACATATAGGGTTCTTTAAGTATAAATATTGATCCATATCTCGCTTTCAGATCATTTATTGCAGCAGCATCTTCCTCATCTTAACTTCCACTACTATTCTCTTCATTCGCCTGCAAGATCACGGTAAGTATCGCAACCGCTCAACTCTCTACCAATTCAGCTCTGACTCCCATGTTTTAGATCACCTTACTCCCCTTCTTTATCAAGCTCATCATCAACATGCGTTTTGACACCACCGCCATTCTCGCCTCCCTAGCCCTGACTGCATCTGCAGACCGCATGGAGGTTTTCACCACCTGCGCCGGCTGGACATGCACAAGTTACGATGCATGGTTCTATACCGACTATGGCACCTACAAAGTCAACGCTGAGAAGGGCTGCAGGGGTACTTCGGTCCCTGCGATGGTTGAGTTCTGCGTGGACTGGGATAACAGACGTGCGCATTTCAGGTTCTCTGGCCAGGGCAAGCGCTGCATGGTGCAAGACTCGGAGAGCGCTTATGGATGTGCGGCTACGTGCTACAAGACGACCTGGAGGGAGATTCCGTGTAACTGGCGCATGGCTTCTGAGGAGGATCCTGCTACTGAGATTGCGTCTTCGGCTTTTGTCACTACGACCAAGACAGCTGGAAACTAAGAGAGGGGTTGTCTGACTTATGGGTTGACGCAGCTGTTGGTGGTGTTGTCGTTTTCCTTCTTGTGTATATAGTATTTACGTAAAGCCAGGACAATTAAATCCCCAGGCTGTTTTGAAATTAGGTGGACTTGGCTCTTATCAGTTTATATACTGACTGATTTGAGAAGACAAATTGTGAGGCATGAGTCGGCTATCATGACTCGCTACAATTAACTTTAGGCAGCCAGATAGGAGGATTTCTCCCTTGACTCGCTTTCGGCCCTATAGCCGGCTAGGAGTAGCGTGTTAGCGGCTCAGCATCCTACGAGTCAGCCTTGTATTTCTCAAGACAGTGCCATTGATGTTGGGCTATAGTGGTAAATCTGCATGTCCCCTAGAATATAATTTGATTTACTTAGTAGTCTCACAGAACGCGATTTTCTTTGGCCAATTGCCAATCCGCTATTTGACAGTCTGTACCGATTTAGCAACCTCGCGTAGAAGGATTCGAATCCTTACCAAACCACGTTGGTGGCTGGCCTAGCGCGCTTCGGGTGACGTACGTATTGAGGCTTATTCATCGGACGGAGACAGACTAGGTAAACTATACGAGAAACACTCCGGCCCCTAAATACAAGGCATCACTATTTTTTCTTCTTTTTCGCTCCTCCTGTTGAGCCACCGCTCGACATCTGCCATCGTTCATGACAATGACCTCGAATTCTTCTTGGGAGAAATGCGCGACCGAATTTGACCCTGATCCAGACATTGCCGGAATTGGTGTAAGTGCCGATGACGCAAGAGGCCAATAAAACACTGACAATGACAGGTCGTCACCGCTTTCATCACTGCTTCATGCTTGGCAATTATTAGCATAAGCTTGTATCTTGCTATAGCGAGCTCTGGACTGAACGTCATTGAGGTCGGAGGTGCGAGACCACCACCTCGTTTTGGCTTTGTGGAATCCGTCAATCCAATTGACGACTGGGTACGACGAAATGTTTCAGATCCTTTTGTCAGGCTCCTTATCAGATCAAGGTGGATCAGAGCGCACATCAATCAGCTGAAGCGCGGTCTCTACTCGTTCGTGATAACACTCGCCGATACACAGCTCGTCACTAGCATGGCAATATTGTGCACTGCCACCATCGAATTACACAGGAAAGAGATATCGGTCTATCATTTTATGACGGCGACTAATCTTGCATGGCTCACAAGTGGTGTACATATACTAACACTCTACGCCATACGCGTTGAGACACATGGGGGATTGGGCAATAAACCTGCTCATTACCAATCAGATGACAGGGCTTTTCAAAAGAAGGCTGCGTTGACTTCAGCCTTGGGCGCAGACATGATATGTCGAATTTCCGCTATGCTTATCCTTGCGGCGTTACTGCTGTACTGCACCTGGGTCACTGGGGCTGGAGATTGGGATAATTATGACGAACGGTTGGCGAGTTGTGCAATCGGGATGAAAAAAGCAGGAAGTCCCCTGTCTTGGATGATTGCGAGTTATGTCCTGCTCATCCAAGGGTATACCATCCAGTGTCTATCACTATGGCCCGCAGTCTCGATATGGTGGACCAACAAGATCAAGGTTTTGGGTTCCGATGGTAGAGTCTTGGGAGCACCAAAGAATGAACAGAAACGCCGCTGGTGGAGGTTGATATTTATGCCGCTGTATTATGCATTCAACTCGGAAGCACTGGGTGTTCTTCTTTTCGATGGGGTGCTGTGGTTTGGTCTGGGAGTTTGGTGGATTCAGGCGGAGAGGATATATGTACTTGGTGCGTGGGAAGGGATGGAGTCTGAGAGCGACATTGAAGGAGTTAGTCAGCTGCTGTGCCTCCTGTTACTGGTGGTACCGTTTCTCCAGGCCATGCGCACATATCACGGTGAGTCGCCGCTAAACCCACAAGGGAATCGCTCTGGAACACTGGCTGACGTGTGCGTTGTTCTTTAGAGTGTTCCAGAACATACCCTCCAGAGCTTGGCTTGTTCCGAGGTCAAGGTGCGTATAATAGTGGACAAACATCTCAGGAGGTATTGGCTCGAGGAAACGACATGGACAGCGATGGCACAGAAACTCCGATTCGCTTGGGATCCGTCACTCGTACAGCATATCCAGTATAGGCCAAGACTCTATCCAAAGACTTAGCTTCAGTATCAGACAGGGATACAAAAGCTTGTGCAATAGCGTAAGAGTCGATTGCGGGGTGGAGTCTAGAGAACCTGGTCGAGTTACGCAGACTCTACTGTGGTTGGTCAATCCCAAGCTAAGCTCGTAAACAATACGGCAGAGACCATACATACTCATTCTCTCCGTCGGTCAAGCTTCACTTTAAGACCTTCTCGTTGCGTCAAATAATGAGTCTGCCTTGCGCTGACCTGCCTACATGAGTCTCAAGCAGTATGTGACACGTGTACACTGGTAGGGACCCGCGGAGAAGGAAGCCAACAAAGGCAAAGCCTCCAAGGTAGGATGAACAGTATCATGGCACAGTCGGTGGTATACGTCAGCTCTCACAGATCTTTTCTCATGGACCTGAATCCACGAGAATATGTCCAGCTTCATGATACGCTTGCAGCGTTTAGACAGAGACATGATACCGAGAGACGTCGCGTCGTCGCTGATGCTTCTCCGGTAAAGACTGAGAGTCTGGGCAAAGCCAGGGCATGTCTTTGCAGACTTTCACACCTAACAAGAGTGTCTTGTTGACTAATCTGCATTCTGCTTCTCTAACGTTCCGACTTTAGCATTAAGCATAGATCCCAAGGTCTCGGAGTATTGTTTTGAGTGATGATTGTGCCTCGCATACCCGTTGACTACATTAAGCTTGAATATTGAGTATCCATACAAATCTAATCATGAAGCTGTATCTCGAACCTTTTACTCGTTCCCCAAGACCATACTACCCTGAAGCTATCCAACTCTCCTCTTAGCACACCGCTGTGACACTGCTCTGACATCATGTTCCTGCATGTCACCAGGGATGAACTAAATTAGCCCATCAGCCGTTTTCCGGGGCAGCACCAATCAAGCAAGCCACGTCGTTCAGACCAACGATCGCTCGGTACTAAATTGCCGAAACATTGTAACATCAGCACCAATAAGTCGTTGCACACGATCAAACAATTGGATCTCAGCCATCGTTAGTGGTGTTCTAGACCTCGGCAATTTCCATAAACTGCATCCCTAACTCTAAACTCGCCCTGGATAATACGGCATCACCAACGAGCTAACGGTGATCCGCGGGGCGGAGGGCTAGTCAGCCCTTTCATCGCCGCGTCATCCTCTAATGTTATGGCATGACTGAACAATGGAGGTCTCGTATTTCCCTGCGCGCCACAGCTATTGGATCCTCACGTCGTTCGGCCCGCGTTGAGGCTTGTAAGCGATCGGATTAGTACTAGCCTGGCTGACTGCGGCACCGAAATGCCGGTTTACGCATTAGCCAATAATGAACATCGTATAACACAATTACAGGTCTGCGACAGTAAACACCATGGACGTTTCGAGTACAAAAGGGCTGAGATGGCAGCCTCATTCCGGAGAGCTTAAACCATCACATCTCATTCACTCTTTACTCACTCAACTACAATCTTTCAAACTTACAACTTTTTTAAGTTAATACTTTAATCCTTCACCATGAAGCTGAACTTCCTCCTCGCTGCTGCTCTGGCCACCTGCGCCATGGCCGCTTCCACCACTGAGACCACCACCAAGTATGTCCTCCTCACTTCAACAGTATGAATCTCACTGACAGAAACAGGACTGAGCATCACTCTACCAAGACCGAGACCTCCAAGGCCAGCGCCACCTCATCTCACTCCACCTCCAAGTCCAAGGGTGCTGCTGCCCCTACCATGGGTGCCGATATCCTCGGAATGGCTGGCATTGCTGGTATTGCCGTTGCCATGGCCATCTAGACGCGCATTCCCTTCTGTACACTTCGACGGTTCATAGTCTATTGTGGGGTTTGGATCACTGTATTTGCATTCCTAGATTAGCATCGATTGGAGCGAGCCTTACCTTGTCACTCTATGAGTTGAGCTTGGTACTTAATTGACGTATATCACCAATATCTTGTAAATCATCCGTGAAGAACTCATCTGCTGCGATACGCACTTGGCTATCTAAGCCTACTATCATAACCAGGTGTCCAGTGAGCCAATATCTCAGAACTGATGACGCATGATTCGATGTTGTATTCAGAAGTATCCTTCTCCATATGTTTCATCATTAACATAATGTAAAGGTCTAAATATATTCACGTACTACATCTACAAAACTTGGTGCAAAGAGGCTTTTTTGCCGTTGAAACCTGGTCTCAGGGAAGGGAGCTATTGTTCGCATTCCATAAGGCCAGTAGTTATCTGTCATTGCTCGGGTTTTGCACTGCAATAACTGCGCATGTGCCTCTCGCCGACCCCTGAAAGTGTACTAAAAATAGCTACGCGGCGGATGCACCGGCCCCATCCAGCCTCAAGAGCAATTTCACATTCCTAGCGACGACTTCACTCCGGGATAGATAGTGTACCGGACTATGAAGTTGAGCGTCATACAAATCAACTAATCACCGATATTTATTGCGTCTCTGTCCTGTTAAGTATCACGGTCTTCAATGCTAAGCCTTTCACGCCTTGACTATGGCGGAAGTCTGATATGTACTACTCGAGCTAACTAAACAACCCACTTCCTCAATCTTCTGGCAGCGCCTACCAACTTGAAATTGTAATTGAAATTGTAATGGATGGCCTTCATGACGATCCTTACCTATGGCAACTATAGACAAATTGAAGTAATGCAAAATAGGAAATTATCCATGACCTTCAGCCTCTCCCTAATCTCCAACCCGCCCTTCCGAGTCTTGTTCGGCACATTTGATCCGAACCCACTCCAGACTCCATCTCCCTACAGACAAACCTCGCTTACAGATAGCGAGTCATTCTATACATTCTCATTCAGCGGCCAGACGGGTTCTTTCGGTGCCCGAAATACTGGCCATTTACGGAGTAGGGACTTGGTGCTCGAGATCCCAACATCCACCAAACTCCGTTTAAAGGACAAAACAGATGTAAGAATACATACATGTTACTCTCAAGCTCACATGCATAGTTGTTAATAATGCCGAGATATTTTCAGGAAGCTTTCCTTCAAATTCTATATTCTCCTAACTATAGATTTCTCTGATGCGCCCAATATATGAAGAATCAAAGCAAATACTTATATCGTCCTCACACGTCCTCCGGGACTTAAGATGGCTACCTATTAGTTTATCGCCTTTTGAAACACAGTATTCATAACGTTGTAGATACAATAATTCAGTAACTTTATCTCCTTAACATACATAGTAGCCACATCATTCGTGGCTTGTTCCTCACTGTTGGCTCTAGTAACGCTTCTGCATTACGCTCTCCATGCTGAGTCAAGCTATAGGTTATCTCTCTCGCGAACTCCGATGCCCAAGCTCGGTAGCAGGTCGCTAAAGCTACTCGGTCTTCCTTCTCCAGCTGGCCATTTATCCCCATCTCACTACGAGAGCGGAGGCTAAAGCTACGCTCATTCCTTGTGACCTTTCTCCTAGTTACCCTGCACTGTCACAGATAATTGATTGCTACTAGAGACTTCTTAGATACTAAGACTTTCAGCGACCTGAATCCCCAGCGAGTCCATGTGCTTCAGACCTATATGCTTTTTGCTCTGCACAACCTGTTACCTCCGAGAGCTTTAGAAAAAGCTCAGATTTCACCTACGGTTTAAGAGAGGATACGTGGACAAGTAACACTTTAGAGTGTCGATATTTTTATTTTGCTTCCAGCGAACCAGCTGAGTTAGATAAGAGACGTCCCATCCAACTTGGTACCATGTCCAAATTCTCCTTCAAGATTAGACAATCCTACATAGAACTCGAAACAAGTTAAGCAAAGCTGATAACCAGCCAATTCTTTTTGCAAGTATCTTGAGAGAAATCCACTTCCGATAACAGACTACCTACTACATGTTCCAATTAGTCCATATGCTCTGCCAAGCTATTAAAACTCTTACATTGACGTAAGTTCTGCGAGATGTCAGAACCTTCAAAACTTCAAGAACCAATCAGCAAATGGCCACAAGGTTACAACACATGCCAGTGTTCGTTTTGATCTCAGATACGAGATAAACATGGGTAACAGAAAAAGTCTCGGGATATACAACTCAACAAATACAGAGCATAGCCCCAGTTACTCGAAAGTTCAGTCCTTCAAAAGCCTAAAGTGACTCCCATGTCAAGCTGAAATATAGTCAATAGCGCGACGGATAGCTTATCGTCCGAGCATTAGTCCAACCTCTCCACTGCCGGCATGGAATAGACCTTGTCAAAGCGCGATCGGGCGGTACAGTGAGACCTGCAGAAGATTTGGAGCAGCCAAGACGCGATGGATCGATCTCGATATCCATCGTTGAGGCACTTTTCTAGCCAATGAGGGTCTGAAATGGCGCGACACAGAACTGCACCTGTTTCCATCTATCACAGCTTATTGTATCTTCCCCCACATGCCGGTAGTTACCCTTGATGTAACGTAACGCAACGCAACTCTGGTGGACCCTGTTTCATAACCATGTACCCGGTTTTGCATTTGGTCATGAGGTCAAACCAAGTAAAACCCCGGTAGTTTGGGGAAAGCCGAATAGTCTGAGAGCCTGCTTTACTAATGCAAGATAAACTTTGACGCTCTCGCAGTATTTCTATACACTGCTAGTCCACCTGAAGAACTGGGGACCTGTCAAAGTAAATGACAGAAGTACGCGTATTGTTAGTCGGAGTTAGTTTAACCGCGTTATGGTTATCTTGGGTAAAGGTTCAAGCTAGAGAATCTGCTGTCATGCGGCTCATCTTATCAGCTTATCTCGGTGCGACAACTCAAACGACGGGCAACAACCCCAGCTTAGCGGTGCAGATAACGAACCGGCGTTGTTCTTGGCTGCAGCAGACCCCAGCAAGTTCGTGATCGTCACAAAAGCGGTAATTCTCGGCGCTGCAGAGGCTTCTAAAGTAATAGTGTCAGTGGCGGTATGATTTAGACCGACGGGTAAGCCATCGAACCACTCTTTTCTAGACCTCGTGGCCCAGCCGAAAGACTATCTCATCGCTTCACCTTTAACCTTGGCCCTACAGCCCTCATTGGACATATAAGTTACAGAATCAATAACACCAAACTCTATTCTTCAGCCCCTGAGCCAGCAGCGGAGAGTCCGACGTCGGATGGCGCGCCCTACGATTTATCAACAGGGGAGCTAAAACAAGCCACCAATCAAGTCCGCCCAACACCCCTGGAAGAGCTTCCTGTTTCATCTAGACACTTTCTGCCGATCTCTTTAGCGCAGAGTGTAACGCACACCCAACAGCAATAATTCTGTCATGAGCGTGGGAGAATGCGGAAGGTGATACTCGTGATGTGACGTTTTGGCGCAGTTTCATCGACTCTGACATTCCAAGCTTGGTCTAGTATTTGCTCAGGCCCCCCCTTTCATGTGCTTTATAACAATGCGATGCAAAAACTCTTCAGCTGAAAGATGTCTCGCATTCAGGGGAAAAAAGCAAATGTATTACTTTCTTCATCAACGACATCAGCCATAATGGCCACTATTCCGGCCAATCTATCGATTTCGATTCCTACATTGACTGGATCGGTGCTATCATGTGTCGCGAGCTTTTTCGCGCTGTGTCTTCATGTTATTGTTCCTCCGCCGCGACGACATTTTCGCCATGCGTTGATTGTGAACCTCCTCGTTGCAGGTAGGTCAATCAACTCCATCGGACGCGTTCGTTTGCCTAACTCGAAACGAAGACTTCATCAACAGTCTCAATAATACAGTATCCGGTATCCTCGCCATCAAGGATGGCTACGCGGATCCGAAAGCGTCCCCGAGTACTGGTTGCGTCGCCAATGCTTGGGTTGGTCAATTCTCGGTACAAGCAATCGACTTCAATATTCTTATCATCTCGGTTTCGGTACTGCTAGCGGTTCAGCGACAACAGATTCTTGACGATTCTTCGAGACTGATGACTGCTATTGTCTGTTTCGTACCTTGGATTCCCGGCACAATCACCAGTAGGTTTACAGAAACTAATAAACTAACGATCATGCTGAATTACCCTCAGGCTTCGTCGGGCTCGGCCTCCATGTCTATGGCCCGGTGAGCGGTAACTGGTGCTGGATCCAGACCCAACATCTAGGTCTACGCTACGGTCTCACTCACGCTTGGCGCATCGCCATCTTCCTCGCAACAGTGGCTATCTACACTTACATATACATCAAGCTCCGCCGACTTTTCAGTTTTGTCAAATACGGTCTCTCTTCCTCTACCACGAAAGGATACACCACGAATGCACAGTCGAGAATCGATCGAGAAAACGCCGAGCAGTCAGATACCCAACGGATATGGGTCACTACCACTGTAGAGGCTTCGTATGAACTTGAGTCACAGGGCATAGCAAAGGGAGACCAGAGCCACAGCGAAGGAGAGGGTACATCACCTGGTGGAAAGGTCCAGTGGTCAGCTTCTGCCAGGCCTGACCCAGAACCGGCGACTACTGAAGATCATGGAACGAACAATACGCAAAATGTCTCGACTGGTAACGGACCGAACCATCGCGTACCTAAGTCTCCGAACCTGAGGAGAATGCTGCTGTTGAACGGGTATCCGATTGCATATATCATTTTGTGGTTACCCGGCATGGCAAATCGCTTGGCTGAGTCAGTTGGCACATCGCCAAAGTGGCTCACTGCCCTTCAAGCTTCAACGCAGTTCATTGGGCTCGTCAATGCTTTGACGTACGGCTTGACGGAACAGATGCAGCGCGCGGTTCAGATGTGGATGAAGAGACGCAGCTTCAGAACGCTTGATCCATGAGCTATCGGCCTTTCGGTTCATAGACATGGGCCGATGTGGACGCAAGTTGGAATTGATGAGATTTGGTTTGGTTTCTCTATACCTTGGTTTTAATGTTTTATAGATAAGAGGGCTTAGTGATACCAGTGGATAGCAAAGTATATAATGACTACCCACAAGCTCATTGAGAGACTTCGGTCTAGTTCTTGTCCTAACTGAAATGAGCGACTAGTACTGTGTACAGCAGTTGACTTAATGTTATCCTTCAAAACGAGTGTCATAGAAGTGAAATCCTCCAACTAGATCTTCCCCCATCTCAATCTCCATTTCCTCCTGTTCGGTGTCCTAAACATAAATCCCCCACCATTTAACAATTACCAGGATCAGCACTACAAAACACATTAGCACAACTCTCCCTATCCCTCCACATCATACAAACTCACCGGAAGCGCCACTTAGAAACAGTACTCTCCCCACCACGATCACACCCATAAATCTCATTCTTAAGACGCGTATAACAATCATCATTACCAAGATCAAGCGTCTGATCCCATTGGTTCTGCACCTCAAAGAGAAGGCCAACCTGGCCACTTCGGGGACACATGGACTTGGTCTGTCCGGGCCGGAATTGCCCAGAGAACATGCCCTGAGAACCGTAGCAGGCGTCCCAGACGAACTGGGCTGCTTGGTCTTTGTTGGGCCAAGGGTCGCCGCCGGAGTAGCAGCCTGCGTTGACGGCTTGGGTGTTGAAGGCGAGGATGCTGCCGAGGGCGGTGAGGATGGTGGAGGTCTTCATTTTGAGTGAGGTGGTTTGGTGTTGGGGTTGTTGTTAGGTTGATAGAGAGATGGTGATGAAGGACTTTTTGAACAGGGCGACGTGACCTTTTTATCTTCACTCAAGTCCCTTTTCAACTCATTTTGAGCTTCATTCTCTCGGCGATTCCCTGGAAGGGCTCTCATCTCGCCCCGAGAACAAAGTTCATTCCTTCTCATGCAGCTTCATGGATACTATCACCCGGAGAAAGACTTCCTCAACTCTTCGCAGACTCTGTCGATCATCATCAAGTGTCTGGGGTGTATATATCGTGCCTAGCTGGGCTATGATAGGGCTGAGGCTCAGCCCCCGCGACAGTTACCCTTGTCTACATGTCAGATAATGTCAGAAAGTCTCTTAGGCGGGTCTTAAGACTTGCCATTGTCGAATCAGCAGGCCGTGATGCAGAAGTTACAAGCCTTGAGACCAAGCGGCGAGTCCCTTTGTCAATACTGCACAGACCATGAAGTCACCGTGCCGTTGAGCTGACAGTGGTAAGTGCTCAGCCCAACGATTAGTAAACGAGTAGACTTTGAAGAAGGATCATTATTACATAACTCCACAAATTTGCGAGGCTGTGGCACCCGTATGTTCGTCTCGTAAACGCAGTCATACGAGCATGTTCTCAATTTGATCGCTCTGAAGCACCAAACTGTTATGGGCGAATAATGTTGCGAAGTAGGTATATCCTAAAGTTCCAGCTGGGCACTATGCCAAAGCTACTGGGTGTGATCTACGGCCGGCAGTTGCACCAGCGGAAGTGTACCGAACAAGCCGACATGTCCTGAGTAATGTTTTCCGCTGAGTCCTACGCCCTGTGGTGAACCCCTGCATCACAGGCCATCTTCAATGATGACCAGGAGGCAATGCCAGTATTCATCCCGAATGCAGTAATATTCCGGTCTTTTGCGTCTATCCTTCGCAACTTATTCCATTCGTGGTCCTATTCTAAACAAAATAGGAAGTTATATGCAACAGACTGGGCTCATACAGTCCTGCTGACATCAGATTCTCCCCTGCGTGTACGAGCGGTGTTCTTTAGTAAATGAAGGAATATGCAGTCGCATTCGGGGTTTGCCAAGATGTCCTTTGTAAATCATCATGCTGTATATGCCGCGCCTTTTACGCCAGATAGCTTTAAAATGATTGGTTGGTTCTCTTGGTCTCCATATACTGACCCTGTTGAATTTCCCTGTGTGATTGGCCTGTTCGTTTAAACCTCTGTCCTATTGGCTTGCTGCCTCAATGCGGCTTACGCTCACTTATTCAGATCCCTGTAGGACTCAGTCCTGTATTCAGGGTCACACTCAGATATCTGTGACATTGTCGTTGAAATTTGTCTTGGTCTAAGAGTCTTGAACATATCAATTCTAGAAGCCCAACTTACTAGCCCATGCAGGGTGAACTCATTGTCAAAAGGTACGGTCTCATATTGCCTTCCCTTTGAGCGTTGCTCAACTCAAACCCTGACCTCCCCTAGCTGCCGCACTCATCTATCTTGAAAGCATCAAGTCCCCTCCGAACTCCCGTCTTCACTCCCACTGACATAATCATACGCACTCCGCCACAGAACCTTCCCCTCCTTCGGATCCATAATGACAGCATAATGCGTCTCCTCATTCCGAATCATATCATTCTGCAAAAACTTCACAACATCCTCCCTCGTCACAACATCATTCCGCAGCTTGTACCGTCTTCTACAAGCCCGAACACACTTCCCCCATAGCTTATCCAAATCGTGCTTTCGTTCAAGTGAATAGGCTACCAGGTCTGCCATGCCCGTTGCATCTACGCCTGCTGCGAGCTCTGCTGCGGCTTGTTGGAGAAGTTCGGGGTTGTCTTCGTCTTTGACGTCGTGGTTGTAGGCGGTGAGGAATGTGTCGGATTCGCGGATCGATGCGCTGTGGTTGTCTTTCTCGAGGATTAAGACACGGTCTGGTTGGCAGAGAATGAGGTATGCGGCGGTCGAACTGGATGTCGAGAGTTTCGAGAAGACTTGTTGGATATATTGGTCCTGCAGATCAGGTCTGGTGTTGTCCGTCTCGTGCGCTTCGTCGGACTGTTTCTCCGGTATCGTAGAGTCGCCTAGTAGAATCTCTCTCAGACTGCTTGAGATGGACTGTCGTTGCCCAAGAACGACCATTGCCTGGTTGTATCTGTAAGACAGTCGTTGCCGAAGAGTATCCCTGGCATGGTGCGGTCTGAAGTTCAAACTCAAACTCATGCCCTTTCGCACACCTGTCAAGACCCCAATGTACCCAAGATACCCAACCGTAGTCGCAATGACCGGACCTCCGGGCGTACGAACGAAATCGAGCTCGACGATAATATTCCTCAATTGATTCATGTCCCAGTCGAGAGTCCGAAAATGAAGCATCCGCGTCGCTTTCCCACCAGAATCTGGATCAAGTGTTCGTACCCCGCCGCTCGTGCATCCCAGCAAAAGGTCCAAGAGGACATTGAAGGCAACGAGGATATGCATGGGAATGCCGATCGCTCTCGAGATACCGACCAATTCTGCATTTTCCTCGTCTGAATGAACGCGTCGCATGAGCATCGGCGATATCGCAGCCAATATTTTGCCTGCGGATTTTCCGACAAGTTCATCGAGGAGGGCGTAGAACAGGGACGGTAAATCGCACGAGTCGACGGCGGTCTTGAAGTGCGGGACGATATGGTCGTAGCGGGTCTCGGGAGGGAGAGACAGATCGACAGTGAATTTGGGGATTTCGCGATGTTCCGACATTTCGAAATGAGATGATGATGTAAAGTTGAGATTGTGCCAGGAGCTGGAGAAGGAGAGAATAAATGGTGAGAGTTAAGTTTCATGGGCAACTCCAATTGAGGCGTGGATGCCTAGAGTTGTCATCGCAGTTGGCGCACATGACGTAAGCTATCGTAAACGCGAGGCTTAACAAACGAGGCACTGCAATTTTTAAAATACAGTTTGTGCCCGAATATCGCAACAAAAAGCTTCTGTAGTTTTGACTTTTGGAGGAGGAAACACAATCAAGGTTTGGATGGTGTTGATTCATTGACTCTGCTCCACGTGTTATTCCCGAGCTGTTGGGTCATTGCTCTCTCGTTATTTCCAGAATCTGGACCCGTGACATATCTATTTATAGCTTGTCTGCCCAAAAGCCCGCTTGGATTTTGGTGGGACATGGGGCTTTGTTGATCCAATCAAAGAAGGGTCTGAGTTCTAGTGGGGTCAACTCTCTTCTCGTGAAAGGCATGGCCCGATTTACCTAACCTAGAGCTCGATAATATTTCGACTTTAGGTACTTTATTTCAGAGACGATAAAATGTTATAGTGAGGTGCAATACTCTGGCTACTCTCTAAGACTCTGCAAAATTATATTCTACCTACCTGGATCATGTAGGTATCCTAGATTGCTGGTGCTATCATTGTCCGCAGTTTTCAGTAAAAGTTATCACCTGCTACTCCGGATCTAGATTGGAAATTTCGTTTCATTGCCTGAAATCTGGGTCCATCAACGCATCCATCGTAGGGTATTCATTAGCAATTCCACACTTGGAAATCGCCCAATTACACAAACTCCTCTGTAATACAGAGTATCAGCCCCAAGCTGGTATTTCGCGCTGTCACGCCAACAAATCATCCCAAGGAGTACAAGGCAGCAGTTGCTCAGTGCGTAGTGAAACGTTACTTCAAAAAAACGTGACGCGAGAATTTACTCCGTACCTGAATCATTTAACTTCAAGCATAATACTTAAATAAATCTCCGCAAGTCCCATGCCATCCAGCATCTTTGCCGAAGTCAGGTGATGCTGATAGCTGTTGTCCCGAGCTGATGGACGCCAAGACTGGTTATGCCGGCCTCACTGCCGCAGATTTCGTCTGTGCTGATGTTTTCATTTGCAATTTTTGTGCAAGTCAGGTGCTATTTATCCGTATCTCTCAGATAATCACGAAATGTCGCATATATCATCAAAGGCCTAATAGTGTAGCATGCAAACAAGCGGTGCACAACAGGCAGCAGCAGCAAACCACGGTCTTTTCTCTCATGTTACTGAATCACCCCAACTTTTTCCCATCCCACAACCCCATCTCTCCTATCATGGGGAAGTCCGGCGGTGTCCCCACGCATGATTCTCCACATTAAACACACACATCCCACGGAGAATAAACTTCCCCTGACCATGCTCACCGGTCCGGCGCTCTTCGGCCCCAAACCCCTGGATTCGGCCCTTTGGTTATATCCGGGGAGCCTCACCTTGACGGTTAAAAGTGAAGGTTGTTCCATTTAGCCTTGTTCCCCGATAGGATCGCTGAGCAAAATTGGAGATTTGGGTATCGCGTTGTCGTCGTTTCGAAAAATCTCATGGGACTTGTAGTTTGGACTCCTTTTTGGAGGATCCGCCGAAGATGGGAGGAATAAATAGAGGATAGGGACCGTCGTGAAGGAGAGAAGCAGATCAATGAGCTTTAGGTTTACAAGACATTGACTAGCAATATGCTTGGAAATAAGTATGTCATTCTCCATCTCCAGGTATATCGGAAGTTGAGATGAAGCTGACAAGTTTAGATCTTTTACTGTCAACGGGGCAGCCTGCGGAGCTGAGGCTCTAGTCTTGGCCCTCATCACCTCTCTCGGAGGCTTTCTGTTTGGTTACGATACAGGTGAGCGACACCTCAACCTCTTGGAGTTATTGAATCTGACGTGAAACAGGTCAAATCTCGGCTATGCTTTTATTCAGAGACTACGTCGATCGTTTCGCTCAGACAGACGATCACGGCACTAAATACTGGGTCCCCGCCATTCAAGGTATCCTCGTGTCGCTTATGAGCATCGGATGTCTCATTGGAGCCTTGTCAGGATCCTAGTAAGTCTCTATCTCAATTAGCAACATTGCCTATTAACGTCGACTCAGCACTGCAGATTGGTACGGCAGGAGATGGAGTCTCACCATCTTCGTCGTCATCTTCCTCCTCGGCAACGTCATTCAAATCACTGCCATGTACTCATGGGTTCACATGATGATAGGCCGTCTCATCGCCGGTCTCGGTGTCGGCGCCCTGTCTATCGGCGTCCCAATGTTCCAAAGTGAGTGTGCACCGCGAGAAATCCGTGGCGCTGTCGTGTCGTCATATCAACTTATGATCTGCTTCGGCATTCTCATCTCAAACATCGTCAACTATGGCGTACGCGAGATTGAAGATAGCGATGCATCGTGGCGAATCGTCATCGCGATTGAGATGGCCTTCTCAATTCCTCTTGGCCTTGGGGTCTTGGCTTGTCCGGAGTCACCGAGATGGCTTGCCATGAGAGAGGATTGGGATGGTGTAAGGACATCACTTGCGAGATTGAGGGGGATGATGAGTGATGTGAAGAACCCGGTTGTTGAGGACAATATTCAAGAGATGAGGATTCTGCTTGAGGAGGAACGAAAGGTTGGGCAGGGAAGTTGGTTGGAATGTTTTGGTGTGCGCAATAAGGGACCGAAGGTGCTGTACCGAACACTCCTGGGTATGGCTGTTCAGTTTTTCCAGCAATGGACTGGCGCAAACTATTTCTTTGTTAGTTGGCCACTGCCACTGAGCAACAAAGACTAACATGACATCAGTACTACGGAGCCACCATCTTTGAGTCGGCTGGCATTGACGACCCTATCCTCGTCCAACTAATCCTCGGCGCAATCAACGTCGGAATGACCTTCTTCGGTATCTACTCCGCAGAAAAGTTCGGTCGTCGCTGGCCCCTCATCATCGGCGGTTTGTGGCAGACAGCTTGGCTTCTCATCTTTGCTTCTGTCGGAACAGCCATTAACCCCGAGGGCAGCAGTACCAGCGGCATCGTCATGATTATTTCCGCTTGCATGTTCATCGCCTCTTTTGCTGTCAGTTGGGGTCCACTCGGCTGGGTCGTTGTTGGCGAAGTTTTTCCTTTGCGCACTCGTGCCAAACAAGCTGCGCTGGCCACGGCAAGCAACTGGCTTGCAAATTGTAAGTGCCTCTTCATAAACCTAGTGTGTCAATACTAACATGCATCAGTTCTAATCAGCTTCCTCACTCCATTCGCCGACGCTGGTATCTCCTACGCCTTTGGCTACGTTTTCGCTGGCATGAATCTGATTGGCACTGTCATCGTATACTTCTTTCTATACGAGTCAAAGACTCTTAGTCTTGAGCATATCGACAGGATGTACTGCCTGCCTGACCTTAAAGCATGGGAGAGCGCGAAGTGGAAACCGCCTGGGTATGTCACCCGTGAGAAGAAGGATGAGTCTTACTTTGAGGAGATGGCTGCTGGGAAGGATACAGAGAAGGTCGTTGTCCATAGCGACAGTGGGGTTGAGTGAGATGGAATGTGGGTGAGAGACGTTTTTAGTGAAGGAATTGTGGAATAAAATAAGTGTACAGTAAATAGATGGATACTAGAAGTGTGTCTGCTTATGGAAGAACTTTTCTAGCGTCTCCAATGCAGCGTCCAATAGCCTTGGCTGGCCGAGTGGAAGTCTAATGTACCCTTTCAAACCATTCACTCCTGGTTCACCGAAACAATGTCCTCCGGGTAGAACGACGATGCCTTCTTGCTCTGCTAACTTTTTGCTGAACGCGACGTCATCCGCCGCTGATCCGTCCTCATTCAAGATTTGAACAAACGCCGTCGCTGCCCCATCCGGCTTCGCCCATCGGCATCGCGAGGCATTGCGCTTAATGAACTCGTCGAGTATGACTATGCTTTCGGCGCAGGTCTTCATATTTCGCTCCATTAACCGGGGTAGTACCTCCTCGCTCAACGCAAATGCAGCAACAGTATCATCGAGTTGCGACACGCTGGTAGTCGTATAGTCTCGGAGCGTTGTAATGCGCTGCAAGATTTCTGCATTTTGCGATACTACCCAGCCTACTCTAAGCCCAGGTAGGCCGTGGGCTTTAGAGACGGAACCCGTTGAGATGGCATGGCTATAGCCTAAAGAGATTAGAGGCGGCGGCCGGTTGCTTGTGTGAAATAGAGGGCTGTAAACTTCATCAGAGAAGACTACAATGCCACGCTCTCGGGCGAGGGCCAAGATCTCCTCCAGTTTATCCTTAGAAATGACAGCCCCGGTAGGATTATTTGGGTTGCTGTTGTCTTGTCAGTTCCACCCTGGTATACAATATGGATATAAAGAGACCTCACTTGATAATAATAGCCTTCGTATTAGGCTTAATCATACTAGCAAGCTCTGCCACATTAGAGGACCAATTATCATTCTCATTCGTAGCCCACAGGCTAACATCAACTCCATTGTACCTTGGCAAAAGATATAGCTGCCCATATGTGGGGTACTGGCAGACTATATGGTCATTAGGGCCACAAATTGCAGCCAAAACGAGATAGTTTGCCATAATGGCACCCGGTGTGATAACCACATTAGCAGCTGTTAATGGGGCTTCGGGCGAGGAGTGCATCTTGGCAATTCGCTCTCGAAGGCGCAAAGAACCCTGCAGCGTGCCGTAGGTAAGCTTCAGGTTTGGATCCAGAGTTGCATGGCTAGCATCTGGAGCCAGTTCCTGCAACTCGTTCAGTGAGAGTGCAGAGACGAATGAGTCTAAAAGTCCGTATACGCGTCAGTATTACACAGGTACTGTATTCTCTTTGCAGTCTTACCATAGAGGCAAACTTTCGCTCCTGGCTATATAAGTATACACATTAGTCTCAGATATATAGAGGGTGGTCTTGTATATGAAGGGCTGACGAACCCCATACTTCTCCACTAAGAACCGGAAGGAAAGTTAGTTAGCTGTCGGTAAAAAGCCACTTCAAGTTAGAATTACTGACTCCAACGATCGATCTTAAACGGCTCGGCTCTCTGCATTGTGATCTCAACCTGGATTTGACTGTGAAGTGCTTAAGATCTTAAGAAAGACAATCTTGTCATGCTGGAAGACTGCTGGGGCGCAGGAAGGTATATATACCTTTATTAGGGCGGGGCAGTGTGACTAACATAGTGATTTCTCAAATGCATTATCCTTGATGCGGTTGAAGGTTGTGATTCTGTAGCTTCTAGGCCAAGTGAGCTATGCATGTAGTGAAGTGCTCGGTACGCTAGCCTCTCCTGGCATGGCCACTTTTGGCAATGTTCCAAGGCAACACCATCAAATCATCCTTTCGCTCGATTTTTCTCCATTACTCACAAGCCTTACCCCATCACAAAGCAGAGCTGACTACACATCGTGTCGGCTGTAGCATCCGGGTGCCACCGGAGGTTGTATGAGAAACTGTGACAAACTGACCCCGGCTAGACACAAGTATGCCGAATCCAGGTGGGATCTACTTGGGCTGCGAAAGATGCCGTTGTCGCAGAATCAAGGTCTGTAAATCTTGTTTGCCACCGCATAATTATTGCTTTTCAATGCTGAAAGATCAAAGTGCGATAGGGCGAAGCCGCAGTGCCAAAGATGTGTCAAGTATGGCATGACTTGTCCTGGCTACCCGCAACCGCAGGATGTTCGGTTTCGCCATGAGACTAGCAAGGTGACAGCAAAGGCGTGAGTGCCCCATCGTTTACTGATACAAGATGGATGAGGGATTAATAGGATGTAGAGTACACTTTGCCGCAATTGATCAACGTCTCCCTCGCGGCCTTCAGCTTGTCCCGTCGCTTCCGGAGGAAAAGAATCTCGACTGCAACAGAAGCGCCAACAAAAACCTGGACTTACAATTAGCACCATCTGTTGCCCAGTCTTGGGATACGGCCTTGACCCAGTTCTTCTTCGATCAAATCTTGATGCCCGTGGGTTGGTACTCGCACTTACCGCAGCTTCACTACCAAGCACCGCCCGATAGTTGCATAAGAGTCACCATCTCCGCAGCTTCGTTTTTTGTGGCCGCCAACCAGTTCCACGATACCGGAATGTTGCAGAAGGCTAGGCGCACGTACGGAGCTGCACTGCAGGCTATCAACGGCTCAATAGCTCACCCCGAGAAATGCCTGGAAGACGAGACGCTTGCCTGTGTTTTATTGCTGCACGTCCTGGATCATCTAGCCGGGCATAGCAGTGTCCCGAGCATGTCGCATTTGAATGCATGTGCGCAGCTAGTAAAAATGCGCGAGGCGAAGGGGTTCCGGACACGACGCACGCATGACTTGGCGCATTCTGTTGTCATTCAGGCACAGCCGTGGCTCATGCAGGGGCTTACTGTGGATGAAGGCACTCTTGGAGATGAGGCTATTCACAAGTGGTTATGGATGCTGACTTGCCAGACACCAGCAGCCAGGATGGCGGCTTTGAGTCTTGAAGTCGGAAGACTACGGAATCGCGCTACCCGGCTCCTCACACATGGCATGCATGGAATCCCGAGCCTGATCCATTCTTTAGACCAACTAATTGAGGACATTGTTAGCCTAGAGGCGAGGATTGAGGATTGGCAGACGCATTGCGAGCCAAGGTGGGTTCAAATGAAAACAAAGTTGCGTACACCAAACGGTGAAGAGATGCAGGCAAGCTACTACTCCGACATTCAAGTCTCCAAGGTTTGGAACTACTGGCGAGTCTCACGCATTACACTACACAGCATGATGATCAGCCTTGTTGACTACGGAAAATCACATCAGATATCTATACCGAGTCGGAACTTGGACGCCTTGAAAGCCAACTCGGCGCAGATCATCAACAGCATGGTTTCGGAGATAGTAGCGAGCGTTCCATTTCACCTTCAGCAAATTGATACAAGAGGCCGACCAAGCACGCAGCGAAGTCAACGGGTCCTTGGAGGGTTTGCTCTCATCTGGCCATTACAAATGCTGCTCAGTTGTAAATGGAGCTTGACGTGTCATAAGACTGTGGCGGTGGAGACGTTGCATGTCATTAGTAACGTCTTTGGAATCAGTCAAGCGCGACTGTTTTTGTAGATTTGACCAATAATCTCAAGTAAATATGCTGCAAACAGATATGTTAATTTAAGCTTGAAGCAAACGAAACGCAGTCTTGCTTTTGTTGCGGCTTCGCTTCATTGTTTTCATGCCAATGCACTCCTCTTACCACTGGCAAGGAACTCTCGGATGACATTCTCGGTCACCTGCGCGACATCGTTTTGATACCCATCCCAAGCCATAGAGTTATTCCAGTTGATACTACCAACACTGAAAACAGAACCGCCTCCATTCGTCTCATAGTATACCATGTCGCTCCTCACAAGCGGCGAAGTTGAGCCAAGAGTTCCGATCATGGGAATATGAGCTCCTCATTGAACAGCATAAAATGATCATCGTGTCGCTCACTTCGAGCAAGCAGGATCGCGTTAGCGGGACTACCAATGGAGACATCAAGACGATCGAGTTCATCGCCACTTGCACCTCCCGCAAGACCCTTTGTTCCAAGAAGTTTTCGGGATTCTTCGTCAAGACCTTTCCAGAGCCACTCCAGCGAAGGATTGTTGAGGGCTTCGTCGGTTGGAATGAATGGTCGACCGGGTCCTTTACCCGAAGCGCAACTGCCAATGCCCCAGAGCTCGTTAGGTGGGCGCCCGATTGAGCGCCAGAGGCCACCGAGTTGGCCATTTAGTGCGTGATGGCGCTCGCCTGGGGGGTTTTCATGGGTTCGGGCACCGACATCAGCGCGTCGGACTTCCATCCGATGGGGTCTCTTGGGATCTGTCACCGACTTCCACTAAAAGCACGTCAGGCTCTGTACCAGTTCCACGATTGAGTTACTTACATAGAATCCGTTGCCGCCGGCATAAATCAGCGATCCTCCATTCTTGGAATGTCCCTCATAAGCATCAAGAGACTCAGCAGAAGGATATTCCGGATGAGAGCCAGAGATGACAACATCGTACTGAGACAATGCAGCACGGCCGCGGAGATGAAGATCATGGTCTGTGAGAATGTCATAACCATCGCCGAAATGTTTCTCAAGAAATCCAACCATTAGTAGATCAGCTGAGAACTCTCGTGGTCGCTGAAAGCCCCAATGGATATAATCCGGCCGCACGTTCAGAATCGGTCGCTTGGTGGTACTGTACACCACACCTGAACCATCGCTGTGAAGGTCGTAGATAGCCAGACCAAGATCATGGCGCCGCACCATCTTGTAATAGTTATCAGACGCGACGAGCTGAACACCCTCGGGGAATGAGATGTGTGTTGACTTGGTCTCATCGTACATATGCTCGTTCGCATACGCGAGGTACGTAAAAGTCGAAAAGACAAAAGCAATCTTGGCTTGCGGTCGAACTTCCTTTGGCTGAACGAAGAAAACAATGGAGTCTCTGAGATCTGACTCCGTATCCTGAACTTCGATCGCATAAGCGCCAGAGCGCAGATTAGAAGGAACAGTGAACTCAAAGTCGGTGTCCCACGCAGCGTCATCAAGATCATCATCATGAAAGTGAATAGCACCGAAACCATACGTCGCTTCTTTCCAGCCGAGACCAATGAGTTTGTGATCCCAGTCTTGTCCACGAATAGCCCGCGTCGGCGCATTGACAAGAACGCCATCAAGACCAGAGCCAGAAATATCAGAGATTTCATCTGTGTCAATCCCAACAGAGAAGTCGTAAAGCGCAATGTCCCAGTTCTTTCGACCCAAGGCCTTGAAGCGGGGAGCTTCGATGCGGCCGTTGAAGAAGTGGACTGGTAGTTGTGAAGTTGATGTTGGGCTGGCTGCTGTGGTAGCTGCAAAGTACATCGGGCTACCAGAGTCAAGAACGGGAGTGCTGGAAAGAGATGTCTGAACGGTTGTCGATGAAGGAGCGGTTTCGTTTCCAGAAGCAATGTGGGTGAGCTGTAACTGAAACTCCTTCTGTTTGATAGTGATGCAAACGTGGAACCATCGACGTTCACGTGCTGAAGAGGCGATCTTCTTGACCTCAACGCCATTGGAGGTACCGATCCACACAACAAGCTGATTATCCCGATCAAGAAGAACAGCTATACCAGCGCTCTTCGCAGCGTCAAGGTTGGATAAAATAGCTTGGGGATGGGGAGCATCAAGCATCCAAGGCTGAACATAAAAATCAATCTCAACGCCTTCAGATTTGTCTAATAGAGGTTCTCTCTTCCAAGCATCAACTACAGCGTATGAACCAGGATGCGACGCCTGAAAGCGACCAGTCAACTCGCCCTTGGGTCCATGCTCGATGATTTCTTTGGCGGGGGCTGGGGCATGGGGCATGTCGAGGCCTTGAAGGAGTCTGACGAGTTGATATTTGAGCTTGGGCTTGGTAGAGGAGATCTTGGATTGTTAGTGGGGAGATTATAGGGGAGGGGATAAGGCTGGGTACCTTGACGTGCGCTGTTTCACCTGGGGAAACTACCCATGGGTCTACGTAGCCGGTGTTTTCTTCTTCATCGTGACGAAGGGCAGGGCGGACGGGATATTGTGAAGCAACCATGTTGGCGATTGGTTTTCGTAAATGTTGAATGGCTCAGATGTTTGGTGGTCTTTTTCCTCCAAGTAAGTTATTGCACGGCATTATCGCACCAATTGATACATCTCTATATAACATTTTGACGAGCAACGTAATCCCCGACAATCCATGGCTTCGCGGGTTTCTTATTTCCCGATCGAGTAGTCGTGCTCTAGCGCCTGTCGTGATAAGCTAAGGATATGATATGCGGAGAAGTATTCCGAGCCTCTTGGAAAACTCTTGTAATCTGGTTGGACAAGAATATTGGGCAGTTCACCAACGAAACTGCTTTAACTGGAGTAGGAAATATCCTTATCTCCCTGCGGCTCAATTTCTCTCTTTCTGCTTATCCGCGATATTGTATTCATTTCTTGCCAAGACGCCAGTTCTTTCGAGATTGAGGAGATGATTACGGATGATGATATCCCTGGATACCAAGTGGCCGGGCTGTTTGCTAGCGATAAGGATGGCTCCGCCCCCGCATTGCGTCGTGCTCTAATTTCTGGAGCTATTATCCAAATCGGGATATTTCTGCTTTTCACCACCCCAGATACAACGTTCGGATGAACGGCTTCACTTTGAGGGGTGGAGAAATTGACGTCAAGAATGATAAGGTTGAGAGACGTCTTGCGGGCTATGAAAGTATGGCGCTGATACCAGAAATTAGTGTCCTTTGCACGAGAGTCTTAGGGAGATAGGTGACCGCAAGCATATATAAAACAGACAGCAACCCCAACTGACAACAGAATCCACAAACATACCATCATATTAACTCCACCCCTCTTCCCCTAGATCATACCCATAATGCCCACTCAGAATTAGACCACAGCCAACATGGCAGATCAGATCGAGGCAATCCCCGGGACGGTCCACTTGGTCGACGCCCAGGGAAGTATGGACTCACAGCACGCCAAAGGAGCAGAACACGACATTGTTCTTGTGCCAGCTCCGTCAGCTCATCCGGATGATCCGCTGAACTGGTCGCCGAGGAGGAAATACCTCTCTGCGTTTTGCATGGCAGCGTATGCCTCCCCTCCTTTTTTTGGGGTTCACTGACGTGATGTAGATATGTGCTTGTCATTGGCATCTGCTCTTCTGCACTGTATTCGACTCTAGGACCGCTGTCGGAGTCTACTGGTCTAAGCTATAGTGATTTGAATTCTGGTACAGGCTATATGGTAACTACATCTCTATTGATGTTTTTGGTGATAGTCTGACATTTTGGTAGTTCCTCTTCTTCGGCTGGGGATGTATCATCTGGCAAGCCATCGCCATCCAGTACGGCAAGCGACCCGTTTACTTGTTGACGACACTAGGTACCTTGGTAAGTCATTATGTGTAACTGATGGTTTTGAAGCTGATGAAACTAGGGCGTCATGGTCTGGCAGCCTCACGTGCGATCAAATGGAGAATGGATCGCGACCAAGATCTTGCAGGGCATATTCGGTGCGCCTATTGAGTCTTTGGCGGAGATTACCGTCTCAGACGTCGTAAGTCACTGCTAACATAACCCTATCACGTAGGATAAGGTAGACTAAAGGGCCGCGACCTAGTTCTTTACCCACGAGCGGGGCAAGTTCATCGCCCTGTATGCTCTCGCACTCGGTTACAGCAACGGCATCGCGCCGCTTATCATGGGTTTCATCAATGATGGGCAGGGATACCAATGGGTATTTGCAAATACTCCAGTCCCACTTGATAAACTATAGAACTAACAGGGTATCAGTACTGGTGCGCCATCTTTTGCGCCGTCCTGCTACTGATCATCTTCTTCTTTATGGAGGAGACCAAGTTCGATCGAGCGAAGTACATGGCAAGTAACCACATCGAAGGACAGACTGTATCAAGCGCTAATCAGAACTCGACTGAGCGCGACACAAAAGACGGTCTCGATACGAAGCACGACGCCGAGCAGGATCAAGTTGCGACTACCACTCTTACCAATGTCACCGCACCCAACGAGACCTTTGATCCCGACAACACCGAGTTCAACAAGAAATCCCGCATCTCCCGTCTCAAACCGATCGAGCGCAAGAACATGAAGGGTGAGAATAGGCTCATAAAGCTTATTAGCCGACCGATTCTCCTCCTCGCGTTTCCCATCATCTCATATGCTGGTTTCATCTACGGTTGCAACATCGTCTGGCTGTCTGTCCTGAACGCGACTGAGTCTATGGTTCTGTCGAACAAGCCTTATAACATGCCTACCTCCACCGTCGGACTGACATTCATTGCTCCGCTCATTGGAACAACCCTTGCGCAAGTACACGGGTCTCACAAAGTGAAAAGAAGCTGACAGAAACTAGCTGCATCTACACTGGAATCTTTGGCGACAAGTTCATCATCCAGATGGCGCGACGAAATGGGGGCTTCATGGAGGCTGAGCACCGACTCTGGCTATTCGTTCCGTCTCTCATCCTCATTCCCTTCGGATGTATCTTGTTCGGCGTCGGAGCTTACTACGAGGCGCATTGGTTCTCAATCGTATTTGCCATGGGTGTCATCTCGTTCACCACCACAGCTGGTTCGCAGATCTCCATTGCGTACTGCATCGATTGCTATCGCGATCTCGCAAGTGAAGCCTTGGCCACTGCGATCATTATTCGAAATACGATGGCGTTCGGTATTGGGTATGGGTAAGCATGCAATCTAGACTCAGTGATCGTGGATTCTTACTAATGCTTTTAGTGTTACTCCTTGGGTTGTCAACCTTGGCTATCAGAATGCTTTCATCCTTGGTGCGTTCGCGGGTCTGGCACATAATCTGACCATCTTCCCTGTCATGAAATGGGGACGGGCGTTGCGACAGCGGAGTGCGGAGAAGTATTGGAACACTGTCAAGGAGGGAGCGGATCTGGACCTAAATCATTGATCTTCTGTGTCACATGCATGAAGCTGCTATTGCATGGAATGGGGACGGGTTAACTGTCATATGTGGTATTTCTAGGTACATAAAGCACTATTAATGCCGCCAGGGAAGTCAAACTCAGCCAAGTCTCTCATAGCGTGAATCCAAGGGCCTGCGCAAAAGGCAAACGCTGGCTCTGGCCAGTCAAAACACTTTGATGGACAATCACTGGCGGTCCTACATACTCCAATTCAAGGGCGCTGAGCAATGATACAACGTCGGCCCCAACCGTTCTCGACCGGTCCGCAGCGGGTGTCTGTAGGTGCATTCAAGAAGGTGCTGGAATACTTAATATGCAGATCGTCCCACCAGGCCTCAGGCAATCTAGTTTCGCAGGTATTGCCAGGAACTACCATAACCACGTAAGGCAGCGGGGTAAAAAATGGCTGATAGTTACCGCCTTGCCCTAGAGAAGAGTCAGTCAGGCGGGGACTACTGGTATATGGATAACATGTACAGGGATCGCATCTTGGAAAGCCTCGCTGCTCAAAGTTGTTGCCCTTGATTATAAATTCTGAGCGCTCACGTCCCTCTGCGCCAAAGACAATACTGAAATAGTCACTTCAAGAAGTTAATATCTGGTGTATGGGAGCTCATACCAGCTAATGGGTCCGTGGCCATCGTTCCACTCGCAGCGTTTCTCCAGAGAGCCACTGTTGTCAGAAGCCGGAGCAGCCAGAGCGCCTGTGACCAGGGCAAGGAAGGAGACAGCCGAGATACGCATATTAAAGGAGAAGTAAGTGGAAGGACTGGTGCTGAGTCTGCCTGGTAGAGCTAGAATACCGAGTGATGGACAACAAGCTGTGCAGTTATATATACTTAAATACTAATCTTTAATTAACTCAGCTCACCGCCATACTACCTAATTCAAGCCAAGGCAGCCAAGGCTTTCTGTACATCTGTAGGCAATAGCCTTTATCCTAAATGCCAAGAGTGGATTTTGAAGCATTTTGGGTATATAGTGCTACCTTACTTTAGGGACTTTTGTCGTCAGGGTCCTCTTGAGTGTACTTATGATCTGGTCTAGCGTACCTAGAATGGGCATAAGACTCGGCAGTCCCATTCGCCTAATTGTCTCCTCGTCAGATATTCAAGTCTGATTGGGTCTAGCGAAAATAGAGGTGGTATTTCTGAATCTTTTTTTAGATCTCTAAATCTCATTGGGTGGAAACTGAATTATTAGTCACCTTGTTCTTATATAGTCACTGGCTAATCATCTTGTTCCTATAAAAGAGAACCTCCGACAATACAACCCTAGGCTGACTGCCAAGAAAGCACAACTGGCATTGCGTAAAGCTTGCCTAGTCTCGGCAATTAACTACTCGTATCTTTTAGCTAAATCGAAAAACCAAGCCTCTGTTCCTGTGCCGCATCACAAACCAAAGCCCCCAAAATGTCAAGCAGGCCTCCTTTCATTCTTAATTCGTCAACTGAAAGATAAGATATATACTTCATGATAGGCAACGTTTGCTTCGTATCTATTGTCCAAACCTCTGATTTTTCATCTCATTATATGTCTTCAGCCATCTACACAAACCACTTAATTACTGAGATACGTCCTGTTCTAAACACGTTCCAGGCCTGTGTTTCTCAACAATATTTTCCTCCATCCCGGGCACTTCCAGAGGACCTGTATATTCTCATACGATTCATATCTCTGCCTCAGTGTCTCTTGAAGACTTCACCGAATGATCCCGCAAGATTTCCTCTGGCCGCCACAACGATTGCTCTTTTACTTAGACAGCAAGCTCAAGAGTAGAAACTTCCAGTAGTATTAGGACAATATGTCTTTATGAATTAAACATTGGTTATAAAGCAGAGCAATACTCTATATTGCGTCGAGACAAAGGAAACAAATGAGTGAAAGATGGGTATCGTTGCCTCAAGCCAGAGACAAACGCCACCCTCAAAAGACAACGCACAAAACACCAACAATCCATCATCACAAGCATAAGCTCATGATTCATCAAAGGCGCAGTCCCTACTCTTCAGTCTTATCATCCCCCTTCTTCCCATCATCCTCCGCCTCCGCCTCCTCCCTCGCCAGCTGCTCCTCAATCTTCTTCTTCCTCTCCAAATTCCTCTCCCTCTTCTTCTTCTCAGCCTCCTGCCTCCTCTTATCGCGCCTCTCACCAACAAGATATCTTGAGTTCTTGATTGCTGGAAATACGCCCTTCAACGCGAGCCAGAGGTGCGAGAAGGCTTCCTTGAAGTGAGTCTTGGTCTCATTGTAGTTGGCGCGGGCGAGAGCAGCGCGCTTCTTGGTGCGGTAGGCCTTTTCGGCTTTGGCTGCTTTGGCGTATTGCTCTGATGCTTGGCGGCGGGTTGTCATGAGGAGATGTTCGCTGCCGCAGGTGCTCACGGGACGGGGAGTAGGTTCTGTGGGGGCGGTGTCGGTCTCTGACGAGGCCTCTGTCTTGGATTTTGATTTGGCCATTGCAGAGAACATTGAACGATTGGTGAATTAGGGATTTTGATTATTAGTTGTATTATATTGGTCGTGATGGGTATAACGAATGGCTGATGGGTGTGAAGCAAAACCGCATGAGGTAAAAGCAAGGAGAACAGATACCAGGGATGGTAGCTCTTTAAGAACCCGGACAGATGTTCATGAGACCTTGCATCTGTCCATTAGCCGGGCATTCGATGTTTTAGTCTATGTAACCTTGACAGGCCGTCATTTATGCAAACTGACCATTATCTATAAATGCATTGCAAAGTTTATACCTTCTAGAGCCAGAAGTAGAATTTAATCCCTGTAAGTTAATGCATTCGTTAACCGAGCTGTTTTGCATAAGGGTGCAATTAAACTCGCAATGAGTCAAGGACCGCTATCCTAAAGAACTTAAAGATTTAGGTAAATTTAGTATACTTTAGGATGCATTTAGTGGATCTTAGATTAGAGGTTTTTGACACTTTTGCTTAACGTCAGAGGTGTTCATGCCTCTGAGGAGAGCATATCATCCCATTAGGGCTGTCGCGCATGAGTTTGTTACGCACAGACGTCATGCCATTGGCAATCCAGTCAGTGGTCTCCATGCTGAAACAGCAGGAAAAGTCAATAGCCAGTTCAAATATCTTATACCGACGACTTGCGTAGAAGGTGGTGGCAAGACGATGACCATGCCGGGACGATATTAATGCGACGAATTGAGCACCATCCCAATCTTGATATTTCCCGATTAGGCAGTTATGGGACCTCATAAGCAGCGGAGGGTGACGCCCTGTTTAAAAGGCAGATACGACAATTTTGGCTTCGTTCGTTCCAGTGATCTATTTGCTATTGTGCTCTGAGTTATAGACATCAATACATAACGTAATAGTCTCTGCGACCTAGTTCATCACCGAGCCCTACTCTTCGTGATGCTTAGGCCAGATACGTCGACGCGCCCACTCACGAACACGCTTTCCAATGAAGTACATAACAATACCCATGGCGCTCAGAACACCACAAATAATAGCAAGGATGTTCATAGCACCGTCATATCCAAGGGACTCAATCGAAGGCACAGTCGCATAGCTCAAGCCGAATGAGACAAAGCCTCGACCAGCACAAACGACTAGAAGAAGAGGTCCAGACTTGTTGGGGTAACTGTCCATGACAAAAGTGATTCCGACCAAGTTAGCACCCAGGAAAGAGAAGAAGCCGAGATGATATGGAGCGACGATGGCGATCCAGTGATAATCGTTGGGCGAGGCGGCTGCGTGGCCATAGACGATCGCTGAGATGATTGCACAAGCTGCTGGAATGATCAAGACAATAAGACGATATTCAGGCTGTACCAGTCAGTATGCGATCTTGAGAAACGGGTAAGGAATATTTACCTCGAAGACACCCTTATTCCTCCGACTCATGAACTTACAGATGATATCCGAGCCAAATCCAAGCAGTGGGACAGCAAGCAAACAATCAATGATCTGAACAAGCTGCACATAACCAAGAAGCTTGCCGTTAAAGTTGTAGGGCGGCTGTACTAGAATTTGAGCAAAGGTTGAGGCTTGGTAGATGTAAAGACCGAGAAAAGCACCATTAAGGATAAAGATCCAGAAGATTGGCGGCAGGATGAGAGACAGCCCAACGTCCTTGTAGAAGGAAACAAGGCTCCTCCAGTCAGCCTTGCCGTGGAACAGCTTGATATCGTCGCGCCATGTTCTCTCGCCGAACTTCTCGGGTTGGAGAACGACGCCGTTGCGAGTTGTGACTTGGTATAGGACTTCGTTTGTTCCTTCACGCGCTACATTGCCGTTCTTGTCGAGCTTTAGATGGACAGCACCCTCTGTTCAAGGTTAGGACTGAGAAATGAGGAGAGCGGAAAAGACTTACCAGTCGCGTCTTCGGGTCGGTCATAGCGAGTCTCGGCGAGGAACAAGATAGACATGATCATCGTGAAGCCGTTGATGATGGTCATGATACCATACCACCACGGCAATCCAAGCGACGGAACGATGTACGTAGTCGCGGTAAAGAGAGCCGCAGTAAGCGTGTTCTGAACACCGACAAAGTAAGACAACATAACACCATGTTGATGAAGAAAGTGAATCTCCTGCACAATCAACGGTGCAAGAGCCTCACTCTGTCCAGCAGCAAGACTGAAGATATTCCTCCCAGCTATATGGCTCGTAAGCGACTTTGAGCAAGCACACCAGATTCCAGAAACCGTCAGAAGGAGCAATGAGAAGAGAAATACAGGTCGTCGGCCGATGGCGTTGGCGAGAGGCATAGAGAGCAAATTACCAATTCCCATGAAGAGAGTGGGATACGTAAGTAAGTCGCTGACCCGCTTGGCATTGTCGTTGCGATAGAGCGCGTAGAGCTCTGGGGCGACGGAGCCGAGGCCGGAAGTTCCTAGGACTGAGATACCGGAGTAGAAGCCGACGAGGAGGATGATCATGTACTTTCGCCAGACTGGCAAGTTGAGAGGATCTATTAAAACGTGAGTTTAAAATAATTAGAAGGAATGGTTTGTCGTTGTTTACCTTTGGGGTCAGGACTAGGCGTCGGGACGAGAACAACCGTTCCATCTTGATACAGATTAACCGTACCAGATGCATCGTGGGCTTCATGATGAGGCGTCTTGATGATATCCTCAACAGCATCGACGTCAGGTTTCATACCGAAAGAATCGCGTCGCTCAGCCATGACTACACCTTGTCAACTGGATGAGTTCTGAAATTCCACGTCTAACCAGCGACGAAACGAGGTTTATATCAATTAATTCGCCCTCGAGTCGGAGTCAGGTCTGGACCTTGGTGCTAAGTTAGTCTGATAGCGTAACGCATAGACTCCGATTGGTTCGTATGCGATGCGATCTAAGAGAGAGGTTAACTTGCGGGGGTGGAGCCGAGTCTCCGAGGGGAATGAATGCGGGGAAGTGGGAAAAGTTTACCGATCGTTTATTAAAATACGCTGTCTGCGCCGCCGTCGGCTCGGTATCTCACCACCCAAACACATCCAACTCCAGATCTTGAATCACCCTTCAAACCCTTGTCACCGGAACCCGTCTTCATCTACCGGCAACCCAATCATCACCTCCCCCACGTTTCCGGACCCCCCCATGCCCTCACCAATGGATACCGAAGACAGCCCCGGGATCCCCAGATCCAGCAAACGGCGCCGTCTCAATTTCGCATGCAACTACTGTCGGAGTCGCAAGACGCGCTGCGACGAGCAGCAGCCCTCTTGCCAGGCTTGTATACTGGCTGGAGTACCTTGCGTTACGGAAGATAGGCGCAGACCGGGGAAGGTGATTAAAAGACGAGAGGCGGGCAAGTCAACGGATGGAGGGTCTGTTACGTCTGCGAGTCCGTCGGAGTATGGATTGCAGGCTGGGGCAGTGGAGAGGAGACATTCTGTTGCTGAGCCACAGACTATAGAGGTTGTTACTGGGCCTATTCGCGCGAGGTCACAGAGTCCGAGGCCGTCGCAGAGTAGAGACTCTTCTCATACAGATACGATAAGCAACCCGCTACCGATCTGGCGACAAAGCGCTGGTACCACGTCTTTCCAGGTGCTGACGGAATGGCTCGACCTGGCTTGTTTCCGGCTCAGCATCCCTTACCATTTTGGTTCCTATCCCCCGTCTACTCTGAACCCGCAATCGGCATCTCAGCCACAGCACGGAATTCCGATCACCCCGGAGACTTGGGTACCCCAGACTCTGTTCGATGCGTATGCGAGAGAGATACATACGTTCTACCCTGTTGTGAGGCTCGACCAAGCGCGTGCGGATGTAGTACAGTCTCACCCAGGGAACTTGGCATCGCATGCTGTCGACATTGCAGCGCTGAGAAGTCATCTGCTCTTTGCTGCGGGCGGATGTATTCTTCAACATGCCGAGCGAAAGGCCTACATGACTGAAACACTTGCACTAGCCCGAAACGCACTGGGATATCTCATCGGCAACGTATCATACGACACAATTGAAGTCCTCTTTCTATTCTCAGTATGTCTCCGCCTCAACGACGAAATCATTTCAGCCTGGACAACTCTCGGCATCTGCCTTTCTATCGCCCACTCTCTCGGCCTCAACAAACCTGGAAAGAATAGGAAGAAACCTCTGGATCTCGACGCCTGGAATCCTGCGTGGTGGGCTCTATACAGCTATGAGAAGTTATTCTCATTCCAGCTTGGATATGTATCAACCATCTCGGATGATGCATTTGACACATTGGAACTAGATGTAGTTAAGTCTGCTACCCTTGAGCCATCACGTATTGCGTTATCGATGGCGAATGTGTTTAGCAAGATGAGTCGTCGTTGCGCTACGGCGAGACAACTTGAGGAGAGGGCTAGTAGAAGGGCTCTTGAGGCGGTGGTTAAGGAGAAGGTTACTAGTACTGGAGAGGCGTTTCTGATGCTGACGAACTGGGCTAATAGTGTCCCTACCGGTATAAGGTACGACATCTCAATGCAGGGGTATCTGGTTGCTAACACGCGATAGACCTACGTCGGATTTTATGCGCATCCCAGAAAACCTGGGCCTCGCATCATTCGTGTCTCTGCACTACCACAACGCGTAAGTTCACCAAAGCCACCCAGTTTCCTGAAGCTAACGTGTCAAAGTCTTATAATGCTGAACCGCAACTCTCTTCTGATCAGCAAAAACGCTCTGCACATGGCAGTAGAGATCATCGCCAAAGACACACCATGGGAATACCAGATCCGCAACGGTCAATCGATGGTTGCAAATTCCGCACGAAAGATCATTCATCTTCTCGCTGATAACGATGATTCGGCGTCGCATCTTTTCGCACCTGCTTATTTTCCGCTGCTTCATGCTATGTATGTCTTGGCTGTTCATATTCTGAAACAGCCGCACTCGCGTGTTTCCAAGATCGACCAAAGTGTGAGTTGCACCATGTACCGCAATACTTCATCGTGCTAATTTGGACAGCTTCTAGTAACTGCTGCTGACTTGGTTCGCTGCTACTGCGTTGGTCTCGGCGAAGAAGATCGTCTGAACACTATTTTAAATGGTCTTCTTCGTGTCGTCCAAGAAGCTATGAAGCCTAACCCACCACCAACCGATACCGACCGCAACACGCCGGCGCTAAACTCATCAACAAGCTTGTCTGATCAGAATGTGACACCTTTGACCGATCAACAGACACTCACAGAGGCCGTTGGCCAGTCCGATCCCGCACTTCCTCCTCATTTCTCAATGGACGAGAGCATACTTGATCCATTCTCAGGCCAGCCATTCAATATGCCGATACTACCTGATGAGATTGGATGTGACTGGGCGGACTTTGAAAACTTGCTGCAGAGACTTGAGAGCGAAGGGTCTTTGTATCCTACCGATGAAGGAATGATTATTGATATATAGTGCAATCTGACAATCTTTGTTCTCTTACTGTTCAAAGGTTCTCCATTTCCGATCTTTTGTGCATTTTGACAAATAATCCTGTCTGACGCGGAAACCACCCTGAAATAATTCTCATCTTGATATTTGGATCTGCAAGTTGAATCTCGTACCGCGACACCAGTGTCGCTACACCCTTGTAGATTTGGATGAGCGCAATGTGTCTCCCAATGCAAATGCGAGAACCTCCGCCGAAAGTAAGATCAGCTGCATTCATCTTTCGCAAACGCCGCTGGTACTCTTCTTCACTCTCATCCTTCAACTTAAGCCATCTCTCAGGACGGAACTCATTGGCGTCTTCACCCCAAACGTCCTCATTGCGACCGATGATGTATGGATTCAAGCCCACAGAAACCCCTGGAGGCACGAAGCTACCATCAGGAAGAGTCAACCCCGTATCTGGGACGTAGCGCTCGAGGGGCATGGCAACAGAGGGATGCATCCTCAACGACTCTCGGATCACAGCGTCGAGATAAGGCAGGGATCGAGCTGTACTATATGGCGCAACCGCATCATCATCAAAGCTCTCTGCTAGAATGTCGCTTTTCAGTCTGGCCATGGCATGCGGGTTTCGCAACAAGAAGTCAAAGATGGCACGTAGTGCAATAGAAGTCGTGTCAGCTCCAGCCAGGATGTTGCCAAGCAGGAAGTTCAGCACGAGCTTTGCATCAATAGAATCCGGGTTACTCTTCATGCCACCAATGAAGTAATCTAGAAAGTCTGGCTCTTCTAGGTATTTGCCTTGTTCCCGTTGCTCGAGTCGGCGCTGAAGCTGCGTGATCGCGAAATGAGTGACGTGGCTCATATCTGGAGGTCCAATACGCACGATGGGATTCTTTTTAAGAAACCGGTCCATTAAGGGAATCTGGCCGATCTGGGCGAAGTATTCTACTGATAATGCAGATGCTATGATGGTCTCATCAAAGTCGTGGCCATTGGCCATGTATCCGAAGGTCCGGCTGAAAGTCAAGAAGCCGATTATGTCCCAGGTATCTAACTCAGTGAGCGGGCAGTAAAGGTTTGGGCGACATGGGTTACTCACATAAGCCAAGCCATTCGGCCAGATCGAAGCTCTTAGTGTCTTCTATAAACCGGTCGTCGATTTGTTTGCAGAGCTCGTCGATTACCTGGTTCATCTTCGACTCCAAGGTCAGAACATTGCTCGAGGAATAATACTTGGCCATCGGCTTCTTCATCTGTGTGTGTTCCGCCGGGCTTGTGGTACTAAATACGTTATGGTTGATCTTGCCATCAACTATGGTACTGTTGTTGAGGTAAAACTCTGTCTAAAAGAGGCATTAATTATGCGCTCTACACTTGCTTCCAGGACTTACCTTGAGCCATTTATTATCAGTGCCATAGATGGTCTTGATCAATTCGGGGTAGTCTAGGTCGAGTAAGTTGGGACCTATTCTGACAACTGGGCCGTATTTCTTGTGAAGCTCTTGGATTGTCCATTGGTATTTCTGAGACCGGACTTGATATAGACGCCAAAGGTTGGTCCACTCTAGCGGCAAATCACTGTTACCACTTGTCTGTCATCTTTGACCTTTAGCACTCACTAGCAAGAAAGGGACCAGGATATTGTCGCAATGGAGACGTCAGTGTCGATCTCACCCACCAGAGTAGGGCAGCGCAAAGCGCAATGGCTGTGAAGATACTTAAGTTGTCCATCGTTCTGGGGTGTCGGCGAGAATTTTTCCTTTCTGGTATAGGCTCGGTTCGCTCGTTCTTCAATAGTTCCAGCAAGATATTCAAGATTTGGGATAAACATGTAAATAAGTGAAGAATGGTTCCAGAAATTGTTCCAGTGCACAGATTAAATACTAGGTACTGGGCTTTCAGTTTGCCCGGGACCCCTTGGCTGACCCTATACGCAAGAGCATAAACTATTGATGTTGTGTTACCCACTTACGACATGTGGCGCGCCTTCAAGCAATCACAGGACGGCTAGATATCAATATAACGCAAGCAAGCGACTATATAAGCAACCTGATTTGCTGTTTGCATTGAAATATGTAGTGATTCGACTTGATTAGCTTTGATTGGCGCTGAGCTCCTTGGCTGGTAGTATAATATGAGACATACATGCCCGATGACGTCGGTTTTCCTCTGCCTCAAGCAGATGGAGGGTCGAGGGTCAACCCAACCAGAGATCTGCCATCGAAACGCTGTGCTATCTGGATCAAATGTCCCCGCTCATCTCAATGTCTCCACTCAACTGAACCGTATTGGCAATCAAAAATTTACTGTATTCCTGGTATCGACGCTGGAACTGTAGAGAGTACCTGTCTGATCCTGGTGGGATGGGCTTGATATACCAGAAATTCGCGTCATTCGTGTCGTCATCCGGGACCTCGACAGCTTCCCATTGCGACCCGGACATTACCAGGCGCATTCCAGTTGCGTCTTCACTAACCCCTAGGGCATAACTGCCACTTGGTCCATAGTCCAAGAGGTCATCTGGAGGAGAGCGATTCCCTTCGCCGCTACTACCCAGTACCCAATGATCTGCTTCTCGATTAGTCATATTCTGGTTAAGTGTTTAAAACAATGCCTCATACAATTGCTTTTGAAATTGAAGAGTAGCTAGGAAACACCGCAGCTCGTTGAGTCAAATAGAGGAACAAAGTAAACAGTATCAACATCTGACAATATCTTTCCATCCACGAAACGTAATCTATACTTCATAACTTCCACCTCAGCCTGGATTACCTTAAAGTCACCCTCTTGGCCTTCAGGCTATAGAAATCAATTAATGATTTAATTGGTTTGACTTCTGTTAACCCTGCGATAAAACAGGTCCCGACAAACCGATAACGCTTACCAACTTTCCTCAGAACGGCTGGTTGGTTGAGGCCGTTGAGGAGACAAACCAAATCACCCTCCTGTATCCTCGGGGGAAGCCTCCCAATATAGCCTTTCTTCGTCTCTGCTATAGTATGGTTATACGGCCTACACTTCGCGCAGAGAAGTTGGATGTAGCGATATTCCTTCATGTATTGGTCCTCGTCTTCGTCGTCATCGGGATCCTTGACGATTAGGCGAGGGCACAAAGTGAGAGAAGAAACACTTACGGGGACTTGTGCAAGAAAATTTCTCACGTAACAAAAACGGGCCAACATAGCTCTAGAGCACTGCTTTCCCTTCTGGAATGGACGATTGAAACGACCCAAAAACTTCAGAAATTCCAGGCCGTTTTCAATAGGGAAATCGGTCTCTTTACCCTTAGAAGCAGCGTATGGTTCGAGAAGATGACGCAAAGCAGCTAATGGGTGGCCACCTGACGTGTAGCTCTCATGGCGTAGAGCAAAGTCCAAGGCCCAGGTTATTGGCAAGCCTTCTGAATGGAGAAGCTCGGGTCTTCCGTAGTCAGAGACTCTGGGACCTATCATTTCGATGCGATCCAGAATATACAACGTGACCTCCATGTCGGGACCGGTTATTCTTTCGTGGAGTTCCTTTTCAAAAATATTGTCAATATGCCTGTTGTCTGGAAAAGCCCTGTTGCCTGGAAAAGCCACTGCATCTGCACTACCCCTGGAAGATGGGCTTGATTGAGCCTCTCCAGGGAAGTTTGGACCCCATGATGGCATGTCAGTGTCAGCTTCCCAGCCATAACCAACTCCTGCAAACCTTAGAAGGCCTAGGGGCCCTCCCAGGGAATCATCTGATGATGATTGGTCACGGTAAACTTTGAGATATTCGCTCAAGAAATCCCTGCTGACAAGTCCGAGAGATTTTCTTGGACTATAATCCGGGACAATTTTGAGTTTTGTAATACCAAGGAAGCCGTAATAATAATCCTTGGGGTTGGTCGCACGAGCCTCTGATAAGTGGCACCAAATATTGGTCTTGAAATGACTTTGGCCCAACCAATTGCCAACAGGAAGTCCTTGGTCTCGACGGCCTTCGAAGATGTGGTGTAGAAGCTTACAATTTTGTTTGTATGCCAATATCAACTTGAAAAGCTTTTCTTTCTGGCACAAACGAGAATTCGATGGACTCAAGATCCATCCCAACCAGGCTGAAAAGTATTCCAACGTCTGAAGTGAAAATGATCGGGGTCCACAAATAAAAACTGCTTGTTTGGCGAGAATGATTTCTTGTCGTATCCATATGCGGCTCCAGTACGGAAGGTCAAAAAGTGGTTGAGCGGGACCCCGATGACATTGCCCTACTATTTCCTCCACTACGCAGAGCGAAGGATACTCCTTAAGCCATAATAAATGACCGTAAATCTCATCGCCAATCACTTGGAAGACTAAGTCTTCCACTATCTTTTGGAACTTGTGAATCCTGGAAGACACCAATTTTGATAGAAAACCCACGGGGTGGGAGCCTTTGATCACATTGGCATCGAGCTTGCTGGCCTGTCTTTGAAGCCGATCCTGCCAATCTCTGACTTCCCGACATAGGATTATCAGGTCATTTTTGCAAAACTCGAGTTCCGAACCATATGGGCTTTGCAGCACCCGTCCAGTGACTGTAGTCGCGTGTTCAAGTGCGTTCGCGAGCTCATAAATCTCGATATACCCAACTTGCCTGGGGGTTGCGAATGTCGTATCAGCGACTGAAAGTTGCTTCGTATCCTTAACTTCCTTGAACCTTTCCAAGCTGTCATGTAACTGTGCAATACAGTCTCTCAATCTTTGGTGATTGTTGCAATCTTCCCCATTCCCATACCGGAAATACCGCTCAAAAGCTGTGATTTGTATAACATCGATGGCAGTACCTATCGAATCACTCAGAGGTCCCAGCCAACAGAGAACAAGACCGCTTTGTGAGTAGATTTCTCCCATCTTGGCAACTTGGCGGCTCTTCTCAGCATCATCAGCTTGATTAATGCAGATGGCATCCACCCATAATTTCTGGCCGGCCGCGTGTTTCGATTGACTGAGGTGCTGCGGGACGCATCTCAAAGCCGAGGCCAAAGACGTTGTTACTGGGTGTTTGTGTCCGTTTATAAAAATATCCTCGGTAATTCCAGGATCGCCCCAGACGTAGGACAGTGCATTGAATGGTAGTTGATCATGAAGATCTGTGACATCCATTTCACACGATATCTCTGGCATGGTCGATTTGATTGTCAGAAGCCTGATCTGTTGGCCAGATAATTTAAGGCTGTCATAAAGAGGCGATCCCGGGGCAGATCGCAGGTCGCCACTCTCTTGGGTGACACCAGAGGTATACGCTTCTGAGGATCTATACTTGATTAAAACAGGCTTGGCAGATTGAGCGTTCAACTTACGCCATGATTCAGATACAGTTCCTTAGCATCTTCTCACTATACGGTCTTGTCAAATGGCTTAGTCTGCGAAATTGAAAATAGAAGGAAGATAAAGACGAGTCCTGCTAGGGGCTTGCAGTAAATGCACCAGGAATCATCAAATTTATAAGTCTATGAGAAATGACGCAAGTTTTGTAATTTCACTGATAAGGCATACTGCCAGGCTGTGAGGCTAACTGGTGATTTGGAGATACGAAGCTGGTGGCAGCCAATGGCAATGTACTGAATGCAGTGAGATTGCTCTGGCCAACATGCGGGCTGCTTTAGGATCATTGGCCCCAAATGACATCCCTAGGCTCCCTAATTTGCATGTCGTTGAAATAACCCTCTCTGGGGAAATGATTGAGTTTGTGTTTTGGGCAAATTCTTTCCCTTGACTCTGCTGCTTTGTTTTTGTTTGTGCAAGCTTGGTTCAGTTCCGTACCATCTCGTCTAATGAGTACTTAATAAGAAATACAACTGAAAGCAATGTAAAGGGTTTTCAAGCTTTCCAGCACTAGGGCCAATCACGAAACAGCACGTTACGCTGCATGTCCCCACGTGTTAGGCAGAATGTACCTGAAGAAGGCAAATTACCAGGTAAGTAATTACAGTAAAATGGCTATGGTACGCAGAGCAACCTATTTTACTCTAAGTAAATGAACTTCGAGATGTAAGAACGTTAGAGTGACATATAGGCTAATGAGAACTAATTACGGTAGCTTATACAGTGATATATAACTAGTATTTAAACCGACTGACTGGGTCAGTAAGTTTACAGACCCGGAGGAACTGTTCCTGTATCCAGGCGATTTTGTCCTTGTGCAGCTCACGACAGATATACTTTCCTCCCTCCTTTGACAGCACTTTGATAAGGCTATTCAAGTGAAGCAGTGCGTGCGAAGGCCCTTGAATCAGTATATGTCGCTTGTAATCAAAGAGACTCATTGCCTGGTCCCCTCGGAGATACTGGGTACGTACACCTTCATCCAAGTCTTGGTCATGGTAGTTGGGGAATATGATCGTTGGGTCATCCAAGTCGTGCAAACCTCCATGATTTTGGCGGTTGCCCAGGTAAAACGGCATGGACCGGCAGATGGAGTCTACTAACTCCCTGCCGTGATTAGGATCTGGGAAACTGTTGTCCTTGGTAGCAATCAAGATGGTTTGCTGCAGCGCCTCGGAGGGCGCCTTAGTGAGTAGATAGAACTGCATCCGCAAGACCATGAGCTGGCAAACGCGCCATACATTCCAGATGGTGGCAATCTGGACGGTTGGGTATATATCGCAGTGCCCAAAGTAGGAAAAGGTGTCTTGTTGGGCTTTTTTATAAGGCTGCCATGAAGCCGGTACTAAGTGAACCCAATCCAAGAGTTGTGCGTTAACGGACGAAGCGTCCTGCCACCAAGTCGCAAGGGTAAGACCATCCAGGTTATTCTTAGCCAGGCCGCACATAAAGGTAGACAATCTCTTTTGCAAATCAGCAATCGAGAGACCTATCAGGTCCAAGACTGCATTCGGGCTCGCTGGCATAGAATAGTCCCAGCCTGTATCGAACCAAACATCCAGGCTCGAGGTGTCGTCTAGTTGCAATTCCATATAGTTCGACACATCGCAGTGTCGCAGGTAGCCCCTCAAGTATGAGCGGCACTCTGAGTCCGTGACACTCCCAGTCCCATGATCGAGCAATGCACGAGCTCCGTCCTGGTGTGCGCGCATGGTATGCTGATGCGTCGATCGAGCAGCGATGCTCTCGTAGAAATGCATCAAGATAGCACTGAGTACAGTACTGTCCTTTACTCGTTCGATAGGATCGTTGAGAGCTTCTTGTAAGCGACTCAACGCTCTGGTAAAAGGAGGATGAGGCGTTCGATAGGTGTTTGTTGGGGATTTCCATAAGCTCCAGAGCTTCGTTGCGACGGCGGTCACAACGGTTGAGAGGACAGAATCGGGATGCTCTTTGGCTACGGCTGGGAAAAGAGGTTCCAGGAAACCCTGGGTCGAGTTGAAACTGCGTCCTAAGCCTGCGATTGAGGTGAGGAAGAAAGAGACTGCGAATGATTCGTCGCTGGGGGAGATCGATGCTGGTATGACAGTCTGCATTGCCCATCCTGGCGCCATCGACTGCTGAGGGCTTTTGAAGCGTGATGTAGACTGTAGGAGCTTTGCACCTGTGGCCTGGTCCTTGAACCGAATCCCGCTTGTCTTTTTCTTTGATTCATAACCTCCACAAACCCGTCGCAGCCGGAGACATTCGCGACAGCTTGGCCTGTCCCCGTCGCATTTGACTCGTCGTTTCCGACATGTCAAGCAGCCCTTGGAGGGGCCATGGTTGACCATCTGTACTGCGCAATGATCAAGAGGACCGAGGTATGTAGCTTCCAGTTGCCACGCGACCGGTCTGGTCTGCGATTCGTCGCATCCAGGGACTGATTTGAAAATACCGTCATGCGGAAATTAAACAGCGTTTCGAACGAATCATAGATTTCCAAGTTTGAGTCCAAGGCTCGTCATAGTCTTTGCGACGGGAAAGGCGTAAGGGTGGCTGAGCTAGAATTAGAGAGGGGCGAAGGATTGCAAGGCGACCAATCGCAAAGGAATTGCCTTATGCGTCCTAGTCACCGCTGTAAGCACTAGAAAAACACCAATCGCAAACAGGCTCGATGCATGGCTGATGAATTGTGTAGGTCTAAGTTGGTTATGGGTTGATCCCGCAGGAACCGATTGCGAGAGCAAGCAAATCAAGATAAAAGACAGAGCATCGCCGAGAATATCAACGTGGTCATTGGCAACTTTACCCATCTTTCTCTACTATACCCTACCTTCTGAGTCCCTTTCAAAATGAAGTCAACTTCCCTCTTCAGTGCTATTCTCCTAGGAGCAACGATAGCCTCAAGCTCTATTATTCCCCGTGTCTCTGCACCATCTTCCTCTCCAAAAGAGCCAGAAGATCCCATAATCCTCTTGAGCAAAGATGAAAGCTTCCATTTCGAACTGCTCTTCACCCTCGGAAACACCATATTCGGGGCCGGCGACGTCAACGACGTCTTGGCCGCAGCGAAACACATCAAGCCCGGCAACTTCACCAGCTGGCTTGAGACCTTCCAAACATTGGCCGAATACACCAAAACTCAAGCCGAAGACCCCGGAAATGCGTACGATACATTGAACGTCCAGGAAGCCTGGTTCGCTGCATCAAGCTACTACCGTCAGGCCGACTTCTACAACCATGCGAACTGGACGGACCCACGAATCAATAGCTTCTGGCTCGAACAGCGCGCTGCGTTTGACAAGGCGCTTGCTGCACTGCCTGCTCCTGGCGAACGTATCCAGATCCCGACTGACAACTACACTATCGAAGCAATCTGGTACACAAACCCTGCAACCGATGCGGTCAAACGGCCGACCTTGGTTATCGGCAACGGATACGATGCTAGCCAGGAAGATTCCTACCATTCGTTCGTCGTACCAGCCTTGGCCCGTGGGTGGAATGTCATCACCTACGAAGGGCCAGGGCAGCCGACCGTTCGCCGCAATGATGACATTGGTTTCATCCCCAATTGGGAAAAGGTGCTCACCCCAGTGATTGACGAGTTGCTGAATCGCAAAGGCTGCTTCGTCGATGAAGACAGACTCGTCCTCGTTGGCATTTCAATGGGCGGGTATCTAGCTGCTCGTGCCGCTGCGTTTGAACCCCGAATCAAAGCTCTCATTCTCAATGGCGGCGTGTGGGATGTCTACGAGGGCTTCTCCAGTCAGCTGAGCCCAGACATGAAGGAAGTTTTCGCTGCGGGCAAGCAAAAGGAATTTGACGAGGCTGCCTCGTCGCTCTTCGATAGCCCACAGGTGCCTACAACGGTGCGCTGGGGTCTAGAACACGGATTATGGTGCTTCAAACAGCACTCTCCGTATCTGTGGCTCCAGTCGCTTAAGCAGTACACTCTTAAGGACGTGGTTAGCAAGATTAACGTACCCGTGCTTGTCGTCGATTCTGAGTTTGAGGGGTTCTTCGCTGGCCAGCCGGAGGTTGTTAGGGATGCACTTGGCGATAGGGCAACTTACAAATTCTTTAATGGAACAGCTGGATATCACGTCCAAGTTGGAGCAGGCCAAGAGTGGAACAGGTACCAGTTTGCCTGGCTACATAAGATATTGGGATAAGTACATCAGTTTAGTTCTTAGTTATGGGGAAATCATTAGAACATAGTAGAACATCAAAGCAATAAATCTAATTAAAACTGACTTGATTACGCACTAATATACGGAATGCCAGTCAACAGAAATCCTCGGTTCGTCAGCTCAGGCGCCTTCCTGGGCTTGTTGGTGTTATAAGGACAAGGCTCTCCATTCCTCAAGACAGGAATTCCTCCAACATGCATAGCATTAGGCCAGTGCGTCGTCCCCTGCAGATTCTCAAACGCAGCCTTCTTCCTCTTCAGATCCTCCTGCGTAGCATCCGCAGCAGGCATGTAGCACGTATAAGTGCAGAACCTAGGCTGCGTACCCTCAGGACTAACATTGTAATGAGGAGTGCGCGAATCCCAAACAATAAGATCTCCAGGTCCCGCATTGACCTTTTCCCATTCACAGCCCTTG
This sequence comes from Fusarium tjaetaba, assembly GCF_013396195.1. Classification (NCBI taxonomy): domain Eukaryota; kingdom Fungi; phylum Ascomycota; class Sordariomycetes; order Hypocreales; family Nectriaceae; genus Fusarium; species Fusarium tjaetaba. Next base: position 164,259 of record NW_023501237.1, read on the forward strand.
TTCTTCAACCACTCCATGCCCTCCGCTGTGAAACCGTACCACTCATGAGTCCAAGCCCAGATCTTATTCGGCTCATCCTTAAAATCCTTGTGGAACTCTTCACTAAGAAGATGCGCGCCTTTGCAAACGATCAAACCACCGTCTTTATCACCATTAGGGAAGATGTTGACTAGGCCTTGGAGACAGCGAAAACCGGGGTTCTCGGGGTCTTGGTCCTGGTGCGGCCAGGGCTTGTTGACCTTGACGTCTTTGCGGTTGGGGAAGGATGTGTTGACGGCGTCGAAGGAGACGATGAGGTCTTGTGTGTCGTAGACGCGCTCAAAGGCCTCGATGACGCCGGGTTCTTGGCGGATGGCCCAGGCGAAGGATTCGTGGGCGACGCCGTAGCCTGTGATCATGCCCTTTTCGGTTATGACGGGGAGAGTCTCGGTTTTGATGGTGCTGGGGTCATCGCGCTTAAAGCCCATGCCGCCGTTGCTAAGAACTTATTAGTTGTTTGTTTTTGGTGTTTGTTTTTGGGGACTTACAAGGTCTCTAGGTATGTGAGCATCTCATCACCGTATTTCTCAGCTCTGTCGAGAGGAATAGCTCCCTTGATGACGGCGAAACCATCTCGGTAGAGATCATCGCGCCAGTCGCCAAAGACAGTTCCTGGGTTGGCGAAGAGCTTGTTTGGGCCTGAGGGCTTGGCTTGGACGGGCTTGTTGAAAGTGGGTTCGGTGAACTTGAAAGCGGAGGTGGCTTGGTAACCAGCTGGCTCAGTGTTGGCGACCATTTTTACGGAAAGAAGAGCGAAAGAATAAAAGTTAAATGTTGATTTGACTCAATGAGATGCAATGTCACTACAGTTATGAATCTCAGATATTGTCTTTGTGCTGTAAGCTGTTTGATGATTTAGTTTGAGCAAGTTGAATCAGCTCTTCTTATTCTTCTCTTCAATAAGCACGTTTGCTTGCCACCAGAGTTGTCCAATTGATTCCGAAGTGCAAGCATCGCTTCGGCTCGGTAACACGGCAATCCTCATTCCGCCCCGCGCTAATGTTCAGACTCCGATTCCGAGCCGTACCATTTGCAGTGGGGCCGACAAGTCCACAGCCCGGTTCGCTACTTCGGAATCCACTCTAGCTTCTCAGTATCGACTATGAATAGGTTCGCAAACGCTTGTGAAATTGAAGTGTCAAAATCCCCAATCAAACCCTTGTCATTGCAAACATCATGCCTCTCACAAACCTCCCCTTCACAGTCCCAATTGACCCCATTGGCACCCCTAAAGTCGGTCATGGCGGTTATGTCGGATTCAACCCTCACTCAGAAGTCCTCCCAGCAGGTTGGAAACACGACAGTCCTCAGGCAAGACCATTACCTTCACCTGTTCTCGTAGAACATGATGTTGCGTTCAAAATGCGAGATGGCGTTACGCTATACGCTGATGTGTATCGGCCGCCGAACACGGATGAGCCTGTTCCTGCTATTATCTGCTGGTCACCTTTCGGAAAGAAGTTCAATGGCATTTTGTCGCTAGAACTCATGGTTCCGTGGAATCTGGGCATTCCGGCACAAACACTTTCTGGACTTGAAAAGTTTGAGGCGCCTGATCCTGCCGATTGGGTTCCTCGCGGTTACGCTGTTGTCAACATTGATTCTCGCGGTTCAGGTGATAGTGAGGGAATCTTGGTCATCATGGGAACTCAAGAAGCCGAGGACGGATACGACACCATTGAGAGCATCGCCAAACTGCCTTGGTGCAATGGCTCTGTGGGACTAGCGGGAAATTCTCACCTCGCTATTGTCCAGTGGTTCATCGCAGCGCTGAACCCACCCAGTCTCAAAGCCATTGCTCCATGGGAAGGCTGCGGCGATCTGTATCGCGAACAATTTGCCCGTGGCGGTATTTATGCCGGTGACTTATTCGATAAGCTCATCGTCAAGTACATGATGCAAGGCCACAGCGGGATCGAGAGCTTCCGAGAAATGTTCAAACAACATCCCCTTGCGAATGAGTGGTGGAACGACAAGCGCCCCGATATGAAGAAGATCAACATCCCCACTTACATCACCGGCACATGGACTAACACAATGCACGGCATGGGCGCTATTCGAGGCTGGCTCGAAGTTGATACACCGCACAAGTGGCTTCGCTTCCACCCTTGGCAAGAGTGGTATGACATTTGGGGCAACGAGCAGGCGAGGACTGAGTTGCTTGATTTCTTCGACTACTTCCTCAAGGGCAAGAACAACGGTTGGAACAAGGTACCAAAGGTGCGCACGGCTGTTCTGCGATTTGGGAAGAAGGAACCTCAGTCATACGAGAACATTGTCGAGGAGAACTTTCCCATTCCGAGAACAGACTACAAGAAGCTGTACTTTACACAAGACAGCAAGCTTTCTCTTGATCAGCCAGGCGAGACATCGGCAGTTAGCTACAACTCTGAAACCGATGATCAGGTCAGTTTCACATATCGCTTCGACAAAACAACAAGATTAGTCGGTCTCCCCAAAGCCGTTCTCTACGTGTCCTGTCCCGACTACGACGACATGGACGTCTACGTCACCCTCGAGAAACTCGACACCAACGGTGAAGTCATGATGAACCTCAACATCCCATGGAAGGGCATCCCCAAACAATCCTTTGAAGAAATGACCCCCAAAGAAAAGATCGAAGTTGTTGTGTATCGCGGTCCAATGGGTGTACTCCGAGCATCGCATCGCGAGATCGACGAGAGCAAGAGTATGCATCCGCACTGGCCGTTCCATCCTCATGAGAAAGTGGAAAAGATTACGCCAGGGGATGTTGTGAGGCTTGATATAGGTATTTGGGCCATGGGTATTGAGTACGAGGCTGGTGAGTCGCTTAGAGCTGTTGTTTGTGGGAGGAATATTGGTGTGAATAATTTTGGAAGTTTGGAGCATTTGGATAATCATGGGAAACATGAGGTTCATGTTGGAGGGGAACACGCAAGCCATGTTATTCTGCCATTTGTTTAGATCATACAGTTTTCAGATGCTTTGCATAGCCAATTCAATGATTCTGATTCCTTCAGCGACTACGTCCACTGGTTGTCCTAAGCTCAGACGGAGATAGCCCTTGTAATCAGCAACTCCCTCCTCACTAAAGCCAGCACTGGCTGGAATAACTGCGACACCAAAATCTTCAATTAACTTCTCTGCAAATGCAACTTCATTGATTGACTTTCCATCTGGCCCCGAAAAGTGAATAAACGCCGTTCCTCCACCCCGCGGTCGAACCCATCGACATCGGTTCGAGTTTCTCTTGACAAACTGTTCATATTGCTCAATGTCTTTACCTTGAGTTTCTAATATCTGTGCCACGATCTTGGGCAGGACATCGGGAGATAACGCAAATAAAGCGATGGCGTCGTCGATGCGTGAAACGTTGAGGGTCGTCTAGTCTCGAGCTGCAATTATACGCTGTAGGATGTCTTTGTTTGGTGAGATAATCCAGCCGTTGCGAATACCCGGGAGTGCGTAGGCCTTGGAGACAGATCCAGTGGAGATGGTGTTATCGTATCCCAGGGAGATAACGGATGGTGGGGTTGGAGTGTCGTTGTGGAAGAGAGGACGAAAGACTTCATCGCCAAAGATTGTGATGTTGTGCTTCTTGGACAAATCTCGGATCTGCTCTAGTATCTCTCCAGAGAGAACCGCTCCTGTCGGGTTGCAAGGATTTCTCAACGCTGTTAGTAATCCTCACGAGATCTCCGAGCGTGACTCACGTTAGGATAATGGCTTTCGTGTTCGGCCGAATAAGTGCTTTGAGCTCCTCAATGTCAGGATTCCATGATCTTTCTTCTTTCGCAACCCAAAATTCCAACTCAGCGCCGAAATACTTAGGCAAGAGATACAGAGGTCCGTAGTTTGGGAATTGGCAGATGACATGGTCGCTTTTGTTGCATGTCGTGCTCAGCACTAGATAATTGGCCATGATTGATCCAGGAGTGATGATCACATTGTCTTCTGTCAGTGGTGCGGTTTCGGTGGAATAGATCTCTGCAAGGCGTTTGAGAAGCTCAACTGATCCGAGGGATGGAGCATATGAAAGTGGGATGTCGGTTTCGATCGGACTGAGCTTGGTGGAGGAAAGATGTCGAAGGTTGTTCAGCGAGAGGGCATGTGGTGCTGATCCTGCATATTGTCAGAATGTTTGGTTGAAGCCGAGGGACAGTGTAACATGCAATGCAATCTTCGCTCTGGGCTACACAAGTGAAGTGCCAGTTCTCATGATATTTTCCTTTATTCCATGACTTCTTACCCCATAGCTACGAGCTACCGAATGTCAGTCAAGACGTGAATCATACATCAGAACGGGCATCGTACTCACCAATGCGATCAAGTTCAAACTCCGGGATATCATGCATCGTGAATGCGTTCACTGAGCGCAGTGTTTCGATGTCAAGAATGGTTGGAAAGTCAGTGCTGTCGCAAGTGCAGTGGTTAAATGTAGAGTTGACGATGAGTCGCTGTCAAATCTCATCGCTCGTGAGTCAATCACGGAACTGAACCAACCTATTACCTCATTGAATCTCTCCGACGGATCGACGTGAATGGTTAGTGCTTACCACGAGCCGATACAATCACTGAGGAACACGCCCTGTGTCACTATCGATCTCCGTATGTGAATGAGATGCATTCACATCGCAAGTGTGATTGAATCAGACATCAGCCTCAATTTCGCTGTGTCAAAGCTGCATATAAACCCTCGCTCAGTGCTCTTCCTTCCAGATCAGCAACTCATTCAATCCATCTCCAACACACTCAACTCAACTCAAACAAACCCAGTCCTCCATCACACTCCACAATGGATTTCATCAGCATGTTAAAACTCATCACGGTTCGAGTCCCAGAACCAGGCGAAAGTCGCATGGCTTTCCACTTCACACGCAAGCCAGACAGTTCCATCCAAGAGCCAAAGTTCGACGACGTCTTGCGAGCGTACAGCTCGGAGGTCACTGACATCGTGTACACCGAATTCGAGGAATGGCTTACACTGTATGTGTTCGCAGCAGGATACGATTGGGCTACGCATCACGAAAGGATGAAGAAGATTTGCGATGAGAAGGAGATTGGCACAGACTGGCGGATTATGCGGATGGTGGCGTCTACCTGTGTTGACAACACGGAATGAGAGGTGCTGTAGACGAGCCTGCAAAGGCTGTTCTCTCGAGTTGCAATGGAGACAGCAGATTTGTCGATTTAATTATCGTTGCATACATTTCATTAGTCCCTCTTACTCGAGAACGATAACAGCTTCAGTCTCTTGAAATTTCTTTTCGTGCTATCAAACGAGATGTGGTGACTTTGCACGTATACTGTTTCATCTCCAGTTGTCTTTCTTCAGATTGTAAATTGGATTACTAGTTGGGATGAAAAGTCAAATAAGTCTAGGAAGAGCGAAGCCAACATAAAGAGTTCAATTTCACAGGCACAAATACGATCACAGAGGATTCTGTTAAAAGTAAGGGTAGCCCTGATCGGGCTAGCTCCCTGAGCAAGGATAACGCTCCATGAGGTACATAAGGAGCTCTGCATCAGTCTATTGGATACTGTTAGAGCTGATCCAAGCATGCGCGCGTGTATTCAGCCGGATTTAGTGGCAATCGGGTATTTCAGTAATCATTCAGTCACTGACATGGAGACATGAATAGTGGCTGTTGATCAAGATGTCCTGTATTTGCTCAATCATACAAGACGTCTACTGCGTCACTAACCAATCCAGATGCCATTCATTCACTTGGTGTACACTGACTGATTCATGTCCCGGATCAGACAAGAGCTACAGGTTCACAGTGATAGAACTACAGCTCGCCCATAATCACTACCTGTGACCAAAAAATGAGTTAATATTCACAGAACAGGTCCCTGGACCTAGGAATATAAAGCTTGCGTTACTACCCAAGAGCATCAACTGAACTATTGCAACTCAAACATTGATTTCAGTAGCACTGAATTTCGCGAATTTGCCAAGTCTAAATACCAGACAATAACATAACCTAAAATATCCTTACAATGCCTAAGCAGCCGGAAACGCGTGTTTTCACACGAATTGGTACCACTACTAGCAACCAGGAAAAGCTCGAGAACCTTTTCTCACAGTGGAAGGGAAAAGGAGTTGAAATTATGATCAGCCCCAACAGGATCACTTTGACCACACCCGCTGGAGATGAGATGGCGGGAGAGAATTTAATACAGAGCTTCCGAGCCCAGATGGAAAAGGATGGTCTATGAAAGGATTGGAAGGACGGAGCTTATTAAAGTCCATCAAGCCAATTGATAGAGAGGTTCAGAATGTAAGACCTGGCAAATCTTTACTTGAATACTTGAGGATATTGTAATGATACATTATTATGCCTTATAAGAACTAGTCTAAGCCGATAAAAGAACAAAGTGCACATTTTTTACATTCAAGCTTCTCTCGATATAGTCACCTCTGGTGACTTGTAAATTTTCTAACTTTCGGTTTGCGTATTAGATGCTGACCACATATGTCTTTGCAGATTAAACAATCCCCAAAGTTTTGTATCTGATCAACAGTATGTATGCTTTTGCCCTCAAGACACTGAAGACACCCCTACTCAATGCGACCCTGGAGTTGAACTAGAAGGTGGCGCGTTTTGTCTAGGATATAATCCAGGAAATATCAGTGTTAATGCTAACATGACTGTGAGAACTCGATTGATACTTAAAGCTTATGACGCCTCAGCGAGACATATACTGTGAGAACTTGATCCGAGAACTTTAATAATCAATTTCCACTGCTGGGGCTGCCCAGGCCAGACGAAAATCGTCTTGCGTTCCATTTCATGCGTCAACGAGGTGGAAATGCTTTCCGCCGCTATCGAAGAAGCTCGCGACAAAGAGAAAGTCGTTTTCAATGATCATGGGAAGGGCAGAAGAGATACATGTAGTCAACTCACTTTGTTTTGAATCTATGCTCCTGGGTGCTGTCGCAAAATGCATTGGGTGATATTGATGCAGCTGGGGACAGTATGTCTTAGAATTTAATAGAATAACACATTTTCCCTCCAGCGGTTCTCCAGCTGATTGAGATGGTTAAAAAGAAGAATTCCTGTGTCTTAACTGCACGTCCGTGTGTTGGTCAGGTGGAGGAGCATTCGGGTATTCGGGTAACCGTTTCAGAGGCCGGGTATTCGTAATCCTGAAAGCCGATGGGTGACGTTCAGGAGAAAAGGCCAGAGTACTGAGCGGCAACTCGAAGGGGATTATTCTTTACGATTGATATAGTTACGGTAAGTATAAAAAGGCCAGAACGGTTTCCATTTGTGAGGATATTAACACAATCATCCTTACAACTCAGACTCAGACCACCATTTCTTCATAAGTTTACTAATAATTCGCACTTCTTAACCTTATATCTCATTACATCAGATACATATTCAATATGTCAAGCAGAATTGTAATTGTGGGTGCTGGTTTCGCTGGAGTTTGGAGCGCCCTCTCGGCCCAACGTCTCATCAACCTCAAGAACAAAGAGCAAGACATTCAGGTTCTCGTCATCGCCCCCGAACAAGCGCTAATCCTCCGTCCTCGCCTATACGAACCCAACCCCTCAATGATGAAACAACCCCTCGGACCTCTTTTTACATCTGCCGGTATCGAGATCCTCCAGGGCATCGCCGAAACCATCGACACAAACTCTCAGACAGTGCATGTCAAATCCCCATCTGGCCACGAATCTGATATTACTTACGACCGGCTCGTCCTTGCGGCTGGGAGCACAGTTATCCGACCCAAAAGTGTCGCTGGTCTCGAGGAGTATGCCTTTGACATCGATTCAATCGCAGCTGCAACCAAGCTTGAGTCTCATATCAAGAATCTGGAATCCCTTCCCGACAGCAAAGCCCGCAACACTGTGGTTATCTGCGGCAGTGGCTTCACAGGCATTGAAATTGCGGCAGAGCTACCAAATATGCTCAAGCACATTGAGAAACCCCGAATTGTTCTCGTGGAAAGTGCTTCAGTCGTTGGACCTGAACTTGGAGGAGGGCCGCGTCCTACTATCATGAAAGCTCTGGAAAGTCTCGGTGTTGAGCTCAAGCTCGGTGCTTCTGTTAATTCAGTTGACTTGAGTGGAGTTAATCTTTGGTCTGGAGGGCGGATTGAAGCGATGACTGTTATCTGGACCGCCGGTGTGCGAGCAACGTCCCTGACACAGCAAATTCCTGGGCAGAAGGATACGCTCTCCCGACTTTGCGTCGACCAAGATCTCCGTGTTCCTGGCTGTCCTTACGTCTTTGCCACCGGTGGCGCTGCCCATGCTGCCACTGATACAAAAGGCAATGTCACCATGCCCTCATGCCAACACGTCGTCGTCCTCGGTCGTTTCTCAGGACACAACGCAGCAGCAGACCTCCTGGGCGAGCCAACACTTCCCTACTGTCAGCCTGGATACGGCACTTGCCTTGACCTTGGGCCTTGGGGTGCTTTGTTGGCTAATGGGTGGGACAGGGAGGTTACAGTCACTGGCCAGATCGCGAAACAGGTGAAGAGATACGTCAACCAGAAAATTATCATACTTCCGGACACTGCCAAGGAGGCACTAGATGCTGCAGATCCGGCTTCTTATGACTCTGAAAGTCGACTTAAGCGTGTGCTCGGTGTGCTGGGGTGGACGTTGCGCAACTACGTTGGTAACAACAACAAAAGACTTCCCTAGCATGGGAAATGATATGAGATGCACTTAAGCATCGGCTTTTCGGGTCTTTATAGACATAAGAGCTCAGTATCTTTAACATATATGATAACATCAGAAAAGTTGTAGACCTGCTGAGGAAAACCTTTTAATAAGTTGTATATATTCTTTTTACATGAGATGTTCAAGTAGCTGCCAAGCACCAAGCCAGCTGATTTCTTAGCTCTGGTCAGACGAGCATGGTTCCCCAAATTCCAGTCGCCATTACCCCACGTTATTAGACATCACTTTCAGCCAAGCCATTCAATAGCATGACCAGGGGAGTCTAGCGTGTACAAGAAACGAAAATGGCAACCTTTACACATGAAGAAGTGGAAACGGCAAGTGTCGGCTTATCGCTGGTTCACAACTGTCGCAAAGGTATTTGGCGGCATTGCAGCACGTTTCAGTAATCTTGTCTTGATCAAAGGTTTTTCGGCCTCGACATCTTTGAGATCTCGTCTTGCGATATCAGTAGTTTCTTCCTTTTTCACAAGTCATGAAAAGGATAATGGCGATTTATAGCATTTGGCAACCTGGACTTTTCTCGAGGCCAGCTGCCGGATCGGTTCCGCCATGCGCGACCATGGTTGACACTGATGATGTGACTGTGGCATGGTTTAAACCACTCAACAGATGAAAATATCGTGGTTTTATGGCACAGAGCCTCCCCCGTCTCAGAATCTGGAGTGGCGAGTGAATACTACCTTGCTAGAATGGTAAGCGACGATGAGAATCAGGAATGTCGAAATTGCCCAACGTCAGCTCATCAACAAGGAGATACTCGTTTTACGTAAAATGTTTGAAGAAAGGAACACGTCCTATTGAGGGATTATTTAAATATCGAAACTCACATTTGGCGCATGTGAAAGTCGTAAGTTCTGTTTGAAATTCGCCTTGATCACCCTATATCTCAACAGTCGAGCCTTTGAAGTCCTCTATCTATCCGGCCAGGGATTGGCGTCACAGACCAGAATAATTAGTCCTCGTGCCGCCCATTCAAGCAAGTGCGGCTCTGCAGTGCGCATCAACCGTTGAGACTTCAAGTGAACAATACCGTTAACGTACGTAGCATGAAAGGGCAGCTTACATTATAGCACTCTGGGAAGACAACAAGCCGAGGACGTGTCACAAGAGAACTGTATAAACAATCATTGGTATCGAGGCTTTGACAACAAACAACAGAGGCCCCATGCAATTTAAATGACCTTCCAGAAAAGGAAGCTCCTGTAGGGAGTGGGCCAGTGGCCAGACGGAAAGATATGCTTATCCAGACGTTGCCGCATTTTCAGGCTCTGTGGGGTAGTGCCAAGCACAAGGTGAGTCCGTTTCCCCGATGGCTATCTATCATGGCTGCGGCATATAAACTCTGGATAAACGTGTGCTAAAATTGTATACTGGGAAAAACAACTTGATAGCAATGGAGAGAACCAAGACATCAGATAGAAGGCAGCTTCTATTATCGAACTATCTTGTTCATACTGCAAATCGTTCATTGAAACGCCGTCCAAGTTAGTGGCTATCCCAGTCGCACATATGGGAGCGTCCGCTTCCCCGCACATAAGACCAAGTCTCCTCCCTACTCCCCAGCTCCCTTTCCACTAAAACTTCCTAAACTTCCAGTGGGTATGGGGTAAAGTGGGCAAACTTGGAGGTGGAGTCCTCCCACCGTCCGTCTCAGAAAAAGGAGAAGGCTTAGCTCTCTGCCAAGTCGTCCATGCTGTCATACAATGATACCCCATCACTTGCTGGTACGCGCCAAGAGATACCACGGCTTGCGGATAGGTGCATCCTCTGCTTCGCCAAGCAACCGATGATCCAGGCCGAGAAAACAGGTGACGACTTGCCAAGAAATGCTCGCTGCGTTATGGTAGGGTAGTTATAAAAATGCCAACATGCCCTTGCCCCCTTGGCACTTTTCTTCATGTCACACTCGTCGCGCTCTTTCTTGTGATCTGCGACAAGGTGTACGACTTCCAGCCAGTCTTAAAATTTGATATTCTTTATTGCGTCGCCAGAGAATCTGCTAGTTGACTATGGGGTTCAACTTCAAAAGAGTGGTCGACTTTATCGCGCCCAGCGCAGATAAGGAAGACGATGGCCGTGACAAATGGCCCTCGCGCGCAGCCTTTGTGCTCGCTGCCATGGTACGTCATATCTCACTCTTTAATTCAATTCATTTTTCAGTCGCTAACATGACTTTCAGGGCGGTGCTGTTGGCCTCGGCAATCTTCTCCGCTATCCCTCCGTCGTCTTCGCCAACAATGGTCTTCAATGGTTCATTCCGTATCTCATCGCCCTCTTCTTCCTCGGAATCCCAGTTCTGTGCCTCGAGATCTGCATCGGCCAAGCCTACCGCGGCAGTGTCGTTGTAGCCTTCAATGGGATCAACAAGCATACCAAGGGTGTCGGCTTGGCCGTCATCATGAACGGATTTATCGTTGCTACTTACTACGTCCCTATCTTGGCTTGGATCATGCATTATTTTCGATGCTCCTTCGAGAGCCCTCTTCCCTGGACCGGTCGCGGACAGGAATTCTACATGCAGGGTGTTATCGCCAATGATGACCCCATTGTTCCCGAGGGTTCTGGATATGTCGAGTATCCCGGCACCGGCTTCGTTGGCGAGACTGTCGGTTGGGTCGCCTTTATGTGGGTACTCGTATGGCTGTGCATGTTCAAAGGCGTTGGGACAACCGGCAGGGTTGTCTACTTCACCATGGGCCTGCCCGTCATCATGATCATCATCATCCTTGGCCGATCAGTTTCTCTCCCGGATGCCTCGACTGGCATCAAGTATTATTTTGGTGAGTGGAATGGTGAGAAGCTCGGCAGTGGCGGTATTTGGCAAGCGGCCTGCGGACAGATCTTTTTCTCCATTGGCGTGGGCTTTGGATATTTTACATCCTATGCTTCCTATAACAGCAAGCATGCAAACGCCGTGCAGGACACTCTCATCATCGCACTCTGCAACTCTCTTTACGAAGTTGTTGGTGGCTTTGCCGTTTTTGGTGTGATTGGTTTCTTGGGCTACTCGCCCGACGACTCGTCCATCTCGCTCAGTACTTTTACCGTTGGCTTCTTGACTTACCCTCTTGCATTGGCAGAAATGCCGGGTGCCAACGTCTGGGCTGTTCTGTTTTTCCTCACGCTGGCTGTTCTTGGCCTCAGCTCGGCTTTTGCTCTCAGCGAATCTCTTGTCACGCTCATCTGCGATTGTGGACTGGGTCGCAAGTTCTCGAGAGTACTGATCACCACTGTCATCATTCTCCTTTCCTTCCTCCTCTCCCTTATCTATTGTACCAAATTCGGCTTCTACCTTCTCGACGCTGTCGACACCTGGATCAACAATCTCTCACTCATATTTGTGGTCTGGTGCGAGTGTGTAGGTGCTACGACCCTCTATCGCTATAAGGATGTCGTTGGACAGATTGGATGGACTGGGTACCTAGTTTACAACATCGGTTACGTCTTGTCTATGGTGCTTGGTGTAGCAATCGGCCACGCCGTGAGCCCTGCTGCCGGTGCAGGCGTTGGATTCGGCATTTTCATTGCATCTAACATTCTCGCCATCATTCTTTCCAAGTCCCCCGACTCTAGACCTCCTGGATTCTTTGGCAAGAACAATGTATTGTCCAAGATGTGGTGGTTCTCATTCTACTCTGTATGTCGCACTTTAGTACTTGGCAGAACTTCTACTAATACGCACGCTTCTAGTTCAATCAGCTTCGCCGGGATCTCAACATCGTCGTTGCAGGTGGAAAGCGATGGAACATCCCAGTCTTCTGGGGCTTCGTCCTACGATACATCTCAGCCCCAATCTTGGCAATCATTGTTTCTTTCGCCTTCCCGTTGTTCTACACCAAGCGAAACGACCCGCTGCACATTTTCGCCTTCGCGTCCGCTTGTGGCGTTATGTGCATTGTTGCCGCTGGCTTCATCGTCCCGCGATGGTTCGACGTCTTCGTCCCTCCTGAGAAGCTCCATCTTAGTGATACTTTCTATGCCCCTCAGGTGGTCATGGCTCCTCTCGAGGTTCACCGCGATGAGGTCATTGAGCATGGACAACATGCTGGGGAGGGACATGTTGAGCCTTACCCGAGGAAGAAGACAGAGGCTCAGAGCTTCTGATTCTTTTCATCTCGACTGCATTATATGTATCTTGAGCACATGCAAATTATCAGTCCGTAGCATAGTTTACCAGACACATCAAGTAGAGAAATTTCAGGCGCCATGGTCCATTTGTAGTAAAAATATATTTGAGTGGCCTGCTCGACGCAGTGGCCGACCTTCGAGTAGCCCATGTGACTACCAGGCGTTATCAGGCTCGAAGGCCAAACATGTTCCTCCAATTAGATGGTGCGACTGGCTTGCACAAAACTTACGTTCAAATAATATTGCTTCATAGATCGACAACATCAGTAAATGCTTACTAGCCTAAGCGTACAGTCTATACAACACTTATAGACTAGTCTCTAAGATCTCTGCTCTATACTGAGTCAGTCTATAGCCATATTACGCTATCATCGCGATAACCGTATTCATCAGTATCCTAGCGTCCTTCAGCCTCTTCAAATACATCATCGCTCATCGCCCAGACTTAAAGATTGGACCTCCTTGGCATCAATTGCGATCTCATTTCCTCCCACAGTGATTCGTAGCCCCCCATTTTCGCAACAACCCCAACTATGATATCATCCGCGCTCTCGGGGACTCGCGTGCCCACATCAACCAGTACTTTCAGTACCTCCAGTAACAGGTAATCTGAATCTTCAGAAGCTATCGCGTCGAGTCGGGTATAGTATACTGAGTGGCACAGTGCCTTGAGACAGAGTGAGATGCTCGTCTCTGCATGGTCATCCTTGACGGCTGCATAATTTGGGTCGGCGCCATAGCTCAGCAGGATGCGAACTGTTTCGGCTGTTTCGCTCTTGACTTTACAGCCATTGTAGGCATTGAGACAAACATGCAGCGGTGTACCCGTGACTGTGAAGCCATACTCGTCCACAGAAGCGTGATGGACATCTGCTCCAGCTTGTAGGAGGACGGCTACCGTTGTTGGAGATTGCTTCTTGGCCGCTGCATGCAGTGCGGAACTACCAAAGTCATCTACATAATTCGGATACGCATCATGTTCCAGCAACCTACGTGTCAGACGTGTGTTTCCTCGTCTGGCGGCTTCGTAGATGAGGGTACGACCCGACCGCGTTTCACAGTTGATAGCACCCGTCTGGCGCAGGACCTGAAGGTAGCGAGTCTCCTCATTTTGTATGGGAGTATCGGCCGCGATGAGAAAGGCTCCCTGGCAGAAATAGTGTCTTGGATCAGGTTGAGTGTTGGCGTAGGTTCGAAGACATCACATGATTTCCCAGCTGCCTGCTTCTTCGGAACAGAGAAGTGCAAGCTGGAAGCAATCTAGCCCGTCTTTCCCTGCACCGTATGGATTGGCCCCTAGTCTCAGTATAGTGTAAATGACAGGGATGCTAGCAGCTCTCTGCACGCAAAGCTGCAGGGGTGTCACTGAATTGATATTAGCTCCGGCATCGAGAAGCAATTGAAGTATGCGAGTCCAATCATCAAAGGGAAGTGGTTGTAGCTCATAATATAGCATCGTTCGATCTCGGCTTCCAGGGGTTGAGACCGAGGGGAGTCTCTCTGACACCCTATATAGTTCGTGTAAGCTGTGATGATATGGATCTATACTCGAAGAATTAACATTAGGCAACTCAAGTCAGGATCGGTCATGCTAACCCAGCAAGGGACCCATATTCACAGGCTGCTTGATTTGTTTCAACAATTCGGCTGTAAGATCCCAATTGTGACTTTTCAAAGCCAATGACAAAGGTGTTTGCCTAGAAGGCGTTATTCCATTTTCCCAATCACACACAGAATCCAGGGCGCTAAGACTTGAGAGCTGAAAGACGAGCTTCATCCAATCTCTTCGCTTTTTTCTCACAACTTGGACTTCATCGGGTGTGACGAGCTTCCGAAGATCGAAGTATTTCCAATGAGCCATCCAGTGCAACGGCAATTGGCCGCTTTTGTTTGGAGATTCTATGCTTAACCCGGCGGTGCACAACATTTGTACGACTGTAGCATTACAGGTCCGTATGGCGTAGTGCATAAGCGAGTTGCCTTCCGTATCTTGAATAGAGATCGAAGCTCCTCCGGAAACCAGTAGCTTATATATAGTGACTGCTTTCTCTTCATAGGAGGCGGTCATGAGATCCATGATTTGTGTTCGCCCATTTCTGTCTCGAGCATTGATATCAATCTTGTCGATGCCCAGGAGCAGGTTAACTGCTTCTTCACGTTGGTTTCGACAGGCTCTGTGTAGAGGTGTTTGATCACAAGTTCTCTCCGCATTGTTGACATCTGCCCCTAGGCCGATCAGGGCAGCCATACCCTCGACCCAGCCAGATGCTGCCGCTTCGTGAAGAAGAGCAAGGCTATCAATCCCGGAGGCCTTCACAAGCTTGAGATCAAATACCAATTTGATTATAGGCAAGTCCTGTGACCGCGTGGCATGGATCAGCAGTTTATCTACAAATTCAAGAAATCCAATATCTGGTTTTCCCCACTGGTAGTCGCGGTCTGGCCTCGCTCTTCTTCCGTGATCAGCTTTGAGACTCTGTCCAAAGGGCCCATAAAGGAACGGATCAAATGTATAATAGCCTTCATTCCTTTCCGGAGGTTTGTCTTCTTTCTCACGAAAACTCTGCTTTAGAGCGCTGAAGATGGCGGAAAACATTTCGATATCTGTGCCATGCGAGTAGAATTTGAAAGGACTCTGGTTTGCTCTAGTAGTCAAGGCGCGAGCTCTCTCAACCGTCAAGTCGTCCAATGACGGCAGTGAGAGTACTGGTGACTTTTCATGCTGTCCAAAGCGTGTCTTGAGATCTAAAAGCCGCTTCACAATTTCGGTTTGGCCCGCGGAAACTGCCCAGTGAAGTGGAGTGAGTCCTTTATTATCGCATCGGAATGGAGCGTTGTCATAGCGCCAGAGCATTTCAATTATATCTGCGTGGCCCTTGAAAGCTGCCCAGAATGTTGGCGTCCATCCTGCAAGATCTGGAAGATCAGGACTGGCTCCTGATCTGAGAAGAGTCGCAACTACACTCTTATGGCCCATGGATACGGCCCAGTGCAGAGGCGTCCATCCATGAGAGTCACTCTTGTTTAGATTCTGTTTCTGAGTGCTCGGAGTTCCCTGCCGTGTGTAACTCAAGCTGCGATCAATGTAAGTTTCAAACCCCCAGAATGCGGCCACATGCAGAGCCAGGACATTTCTGGGACTAGATTTAAACACAGACTCGGAGACAGAAGTATCGAGGTGGGCTTTGAAGTTCAAAAGTTGCCACGAGCTTTCCCGAAGAACATCATTCTCAAGAAACCCCGAAAGCTGGTCGAAGCATTCATCTTGGACTTCTTGAGCGTGATAGCCATAGAAGTTCGCTGCATAGTTGAGGAAAGGGTGCTTTTGGCAACGCTGAGTGACATCTTCGTGGGATAGCCTGCGGCCCTGGCGCATCTCATTTGTTGACATGTACGAGATGCAACTGCGAACAATCGTCAGATGAGGCCGCTTATCCATCCCTTCAGGTCGACTCTGTAGGAAGTTACGCGCAGTCGAGTGTACAAACTGGACGATTTTCTCCGGTCCCGAAACTACAAACAGTCCAAGGCATGATGAGATGATGGCTTTAGAAGGATGAAGATCCTCAGAGTCGACTTCAGCCATGCCTTGTTCCGCAATGAGGGCGTGTTGCAGCTCGACCAGTCGCAAAGGCTCCTTGACGTAAGAAATAAAGTTCAATGATTTCAAGGCAAGTTCCCTCAGACTAGGGGTTTGCTTGACTATACGGTCAAACGTGCTTAGGTATGCCTCGTCATAATTGGCGGGTAATGAGATCAGAGCTTTTCGTATTTCCTTGATGGTGAGAAGGCTGGTGATGTGATCCATGATGAGCCGAGCAAGTAGGAACCTATCAAACCCATCAGTCTATCAGTATCTCAGAAGAGCACCGACTGAACTTAC
This sequence comes from Fusarium tjaetaba, assembly GCF_013396195.1. Lineage (NCBI taxonomy): Eukaryota > Fungi > Ascomycota > Sordariomycetes > Hypocreales > Nectriaceae > Fusarium > Fusarium tjaetaba. The sequence goes on from NW_023501237.1 coordinate 181,004, forward strand.
GACCCCGCCGCCCTTTTCACAATTGCTGATACGATATCCGACTTCAATTCTGTCCCAATTGACTCAACATCAACTTCTCCATGCTCCAACCGGTAGTTGACGTAGAAATCCAAGTCATGTCTGGTGGCAGAAATTTCCACCCTTGGCCTCTTCTCGAAATGCTTCCTAATATTTGGCAGATCCCGAGCTGTTGCAAAGATTCTCACTCCCAGATCCTGCAATATCGACAGGATGCTGAAAAGCTTGGGGAGGAAGGGGCATTCGTCAAGTGCATCAAGAATGATAATCGTGGTCATTGACTTGGCAATCGCCTCAAGGACATGGATCAGATCGGTCACCATTAGATTCTGAGACCCTTTCTCATACAGGACCGATGCTTCTTGGGGGATGGAAGGGCAGCCACGGAGCGCTTGAGCGATCAGGCTTCGTAGGACAAGGCTCACTGTTTCCTTGGGCCTGCTGCTGCTGAAAAAATGTGAGGCGATGGCTGTACCGGGTACGTTATCAGACTTGACATGCCGAAGAACGATGGCGCTGTTATGAGTGGAGTTAGTACCCTCGAGTTGCCTACTCATATGTTACCATCAGGTGGAAGTCTTACGTTAATACTGTTTTTCCAGCACCAGCTACAATTCTTCAGTATTTATATGTCAAGATGGGGAGAGGAAGTGAGGAACTGACGTTGTCCGTATCCCCAGACGACGGGTGTTGAGCCGCTCCGCCAAGATTGATAGAAAGAGCCCGATAGAAATGTCTGCCATGTGGAGGGGCAGTAATCGTCCAGATGAGAAGTTAAAACCTCAATGGCGACATCCAATTTGTACCAGGCGACTATTTCTTTTGCTTCAGTACCTATATATACACGTTATGGCGGCTCGTCCACTAGCTGGCTATACAGAAGCATTTGTGAGAAAGACTTACTTTGTCTAATGTCTTGCAGCTCTTTGTTCGTCGCAATTGCCATGGTTATTGACAAATAATGAGCCGATATTCCCTTAACAGCTCGGCAACCTACAAATTATCAGCTTGCAAGGTAGATGAGAACATCCCATTATACCGATGCAACATATTTACTTTGTCCAGCAACTCGGATTCTGACAACGGCCAAGCCAAAGCAGCCACCTTGGCCTTGATTCTACTATACGACAGCTTTTTCTGCAGCTTTGCCCTCAGGGATTCTACTTCCAGTTGACAGTCGTGTAAAGCGTTGCTGAGAGTCTGGCTATTCTGGACGTTGAACCTCTTGGTCCGAATGAGGTCTTCGAGCTGTAGCATACCGGAGGTGAGCGTTGTAAGCTCCGCAATGTACGAGGTTAACGATTTAGGCGCACCCCTAACGCTGGCGATGTAGGTGTAGCTGAGCTTGGTGACTTCTATCGCTAGACTCAGGAGGCCCGCGGCGCCGGACGCGATACCGAGGGCTTCGGCCATTTCGGTTCTGCTGCTGTACTCAGGATGAAGTGAGGTTTTTAGGCTGCCTGTTGGAAGTGACCAGCCGCGCGGGGTTTATTTCAGCTGAAAAAGCTGTCTCACTCGAACGGGACTAAGATTGTAGTTGGCGTAATTGAAGCGCTATTACTGGCCGCAGCTGCAAATTTAATCAGCCCTGATAAAAATAGCTACAGTAGCAACATGGGGTCTTCTGATAGCGAATGGAATATCTCGCAAGGACATTATTTGCAATAATCTTTATTCTCTTCTTTTAGAATAGGATCGCGAGGATCGGAAAACCCAACCCGTGGAGAACATCGCGTTTCCCTCAGCTGATATACGTCCGGATAATGACTTTCTTGGAGCGTATCGCTGATAGAATTATTAGAATGTACAGAAAAGCAGTTACATTGCCACTCCTTTATCCTGTTATTCTTGGCCAATCCCTACAAAGACCAAAAAGTCTTCGACAAACCTTTCCGTATTCTCCCACGAAATTAAAATGCTTCCACGATCCTGTGCCATGATGGCATAATCTCGCCGCGGGGTCTGTCATCGGTTTTCTGCCCATAATGTCGTTACGGGTCCCGTGACTCGGACTTTATAACGTTAGCAGTCTGTGAAAACGTAGGTTATGCTTGGAGGAAATGAACTTACTGGAAGCCGGTAATAGGGAGAATAAGTATGTCTTCAACCAACTTAGATTTTCCCCCATCCTTGAAACCTGTCAGGCTGGTCCATCGAAAGCCCATCTGGTCCTCTAGCCAAGATTTGGTTGCAAGAGTAACAGCCGCAGGGCCAGTCCTCTTGAGCGGGTCACTATTCTGAGCCGCTGTTTCGTTGTCTCTGGTATAATTCCGTAGATTGTCCATATATCGTTCGAACACTGGGTGTTGAGGAGCAGAAGCGAATGCCCATTGCGATAGTTGTTGAGGGTATGTGTAGCTTCGGCGCCAGTATGCATCGGACTCTGGGTCATTATCGGCTTCTAGTCCCCAAAGAAGGCTGACTACTGGCATTTCATAGTCTGGTGTTACCGACGTATTATAATAGCCGTAATCTGTTCCTGTTTGCGGGTCTGTCCAGGTAGCCATATCAGATCCGCCTATCCAGGCAGCTGGATGCCGTATGAGCTCAGTATCGAGATCCGCATACTACATTAGTTAGAGCAGGCTCTGAAGTGTCTTCGGAGTATACTGACTATTCCGCCAAAGTGCTTGCATACTAAAATGCGAAATACATCGCTTCGTTCAACTGGTGTCAGGAGGGAGTCGTAACGCTCAAGGAAGTCGTTCTCGTACTGTTCCACTAACGCACGCATTCCTGTATCGTCCCAGAATAAGTATGCCATCGACGGTCCACTATCGACGTAAATCGAGTTCTCCAGCCACAATTCAACCCAAGGAAGTATTCTAGGATCCCAAGTATCGACCGCTGTCGTTTTCCAAGTTTGGTGGACAATTAATGGGATATCAGAGAAGGGTATCCTTCTCTCTCTCTTGGAAAGAGCGCTCTGTGAGACGCTATGAGCAGCATCGAGAATATTTTGCGGCCTTTTACTCTGCATATCAGCCCAATATGGAGGGATATGCCATGCTTAGTTCCAGCGTTAGTGCTGTGAGCATTCCTTGCGGTATGCGATGCAGGAATGTTCCGACTTACCACCTCCCGTGCCGTTGAACGAATGGATATGTCTGTAGACTAGTGGGTATTCCCTTGCAATATCCCTTTCCTGGTAGCGATTTATTGGCGAGCTTTTTATGAAGGTCCATGTTGCTGCGATAAAGAATGATAGAAGGCCCAAAAGTCGTATACGACGGGATGGACGACGGAATTTGCCATGTATACCACATTGGTGGGTCATGGTTGAAGAAGACAACAGAAGAATGGTGAAGTCATTAAAGAGTAAAGAAGATCATAAAAACCGCTATCACTAAATCTTGGTCACTTCGCCTTTCGATCCAAAAGGTTTATTTGGAGATAACAAGAGATAGTAAGGGCAGGTAGTTTGCAAGAGCGCTATTGACAGAGTCTATCGAGATATGGATGACAGACCTTGAATACTGAGTTCTAATATATGTCTGAGGAATGTACAGACTCTCTGATGCTTCTTTGACTGCCTAAAGGACGCTAGATTCGAAAGAGAAACGCAATACCATTAGGGATAAAGGATGTCACTTCTACAGGAGAACACTTCGCCACGTATGATTACGACAACTTCAGACTTGAGTGGAATCTTTACGCGGGTTCTTAGCGACCTGATGCGATTCGTGGAGGGATTGCTTATCATGGCTAGCTGATGGAAGGGGTGCCAGGATTCCAGCTAATGACGACTCTGTCGAGTTAGCTTATACGGATATACCGCGGAGGAGGGTGATCATATCACACTATCGAAGGCCTGGTGAATTTCAACAGGTGAAAAGAGTTCTTCTATATTCGCTCCCCCCGTCCGAAAATTCGCTGGTGGCACAGCTTACTAACATAACTGCCTCCACTAAGTAGGTATGCTAAATCACCCAGAAGGCCAGGCCCGTCTTGGTGTAAAAGTTTGGTATAAACCGTAGATCATGGCGAGGCCATGCCCCCCAATCGGACACAAGATCGAGCACAAAAACTCGAAAAGTGACAACGCAACGAGTAGGGAGCTAGGAAACGGAGCCCAACTACTGTGCATACCGATGACCGTTAAAGTAGATCCTGAATTAAGATATATATCGCAGATTCATAAAGTACTCAACATGTGCTACACTTACTAATGAGTTATAACCACAGAAAGTTCCAACCACGCAAGATTGCTGACCAACCCTTGGCCAGAAGCCTAGAATATCTCATGGAGGTTCAAACGCCCTGTCCAATCGGCGGTCCTCAGGCTACGCGCGTCCGTCCACCCCGTGAACTTGGTGCCCGATGTTCCACGCAGGTCTCGGCCGCTAGCGCGACGGCCAATCGAGGGTCATGACGCACAGTTTCAGTCTAAAAAACGCCATGGCACCAAGTTATGCTTGACTGGCATAAATGAGCAGCCACAAATTCTAGGCCCAATGTTGGTGATGAACAATGAGGACGCGTCATCAGCAGAAACAGCTCTCGTCACTTGTGAAACACCTGATCTATTGGCTAGCTGAAATGAACTGCTCCTGGTCTCTCCTCCATCAGATCAATGGACAGTCTAGCATGCGAGCCAAGAAACCCAAATGCCCGCTGAAAGGCTCAGTAAATGGGTGAATAAAATATTGATGTTCTAGTCGGTTGCCCCCATTTCCTTCCATTTCACACTGCACCAGTATCTCCTCATGCATGTGGAAGACGAGATAACATGAAGGCTTTCACTTACTTCTACATTAAGCGCCTGGCCGGGCTTGACGATTACAGGCCACTTCCCTTAGAGAAAAATGGCGATTTATACCAAGTCGGCCACGGCCTGCCACAATGCGAACAACGGACATCAAGAGCACGGCAAAAGCGTGTCAAATTCTGGCCTGCCGCCATCTTTTGTACATTGCTGATCTTGTACGTCCTATCGAGTCATACTCATCATGGCCAAGATACACCTACAGCGGCTAATGGTTGAGACAGATCGCCTTTCCTCATAGTATTTCCCGTCCTTTTGTCAAACGCTCTTTATACATATGAGACGACACAGTTTACGTTTTACGGCCGACTCTTCAGACATGGAAATCCAACATACAATGCTGTGTTATGGGGCACTCACTTGTCGCCCCTTGTCACTCCAACAATGTGTCACTCTCACAACGATTACTGGAGAATTCATCCTCTTTTTTCAGCGCTTGCTGTAGGTTGTGCGAGTGTTGAGGCAGATGTATGGCTCAGCCCAGATGGAGAAGACCTTCTCGTAGGCCATGAGAAACGCTTCCTTTCCCCAGATCGCACACTTCGATCACTTTACATCGACCCGCTATTACAGATCTTGGACACAATGAATCGGCCAGCGCCACACGAGGCCTTCAATCCCTTTGCGCGGGCCTCTGGTGTCTTTGCCACCGAACCGAATACAACCTTGATACTGTTCATTGACGTGAAAGACGATCCAGTCAAGACATGGCCTTTGGTTCTTCGGCAGCTAGGGCCTTTGCGGGATTTGAGATACCTAACCCGCCACGACAAATCCATGGTCACAAATCAGACATTCTGGCCCGGACCCATAACCATAGTGGGCACAGGAAACATTGTTAAACGGCGCGACATCAACATTGGCACAGACCTTGAAGAATGGCAGCAGCACCACGATGCTTTTCTCGACGCTCCTTTACATCTGCTTCCTGAAACAGGCTTCACCGAAAGCGACGGGTTTTACGGTCCCTACGAATTGGAAAATGAATTCTATACCGCGTCTGCCCCTTTCAGCGAGGCTATCGGCAGTGTTAGGACGGGCTTCAACACCCAGCAGATGGAGACTCTGCGGAACCATCTTCGGATCGCAAAGCATCGAAACTTGAAGTCAAGACTATGGGGGTTACCTGATTGGCCAAGAGGGCATAGGGACTACGTGTGGAAAGTACTTGTGCAAGAGGGGATTGATCTACTCAATGCAAATGACATCGCCAGTGCAGCGTGTATGTATCAGCAGCTAGGGCCTCTAAGGGAAGCTTTATGAATGGGTGCAGCTCTATCTTGTATACGTACTACTGTAGAGCATGGAGGTGGCAGTATATGGGGTGGTTGATAGTCCGATAAACCTCCTCTACGAGAGATGTAGAACTCGAACGCAGGCACTGTTGACCAACATATTTTTCAATCTACCATGTTTGTTCTTTGAATCCAGACATCATGAAGGGAGCGAGATGTCGGGTTTAGCTTGTAATACCTGGCGCGTGACGTATCATTGAGGGCCATGGTGGAAAACAAGTCCTGCAGAGTCAAGACCTGTATGGCAAAGCCACCGACACATTTAGCCCCCCATGGTGTTACGGGGCAGCCAATCGAAACTTAAGATGTGTTTCAGCCGCCTGCAACTAGTCTGGCGGTCAAAGCAGCGGGACGCGTAATCATCTACTTTCTAGTCTTGTTCTTATGAATTCTCGCACCCGATGTCATGGTACATGATCTGATCCCGCGCTAAGTTTATGCTAAGCTTTCTTGCCAAGACGGGTTCTACTCAGCCCATGTCCCGCAGGGACCATCACTGAGAATGATTTAGCTACTCCGCCTTACCTAGAGTTACAAGGGGATGTAATAAATCTTAGGACCTCTATCCTAGGTAGCAAAAGGCCTTTGGTAAATTTAGGTAAATTTAGGTAAGCTTAGTATAATTTAGTATAGATATAGAGGATTTTAGACCAAGTATTTTTAGCACCTCATTTTAACGTCAGAAGTCTTCTTACACCCTGAGGAGTTAAGTTACTAACCTTCAGTTAGCCCAAGGGACTGCACTAGTTAAAGTCTAAACATTCCCAACCACCAAAATGCTTCTCCAATCAGATCCTTTGACTGACGTGCACAAATTCTCGCAGTCGAATGCCCATCGCTGCAGGGGTTGAGGAGACCAACAACTCCTTACTAGTCTAAACGCACAGTTCGTTCAACACTTGGAAAGTGGTCTCTGAGATCTCTGCTCTGTACCGAGTCGGTCCACGGCCATGTTACGGTATCGTCGCGATGACCGTATTCATCAGTACTTACTAAGCCATTCTCGAAGAACTGGCCCTCGAAACGCAACAGCCCGACTCGCTTGAAGATGCCATTGCTAGACTGCACAATCATCCCATAATCGTAACTGATGACTATACATCGGACTGTCATGGGATTGAGGCTGATCGTGTCGGTACCGAAAGCGAGGTGTGAAGCACTTGTCGCCCCACCACTTGTAAGATCAAGCGACCACACAATCCCTCTTCCAGGCGTCTCAATGTTCTTTTGAACAACAAAATGAGTCCATCTGCCTTCAAGGGATTGATCATCCATGGTGACCCAGTGCTGGCTTTTGCGTCTGGTAGGAAATGAATTGCTCTTTGCCCAGGTTCTCGTGGGCCTATAGGGCGCGAGTTCCATGAAAGGCACATCGAAAACCTTGGTAGTGATTCTCAAGATATAGGTCAACCCCAAAGTCGGGTAAGATTGACCGGAAGTGAGCGACCGTGCAAGCGTGTCATTGAGTTCCACAAGTGTTCCTGCTGTTGTTTCCGCAAACAAAGGCGCTGTGAAGCTCCTTTCTAAATGCTTCACATTCTCCAGGAAGTTCCATCTCACTCCGACTTTCCAGCCAGACCATGACCATGTCGGAAAACCGTCCCTCCTGGCAAGTCCAGACTCTGGAATCTGTATTTCACTCCACCGTGGCTCCCATAGCATTGCCCAGAGAATAGCGACCACGACATCATTATGCTTCGATTTTGCAACGTGGTAAACATCTTTCCTATACAGGTTTGAGAGTTGACAGCCAACCCACCTATGTGGCAGACCCCAGTATTGTTCTACTGGTGGTTCTAGCTGGGCATAAAAGCCAAAAATTCCCTCCATTGCTCTCAGCACGTCGGAGTCGTATGTAAGTTCGCGCTTGGAGTAAGCCTCCAAGTTTGTCATGAATCTCCAACTACTTGGTAAATATACCCTGCTATCTGAGTCTTGGTATAAAATACGCTCAAAGATGGGGAAAACCACACGTTCACAGCTTTCAAAGTCATGTATCAATTCCTCGGCACAAGTCATGCTTCCACATTGGTAGAAGACCTGGTCATCAGCAAAGATGACGCACCTGCGGGAGAAGACTGCTTCCTGGTATGTCCAACCCCTAGTTGACCATCTTGAGGCGCCCACGTGATTTGCAAACGATATGGGCTTGTATCTCCACGTCGTTCCGTCGAGGATGAAGTTGTTTGGAATCGTACGAGGGCATTGCCCTACACCAGGTAAACCATGTAATGAACTCTCACCCGCGGCAGCTATTATGGTGACACTTGCTTGGTTGTCTAAGACGCGGTTAGCTTTTTTTTTCGAACCTCACGTTCGTGTCGTTCTCGAGAACGTACAGATAGTATTCATCTGACCCAACTGGCAGTTCATGTCTTGTGTGTTCGTTTGATCAATACACAGCTGGTCAATCCATATATATCGAAATCCGAGCTGTATTGTGACATAAATGGCGTCTTTGATCACGGCCTTGGCCATGATGGCTCGATCGCTTTCGTGGAGATTAGACGAGGAACCCCATACATAACTGAGGGCAACATATTCAACAAACACCGTCAACTCCACCACAGTCTTGGTCTTGCAGTCCAGTAGCCTGAACTTGGGGATCTGTAACGGAATTGCTGTAAGCATCTGGCACGATTTCCCATGAGTACTGCAACAATGGGCAATCCAGTTCCTAATCATGTGATAATCAACCTGTTTCGTATCTACCTGTCGATGCTGCCCAATCCTGCCTGGCGCCCCAAGCATATTCTTATCAGTTATCGGTAGAATATATTCCAATTCGTTATTGAGTCGCATAACAACGTGATCTATTCCATCAAAGATGGACCTGTTGAGTTGCACTGTTATTGGATCTTGCGATTTAGCAACATTATCCTTTCGATGCAACTGTGAAGTGAGGAACCGGCACGAAGGGCATGTGGAAGTCTCAGAAATATGTAGGAAGACGTCAGTACCGCCAGTTCCGTAGAGACTACCCTTCGAACATATCTGGGTCAGATTGACGGATTGACATTGTGTACAAAGGTCTTTGCTTTGCCAGCCTGGGCCACCTGCCCTAGCTGCCAATCGTCCATTGGAGTCTTGAAGAATCAATGGGTCGTCAGTGTTACTCGACGATACCCGAATGTGTAGCAAGTCGGTGCGACTGCCGAGGGCATACTGACCTTTGCTGTTGGCTTGGCTTAATTTCGAAGCGCAAAACTTCATCTCCGCAGTCTCTTTGTTTCCATTCATACCAGCTAATGCCGATAAGCAATGCTGTTTACCTCGGTATTGTCAATTTAATCTTTCAGAGGTTGACGCCCTGCTGGTGCGAGGTGCAGAGTTAAACAAAAAGCAGCGCAGCACTGAAACTCTGTCAGGGCTACAGTAAAAGGTTCGTAGTGGGGTCTTTGAATGAAACTGCACTCTCCCCGAGAGGAATCAGTGAGACTTTAAGGATACCTGTGTCGTCGCACAGTTGTGGTCATCCCTCTGTTTTTCACCACACAACATACCAATGAGACTACGCCACGAGTTATCTCGGAAGTTACACAACTGCGAAATTCTCCAGAATTCGGTGCCGGCGTCGTGTAATACAAGTGGCTTGTTCAAGGCAGTTCATCAAGAACTTGGGCGTTTCACACAATTCGCTTCGCAAGACAATGCCCAATATGGTTACTCAGCCATGTACCCCTTGCTTCGTTTCCTCCTCCTTCTATCAGCTATGACAAAGTCGAATTTAAAACGAATTATCTTAGATCGCAATAAAGCAGTTGATACATGATTTCAACTAGTTCGCCCTATTCCCGTGCAGATCCGTCATGTCACTGGGGGTTGTCAGGGAATGAGGCTTTCGCAGCGGAAGAGGGAAACAGTCCGCCTTATAAATACCATATATTATCTCAATTCATACATCGAGTAGCATAAGATTATTTCAATTCGGCGATTTTATTATTAATTCAAGGAGAAGTGATTCTCTTTTGCTGATCCCTATAGACTTGACCTAGATCGATGCAACGGCGGGTAGTACAGTACAGCTTGCGAATCTAGACTAAGTTCTCTCTGCTGATTTGAGCTCTCAGCCACAAGTCTCAACGGCAAATAAATGTACAGAATAACTGAACAATACGCACAACCGAACACGATTGATGCTATATGCGCCTGTCCAAAACCACTTTTGATGCGCTCTGAACTAAGAGGTCTTCACTCTCTCAGTATCCTCCTTTGACATATATGTAGGATGGCTGCTCAGTATATAGTGAGACTGTGACCTACAAGCTTGTGGTTTCCATCAGGCGTGAAAGACCCGCAATAACACAACAAATTGTCATTTGAAGAATAGTTTCACGCTCCCGTAACTTGAATGTCCATTTGCCCTGCGCCTTCTGATCATGATGATGCGAAAAGCTTTGCATTTCCCTCGAAATCATTCTCACCGTCACCGAACTAACATGCCTTCTGATCAGGGACTCGTGCTAGTCTCTGTATCAGGACCTTCTGATCAGCCAGTGAATATCGGTTCGCCATAGCAGAACGTCAGTGACTGAATAAGTTTCTGCTAATCACTGGTGTCTGGGCGCAGGTATATAAAGATTTTCCTCCTGTCCAACAAATACCTGGAATTCCAACAAACAACTGTAATTCCAACAAACAATTGTAATTCCAACAAACACGCAGATCAAACAAATCAGTAAACACGTCAATAAACATTACCGCTTTACAACGCACAAACACGATAAAGATATCTCTGTAATGCCTGAGTCTTCTAGGACGATTATTTTTACCCGAAAAGGTAATACCCCGGGCACCCAAGAGAAACTCCAGAAACTCGTAGACGAGTGGAAGGGAAACGGTGTCCAGGTTAAAGTCGGTCCCGATGAGATCACTTTTATTGTGCCACCTGGAGGTGGTGATTGTACAGCAAAACACTTTCAAGGTCGTATGGAGAAGGAGGGATTGTGGGATGATTGGAAGGAAGATCAATAATGAATTAGATGCCAAGAGTCTCTAATTTAGATTAAAAAAAAAGGTTGGGCATATTCAAGGCTTGGTGGACAATTGGCAATGAGGGGGCTGGAATCCGTACGGGCTCGGTTATCCCCAAACCTCAGGTACCCAAATTGAACAGATTACACAAAAGGCATATCCATTCTATTCGCCATAAGTTAGTTCATGTGAGCTTGTTTTGGAGACATCACTTCTTTCCTCACGGCACTTTCACTCTCGGGCTGATTCCCACATACAGTCAAACCCGTCAACCCCCCGTGCCCACTTGCCCTCTTTTGGAAAGACAAATGCGCCAGTCGGCAGTCAAATCCAGTATTTCTCACGGTAGAGTCTCCATGGATGAAGACGGAACGTTTTGATATGTTACAGTGACTTACTATGACCCGCTGTGAGTCGCCAGCAGTGGCGAGTTACTTGAGCTACACGATCTTCCCCTGAACGGAATGACAGTCAACTCAATCCAGCTCTCAACAATCACTGAAAGATAAATTGCGATATGTATATTCGATTCATGATGTAACGTATTCGGCTACCTGCGGTATTGGGCGATCCGCCCCTATAACAATGTCACGATACTTGCCGAAGGCGCGTGTACTTTCTTTCTCTAGAATGATATCCCAGGACTCTTGAAACTTCTTCATTGCGTGTCTTGAACCTGAGTTCTACAGCAACGCTCGGAGCAAAAGTGAACTTGCCGGAAGCATCCGCTTTGACAGTGAGTGGCTGCAGAAATCTCAATACAAGCAAGGTTACGTGGACTCACTGCTCTCAAAGCCGATGAAGTTGGATTCAGTTCATTATCTGACTCTGATGCCACTGCTCTCCACCTGACGAGTTAATGTTTACAGGTTCATAAGAGTCATTACGGGTTCATTTCAGTGACCAAGATAAAGCTCTCTGTGGAAGTTCCTGTGCAGAGGTATATAGTCACACTGGCAACTGGCCGTCCGACAGGTTTGTTCAACAGAAACGGCGATGCCTGGGTTTACAACGAGACCCCAGCTTAAAGGGAGCAACGCTACACCTGGCAATTATGGAAAACTTGACGAAGTTGGATGATAATATCACAGTCGAATTCCTTGCGAGGAACATAGTAGTAGGTCGGGCTGGATGCAACATGACTGTCATGGGGGAAAGGTCGAGGAAGGATCGGAAGTTCCAACAAAGTTGAATCCCATCCACGGAAGTCAATTTTGTTCGCCAAAAGTGATGCGCAGCGTTGAGGCAAAGAGCTCAAACCGCTCACGTACCACTACTAGCCACTGTCTGTCACAGTCGCATAGTAAGTCATGTCAGTGTCTCACGAATACCTTCCCTAACTCCGTGAATGATATTCACTTTTCACACAAGCACCACTGCAAGCTACCGTCAGTGACGATGTTACCTCCGCCCAGCAGAAGGGCCAAGTTTCAGGTATAAAAACCATCAATCTGCAGCCAGCCTTCAATCTCAAACTTCGCTCATCCAACTTTGATTGCATAGACAAATCTTGGTACAAATACAAATAAGTCCACAACAGGACAAACTTCGCAATGTCAAAGAAGGAGCCGAAAGAGATGATAGTCACCAAGTTCACCAGAATCAGCACTTCACCTGACAATGAGCAGAGACTTGAGGAGCTTGCTAGAGAGTATGGAGATCATGGCGCTCAGATCGTCATTACCACGGCCACGATGAGTGTTGGACTCCCAGCGAGAGGAAAGTTCCGACTTGGGGGCGAATATACAATCAAGAAGTTTTTGAAGCAGATGAAAGATCGAGGCATGATGGATGATTGGCATGTGGATGACTGATGACACTTTTATTGTGGTTAATCGTTTATATAGCATGGTGATGGAAAGGTGAAATTCGAATCAGAACCTGGAATCCAAAATTGAAACTGCCAGACTGCTTTTTTATACACTAGTTTCAGGGAACTTGATTTGACTCCATGCACGCTCTTATTTGGTGGCTGTTCATGTCGATGCATTCGTCATTCAACACTACCGGAGTGCTACAGCTATCTATAATCTTAGTAATTTGTGATATCGATGTTACTTTATTAAATTTAACCTAAGATTATGTCTTTTATGTTTTCCTTTATTCCCACTTGGATCTGTTCTGCTCGACAAACTCCTTCCAAGTGACAGGCTTCTCATCGAGAAGATCCAAGCTCTCCTTGAGATCAGCATCGCCGTAGTATCCTGGGTCCTCCAAGAGCATCATGTTCTCAGTCAGCTCCTTTGCTATGGGGGCAGGGAGGAAAGACTCAAAGACATCGGCGGGGACTTGGTTGAAGGTGGCGGGCTTTCCGGTGACTTCGCTGAACTCGGAGACGATTCTGTTGGGGGAGTAGTAGTCGGTAGCAGCAAAGATGCGCTTGTTGATGGTTCCGGGGAAGTTCTTGATTGCGGCCTTGACGAACTTGCCTGGAGAGAGTTAGCAGTTGTTGATGCGAGGGTGATTGTGGTTAGGGAACTTACCCATGTCGGCGTTGACGTCAAAGAGAGGAACCTTGGCCTTGTCACCATCGGCAGGGAGGGCCCAACCATAGCTACCGTCTTCATTCTTGCGAATCGAAGTGAAGAGGTTGGAAGCAAAGAAGCCAGGGAGAACAAAAGTAGCAGGAACATTGATCTGTCGGATATACTCCTCAATCTCGGCCTTGCCCTCAAAATGCTTGATGTGAGTAAGACGACCGTTGCTAATCTTGTTGGTGTCAAGAAGAGACGAAAAGATGAGCTGTTTAACTCCCGCAGTCTTGCAAGCGTCGGCGACAGCCTTGCCCTGAGCGATCTCGCCGTTGCCGCTGTTGGTCTCCCAGTAGTTTGTGACGAGGAAGACAGTGTGAGCGTCCTTGACGGCTGGAGCGACTTGCTCAGCGGTGTTCATGTCGGCCTGTAAAGGAAAGTCAGATTTGTGTTTTTGGTGGAGAAGGAAGGCGATTTAAACTCACAGCGACGACCTCTACGCCCTTTGAGGAGAGGGCTTGGGCAGCTGGCTTGGAGACATCGCGGGTGATGCCACGAATCTTGAACTCTTTGGAGAGAGCGGGGTCGTTGAGGATGGCGCGGACGACAGAGCCGCCCTGGTTGCCTGTGGCGCCGAAAACGGTAAGAATCTTGGACATTTTGAGTTGATTGTTGTTGAGTATTTATTGGAGAGTATCAATGTTGATTGGGTGAATGGATTGAGAGTGAGTTGATAATGGGACAGTTATTGAAGACGAGGAGTTGTCTTTATAGGTCCATGACACAACCGTGATGGTGTATCCAGCCCAGCCACAAAGTTGCATGCATGCATAATGGCACAGAAATCCTTAGCAATCGAACCTTGTCCACTAGCAGAGATGAATAAGGTGCCAGACGCAGCCTCATACAGCAGCGGAGTCCGTGGCCATGATTGGTATAATCATTGAGTAAGCCGTATACCAGAGTCGGAATGTCGGGGAACGCCAAGACATCGAGATGCAGCCCTAACTGAACAGAGAGATCGCGATTGGTGAGATTAATTGTTAGTGAGAGGAAATATGGAGATGCACAATGACAAAGCGAGAGTGGTGCAGTAGTGAGGATGCACTAAGATTAGTAACACTTGAAAAGTCCCTCTTCTCTTTTAACGCGCGGGGCTCGGGAAACGACGCGATTACCGGGCGGGAAACACAGACTTTGGATCTGTAATTCGGATATTTCAAGAATGCCAATGCCGACTTGTCCATTTTCTCGTCAAGGTCAACAATGATTCACGCGCGGGGCTGATCGCGCCGTGGTCAACGCGCAAATCGATGCCCGCAACGATGATCACGTGGTGATAAGAGACCAAAGTCACGTGCGCTCATCTCATCCTGCATCAGCTCTCACCAAAGCTTTCAGGCAGGGCGAGGGCGCGTCAACGCTCACCTCCCTCACTCACCCAAACCACGCGCGCAAACCCTCAAACATGGCCGAATCTCACTCCGACCAGAGCGAAAATGAGATTAACGACGAGCGCCCTCAAGAAGAATCCGGCGAAAATGAATCCGGCTCTGAATCTGAATCCTCCGAGTCCGACGACGATGATTCCGACGGCGGCGGCTTGCTAGATACCATGGCCGCTGAAGGCAGCGACGAAGAGTCCAGCGATGAAGAAGACGACGACATTTATCACCGCGAAGACCTCACCCAGGATCCCTATCTCGACTCGTTTCCCCAGTTTGGTCGGCTTCCTAGTGAGTTGCGCAATACCATCTGGGAGCTGTTCTGTCCGGAACTTTGCGCTCGGCATCGCGTGCTTGACTTTCAGATCTCGTATGGAACAGCCCTTCATCCCGACGCAGCGAGTTCTTTTGTTTGGACTGTACGCGACGGTATTGCGCTTGGTGATCAGACAAAGAACCTCCGCGCGGTGTTTGCTGTTCACAAGGAGTCGCGCGCTCTAGCCACCAATGCCTTTCCTGATTCTCTGAGCATCGATGCTGGTTCTGGAGACGCCACTGTTCGCTTCAACAAGAACTCAGACGTTGTTCTGATGAATGGTCTCAGTTGTCCACCGGGGAGAATGGTGTTTCACCTACCAGGTTTCGCCAGCGAGGTCAAAAACTTTGCGATTGGCGGGCCTAACATCCTCGATGATCTGAGCGGTCCCGACGTACCAGCGCTCTTGAGGCAGTTCACCCAGCTGGAGTGCTTCTACGTGAACGTCTCGAGTACGGATTGCCAAAAGTCCACTTTGGGCTGGTGCACATCAGATCTCATCAACCGCTATCAAACGCAAACATACGAAAAACAGCCTGGTCTCGGAGAAGACCTGCAGTTCTTGTGGTGCTGGCCTGATTTACAGCGACATCCAGACTTTGCGACATTCCAGATCGACAGGGATACTTGGGATAACTTGCCTGATCCCCTTGGGAGCGAGTTGGAGCAACGAGGTCTCAAGGCATGGCCCATGGTTGCTTTTGAGTACGAGCGTGGACTTCGACGGTTTGAGTTGCTGCAGACACTTGGGCCTGATCTCGGCGACGACACTTCAGATGAGGATGATGACGACGATGATGATGATGGCAACAATGGACCCGACCTCGATGAGTATGAAAGCGATGGCATTGACGACGATGAGATTGTCGAGACGTATGACCCCTCAGACGAAGAGGGCATCTCATTAGCCAGCGGTTCCCCTCCGCCTGTCGCCCAAGAAATCTCCGACGATGAGGATGATGACGGCGCTGGCGCAAACTTTTCAAGTCCTGAACCCGAGCCAGAAGCAGCGCCCGTGCAGCGCGGACGCAAACGACGAGTAGTCTCCGATTCCGATGATGAAGACGAGGAGGACGTGGAACCCACAACGAAGCGCGCGAGGACTCGGATCGTTGAATCTGACGATGACGAGGATGATGAGCCAGAGGTGCAGGAACAGACACAGCAGCGCTCAAGGGCAATCGTGTCAGATGATGAGGATGAAGACGAAGGCGGCGCCCACGCAAGCGACTCTCCCAGCGAAGAAAGTGAAGAAGAAAGTGACAACTCAGAAGACGAAGACGAACCGCCCAAGAAACTATCTCTCGCTGAGAGACTACGTCTCCATCGACAGGAGAACCCAGTGGGCGATGATTCAGAAGCTAGCAGCAGGACTGCAGACGAGGAGAGCGAAGAAGAGCGGAATCCTTTCACGATGGGCATGGCGGATGAGTCAGATGGAGAAGGCGAAGTTGGCTACGACGAAGATGACTATTAATTCCATGCCGTTCTCCCTCCGTACATCATGTTTGAGTAACTGTAGATATTTTTGATATAATCCCAGCGATGGATCAAACAGTCTTCCCAGCAGCGAGTAGCTCAACAAACTGCTCTATCCGCTTCCTCCTCGTCTCCGGCCTCTTCGCTGTCTCCAACCTCCATAAAAAGCTATATCTCTTCGTCTTACCCAACCCCTTCCAAAACTCCCCCGCCGCTTCATTCCCCTCCATCGCGATTTCAAAATCCTGCGGCACAGTTACATTACTCGACGACGAATACGCCCTCTCCCAACGCCCATCATCCCTCGCCGCATCAACCTCCGCCAGCCCCGCAGGTTTCATACGACCCGCGGCTATCAAAACAGCGACTTTGTCAACATTCCGCTGGGACCAGAGACTTTTCCTCCGACGGGGCGTGAAGCGCTGTATGAAGTGCGTGGCGTCGAGGGCTTTGCGCTGGCCGTCGATCCAGCCGTAGCAGAGGGCTGTGTCGAGGGCTTGGTCGTATGTTATTGAGGGGATGGGGGAGTTCTTTTTTGCGATTTTGAGCCAGAGACCGGATTGGTTGGTGGAGTGGTTTTGGGAGAGGTAGGATTCGAATGAGGATGGGGTTGGGAAGAGTTTTGTTTCTGGGGGGGTTGCGGAGGACGGTGTAGGTGCTGGGGATGGGGGTTGGAGACGGGTTAGTCTTTTGGCGGTTGATCTTGTTGTTCGTGACATTTTTGGTGTTTGTGAGAGCGAAAATGTTCACGGTTGAGATTGGGATGAGGCTGACACAAGGAGATCACAGGAGGATCACGCTAAGCCAGTTTCAATCAATAGACGCCCAACAGCTTCAATTTTCATTCTATCAATAAGTAACAGTTTTTACGACGCCAAAATATTACACATCCCAATCAATGATGATATCTCGCCTCTTCCTGCTCCAGTGATGATTTCAAGAGGTTGCAACTCAGGACTGTGTAGGGTAGCTCAAGACGCGTCAACGTCTCGGAGAGAAGAGCGATTCCACCGCACGTGATGGGAAAAGCTTCGCAATGAGCCCTCGAATGGTGGATACCCAGTGAGAAAGTCTCGATTACAATGTCGCAGCATCTTTTCGGTCTCATACAAATTGTTTGAGAACGATGCCAGTGATAAAGAGACCATGTCTTCAATGTAAAGGTGAGATCGTCGCGTCAGTGGCTGGATGCGGGGTGCTGACAGGGCTTTAGAAAAACATGTCAAATGTAGGCGAATTCATTGAAGGGAGCAGATATGGATAGTGAATGATGACTGATTAATTAATTATAGGCGATGAGGGACAGCCGAGGTGTCACCGATGTATTATCAAGAACTTACCATGTGCTCGACCTGCGAAGAAAACTGTCTTTCGGAATGCTTCAACTGGACCTTTGACGAATCAGACTTGGGTTAACAGTGAGATTAGAGACTGTAAGTCATTGAGCAAGATACCATCGCACTCAAGAAAGTCATTCATCATTCAACAGTCAATGTCAATCCGCAAAGTCCACTAGAAGGAGGTGCAGGCCCACCTTCAACAGCCCCAGCCGATTTCAACGACTCTACAGAGACAACTTACAATGAGCCCCCAAGAAGCAACCCAGTATTCCAAGTGGCAAACACATCAGCTGGAAACTCACCCAGCTATCCTTCTTCGCCATGGCAGCAGGCGACAGGTCGATCACCCACGGACCTGCCGAGCACCTCGAGCGCATACACCGTAGCCCACGACCATTCATCTCCGTATGGTCCACCGCAAGATCATGTCCCTTCTCCGCGATCACACCAGCCGTACAACTCAGGAGAAGTAACGAAATTCCCACTCGAGGATCCGCAAGAGGCGTGTTTGCTTCGATACTTTGTTGAAGAGCTGTCACATTGGGTACCGACGATCTGGTAGAAGTGGATGATAAATGCTAACGTGAGCAGCTCGATCTATGCGATGAGAGACGCCACTTTCAACTCGTTGTACCCCTCCGCGCTCGACACCACCCACCGCTTCTCTACGCCATATTCGCCCTCTCAGCGCGCCATCTAAGCCGACTGCCGAAATACAAAACACCACAGGGAATTCTCTACCAGGGCCAATTACTTCCCAAACTCACACCCCACGACGCAGTAGAATACACGCTGAAGTGCATTCCCGCCCTACGAGACTTTCACCTAATCCAAGACGACGAAAAGCTCGAGAGCATCATCGCCACAGCTGGTAAGACCTCACCAAAACAGAGTAGGAATAGCTCAAACTGAAGGGTTGCAGTTATTCTCCGGCAGCTGGAAGAGATCGACGACGAGGAAGATCAAGAGCAGGAGCGGAACCAGAGGCGGAACGCGAAACCTCAGGTTAATTTCCTAGCCATCATCGACGCTGTGCTGAGAAGTCCACCGTCGCGGACCCTCTTTGGCCGCCGATCACTTATCCAAGCGGCGTATTGGATGGCCGTTCGCCAGGAGTTGTACCACTCGTTTACGAAGCGCCATCCGCCAAAGATGGTTCTAGATCCAGAGTATGGAAACGGTGCGTCAAAGGCGAATAAGATTGTTCTTCACACGGCGCAGGTTGCGAAATGGCGATGGGCTGATGGTTCCGAACAAGAATGGCGTATGTACTACCCATTGATTAAGTGGTGGTGAGACTAACGGGTTCAGTGCGACTTCAGAAGCAGGGCGAGGTTCTGGAGGATGAAGCACGGAGGGAGTATCAGCCGTTCTATGTACGACCAGCTGACAGGTCGAATGGGGAGATATTCCCGATAATCTGGTACTCGTCCGCGCTGGAGGTGACAACCATGCAGCTGAGCATCATAGCGAAGATGGTGCTAATGGCAGAGAACCCCTTCCTCGGGTAGGTCAAGTCAACTCAATTTACTTTGGGTGATCCACTGACGTCAAATCAGGGGAAATTCATCGACACGTGCGCAGTGGAGAGATATCGAGAATCAGGTCCGGCAGATGATACTTGATCTGTGTGGGATAAGCCTCTGCCATCCGGGGTGCCCACCGGCTCTTGTGCACGCTGCGTTTGGGATGGAGTTGTACGGCGACTTTTTCACGGATTTGTATGAGAGGAGGGCGCTGAGGGGTGTAGTCGACAAGTTTCGAGATGCGAGGGCGTGGCCTGTCCAGAATCTGTCTAAAATGTTTGAATGAGCACAGCAGGATTACTATTCACATGTTGGTGTCGGCATTTATTTTCTTGGCGACGGCACTAATATCACATCAATGAAACCCTTCAGGCGCGGAACTGATTTCTCCCGCGACGGCGTAAATTGAATTAAAGTGAATTGAAGTGACCACTGTATTTTTTATTATTACCGCTGCTGAATCCGCCAAGTCGCACCGATATGTTTCGGCACTGAAAGTGTAGATCCTTTCCACTGCTGAAATGGATTTGTTTTAATGGGGGCCGCCCCTTGACCAGCTGGTGCAAGGATAGAGGGTCGTAGTCGGTTAAGATCGTGTCAGAAGTGACAAAAGAGTGGAGATGTTGTGATCTTCGGAGCATTTGTTCAAGATCCTTGTTTGTGTTTGTTTATTCTCACCAACAAGCAAATTGATTGTGATATGGTGAGAGTTGTTAGTGTCACGGCTGAAGAGAAAACATTACGGACTCCGGTGGTTTTACTGGTGCGAGGTGCCACTGGAAACCCCCGTCATTTATCCAGCCAGTGCCGATCTTTCCCCACAGCGCAATCTCCTGACAGCTCACAAGGTGTCGAGAGCGGGGACGGCATCTACGGGATATCGAGAGCTAGCTGTGCCACTCAAACCAGGACAATCGAAGTAAAGTCTCTTCCTGCCACGCGATAGTTACTGCTTCAAAACCTGTGCTCACAAAACACCGAGTCTCGTTGCACCATTATCTCGTGGTTCGGTGACGGGTATCTGCACTGTTACGGAGTTGGCTGAGGTGGAGAGGCAGAACCGGTAAACGATGCAGCGTCGCTTATGACGACGAGATTGGGCTGATCATTTCTTTTTTGATGCCCAGGCTATTCTCGTCGGGCCCTGGTTCTGGGCCGTCATTTTACCTTGACAGCGCAGGGCCCGCGATTGCATCTTGCTCGGGGATTGAGATCTACAACCGATCAGATTTGAGGCCTCACTCACATTCATCGGGAGTGATGGCCTGCCCTGCCCTCTCACGCTCGACTTTTCTTTTCCGGGCGCTAAATGTGCGCCTCTTGCAATAATGTCAACGTATTATGAAAACGGTTGGACGGAAGTCACCATATGCGTGTCTCGCAATTGAGGCTGGCTGGACTAAATTAGCCTCCACCAACGATGCAGCCAACCCAAACCAATTGATGCGATGCAATGCAATGTGATGACAGGTGATGGTGATGGGATGGCACTGAGGATCGACTTCAGCTCTTCGTTTATCGCGCTCGAGTGGGGGTGACGTGAAGCCGGGGGATAAGGTACTCCCTGATTCCAATGCAACATCATCACCCAAGAAATCCTCTCGTTTC
The DNA here is from genome assembly GCF_013396195.1 of Fusarium tjaetaba. Taxonomy (NCBI): domain Eukaryota; kingdom Fungi; phylum Ascomycota; class Sordariomycetes; order Hypocreales; family Nectriaceae; genus Fusarium; species Fusarium tjaetaba. The sequence goes on from NW_023501237.1 coordinate 202,241, forward strand.
TTTTGTTCACGATCAAAAAGTTACAGTGATTGCAGTTTGCGCAAAAAAGAAACTCGGCGCCGTCATAAACTCAAACGCGAAACGCCAGGAACACAAAACGGTAACCTAAATCACAGTGGATACAAGCACAAGCCCCATGCAGCTGTCTCTGTGTCTGTGTCTCCCTACCTCCAGCACATGCTCATCACTGCAAGGGAGCCAGCAGAGCAGCACACAATACCAGACGCAAGGGATGAAAAAAGACGATAGAAAAACGGCGGTGGACGAACTGCTTCCCCCAGCCGTTTTAATCCCGCCCGCCTCCGCGATACAATCCAAACGCATCGCAGCCGTTACGTGAAGCGGCCGTTTGGACATACAGTACGAGTCCTCGGGGGGCGCACAAGCTTTTCGTGCTGCGTTTCACTAACGAACTTAACTGGATGTTTCTCTCACTGTGGCGTCAAACTCGGTCAGCAATCATGGCGCCTCGAGATGATATCGTGGAAAAGAGAAGAGAGACATAGCGTGAACAGGTGATATCAGTGAAAAGCAAAAAGAAATGTTACGCTCGTGGCTGAACGGATGCTGAGCGTTGCGATGCAAGGGCGTTTGGATCATCGTCACGGCGCCGGCGATGAATCAAAAGCTGGTCACACAGGATGATCCTTGCTATAGTCGTCAATGTCTCAAACCGCCCTTACGCAAAGAAGCAAATAAAATACCCCAGGACAAATTCATCACAAACGCGTAGCTTAACAGATCAGAGAGACGTCGAACTACGTCGATCTGCAATTTCACCTTGCGAACCGGTCTCCGGTCTGTTCATAAACCAATATCCCTTAGTCTTGCTGTCAGTCTGAGCGAAGTGGACATGTTTTCTCGTGAATTGTCCCGAATTGCGGGTTGGATCTCACAGGGGGAGGGGGCAGCCTTACCCCAAGACGGGCCAAGATCACCGGAGGTCGGGAGCTTAGACGGCACTAACCTGGCTTTCCCGAGCCCAAGCTCAGGTCGGGTGTGCGCAAGGGATGGGCCATTATCTGGGGGGCGTGTTTCTTGTTAGATCACTCTCGATCTCTTTCCTCATTTTCACTTTCTCTCGCTCGCTTTTCACTGCAAGAGATTTCTTTAATCCCTGTTTAGCGTCTGGACGCTTGGGGAATCACGCTCGATAAAACGTATTACTATATATCGTCGTCATCTCCGCTTTGTGCCTCTCTTGCTCTCTCGAACCGTTTTTGTGTTGCGGAGACCCGACACATTCCTTTCCAAACCACGTTCCTTACAATTAAAAAAGAATTATTTCCCTATTCCTCGACAACATCGATCCTCTCTCATATTTTTCATTAACTCGCTACTACAATGGCCGAAACCGAAAAACCCGAGGCCAGACTCGATGGCCTCGGCATCTTCTGGATCGTCTGGACATTCATCTGGACATTCATCGTCGCGGGCGGCATGGTCTTCCTCTGGAGACGTCGCGACATGCCCATGCTTCGAATCCGCGACCTCCCGCTCTCCTTCGCCGCTATCATCCTTCTTCACATCTACTGGGGAGCCATCCAGACCGGATACGTGTACTTCCCGCTGTTCACGCCCGAGGGCGAGTTCTGGATCATGAGCCTGTACTTCCCCTTCGGCATCGCACTGTTCCACGCCTCCAACAGCCGTTTTCTGCATGTCGCGAAGCAGCAGAAGGAACTGTTTGCTTCGGATGAGAAGATGCCGTCCAAGAGTCGTGTTAGACCTGGGTCGTTGCTTGGGCGCTTTCAGGCGCTTGATTACTCAAAGAAGATTCTCGTTACGGTTGGACTGGGAATGGTAGTTCAGGTATGGAACTCATCACAACATATGCATGGCGATGCTAACGTATGCAGTTCATCCTCACCATCATCATGTGGTGCTTATCTAAAAAGTTCCATCCCTCATGGGGTGTTGCCGGCACGGAAGTCCATCCCGGCTCTGAGGAGTACCGAAAGTCTCAGGTCGGAAAGGGCTGGGAATGGTAAGCATACTCCCCCCTCGATCTGATCTCATTGCGATATGTTACTGACCCTCTCTTTGCAAGGTGGCCCTCTGTATTCTGGCAGTTCCTTTGGGCATGGATCGTCGCCCCTTACATCCTCTGGCAGGCCCGCGGTGTCAACGACACGCAGGGATGGAGAGTCCAAACCGTCGCATGCTGCATTGCTAAGTAAGTCATCCCTTGATCAGGGCCAACACCATAAACTGACCGAGACACAACAGCCTCCATGCCACTCCTATGTGGCTCATCGCCTTGTATGTTCCTGCCATGGCACCCGTCAATTACTACTGGATTCCTCCTCAATGGTAAGCCACCTACCTCAGCAAGGGCCTCCCTATTAAGAAACATCCCCGCTCACTGTCGCACAATAGGCTCGCCATCTCCATCATGGCCATTGAGATCTTTACCATCTTCTGGCCCTGCTGGGAAGTCATCCAGCACCAGAACCTCCGCCAAGAGACCCTCGACTCCATCGCTCAATGGCAGCTCAACAAAAGCGCGGCGACAAATGGTGCTCGATCTGTCGCTACTGGTTCTACTACTGTTGCCCCCTCTGCTCTGACGTCCTGGTCCAAGGACGGTTCTGTCAAGAGCAGCGCGTCTGGTGAGAGTATCCTCACCATGGAAGCTCTCGAGTACGTGCTTGAGCGTAACCCCGAACCTCTTCAGCAATTCTCAGCCCTTCGTGACTTCTCTGGTGAAAACATTGCTTTTCTACGAGCTGTCGCTGAGTGGAAGTCTTCATTACCGCCTGCTGTGCGCGACCCAGAGAAGATCAAGGAGCCGTCGGTGCAAGAACTCGTCCGCGAGAGATTTAACAGCGCTCTTCGCATCTACACCGGCTTCATCAGCTCTCGCGACGCAGAATTCCAGATCAACCTGTCATCGCAGCAACAAAAGATACTAGAGGGTGTCTTTGAGAGTTCTGCGCGCATCCTCTACGGCGACAAGAAGCAGGTTGACCCAGCGTTGCCATTCGAGACGTTCCAGATGGTGACTACACCCACCAAAGTCAAGTCCTCAGCTGCATCATCACACGGATCCGAGACAGGTATCATGGCAGCTGACTCTGTCGCTGACACTGGATACATGAGCGACAAGGCTATGTACTGGGGTGATATCCCCGAGGGCTTTGATGCGACTATTTTCGACGACTCGGAGAAGCACATCAAGTATCTTGTGCTCACCAACACGTGGCCCAAGTTTGTCAAGGACCGACGATGCTCGATTGACTCCAATGATACCCTCGAGGCAGGAAACGGAATCTCCATGGCTAAATGATTTGACCTGGGTGATCTAACCTGAATTTACGGATTTATTTATGGGATGGGAGTTTGGTGGTGATTTACAAGTGATTCCCTCTTTTATCTTCACTTTTTTAACCGGGAAGGCTTCTTGGATACCTATTCTATGTATTTATTAATGAAAAAACACGCGACTGCATCGCCAGTCATTCTTCTCCTTGCTCACCTTCTGCTCTGACTCATTGAATTAAAGTGAACGTGTTCATCTGCCGTAGCTTCAGTCCAAGGAATGGCATTTGCCGGCCCCTCCCGCCCGTGCCCGTGAAGAAAAAAAAGCCACAGCGGGCTAAACTACAGGGCATCTCGCCCTAATTCCAGGCTGGATTAGTAGACGATCTAGCCTGCGGTCTCGTCCGTCGCAGCCTACGTGGCGTCGATATTCCCTGGTCTCCTGCAGGTCGAGTCACAATCATCGTAAGATGTTAATTACAAGCCGTCTCGCATCTCACGCATTTGTCCTTGCAAAAGTCTGAGCTCAGAAAAGTTAATTCAAGCCCACCTGCATAAGCGTCAGGGGTTTGTGCGTCAGCTTTGACATGGACTTTTAGCGTTATGAAGATCTTCATAGAGACCAATTATCCACTTCCACTGATCCGATGCGTGCATTTCTGTTCATTTGTCTTGTTGAATGTGTTGGTCACAAGGATTAGAGATTGACGTTTTTTTGTTTTTTCGCTGGGTTAATCGAGATCTTGATGTGAGATCCTTTGTGATAACCGATCAAAGGCAATCGGGTGTCACCGGTCTCTGCTAAATGGTGGAAATTATGGGCGCTATCTTAGCGGCCGATAGAACGTGGAGGTGCTTTGCAAGACATCGTCGTCGCTCAAAGTCTAGACTCGAGGGTGAATTATCGTGTCATTATCCGAGACTGCCGCGTATAGCGCTGCGATAGTCCCAATCTTGTAGAGTAATCGCGAATGGTTAATGGCTTGATATGTTCTCGACAGATCTGGCTATTGTTCTTAGTTCATATATATAGTGAAGCGAGAAAGATGCCTGCTCAGATGGATCGATGTTAGTGCCGTTGTATTTCTACACTAATGTCAGTTCTAAATCTCTGTTCTCGTATTTTGCAAACCTGATTCCCTCGCCGCGCATAATCCCATCCATGTAGCACTCCCCTACCAAAGCATATCTGCCATGTCCCATCTCCCTGACTACGAACGGCACTTTAGACCCGTATAGAATCACCACCAAATCTCCCCTCTTGGCCCTCATAGGCACATAGCCGACCGGCCCCATATCTGTGCTCGCAAAGCGTCTCGACTGCGCTATTGCCGCAAAGTAGCCGAGTGCTCTTATCCAGAAGAGCTGTTCCCCTCTAGCGTAGCCTTCAGGAAACACATCCCCTATAAGCGTCAAACGAACAAAAGACGTAGAAATTTCTCTCATGAAGGCAGAGTATTAGCTCCCGACAGATATGTCGCCGAATAGAGTGCGGAGAAATGGCTCCCAGGCCGGAGAGATCGAGCCATTCGGTATGGGTTTACCATCTGTAATTGTGGTTGTGAAGATGCCCTTAGCCTTGGGGGCGGGCCCAATGCCTCGTGCCAACCCTTTCGTTGCTTCCAGCCAGATGTCTCTTGCTTCTTCGATCATTCCTCTGTTGACTTGAAGTTGCTCATACACAGAAAGTCGCCCGCCCCTTCGCTCGGGCTTACTAAAACTGCTGGACTTGTCTTTGAAGGTATTCTTGCCAACAGTGTGGATTGTGTCGACTATACTACCCTTGATGTGCAATGTCCCATTATTGTTCGATTCTCGTACTTCCATCGGAAGCCCGGCGCTGGCATCAAACCCTGAGTTCTTGAACATAGACCTGGTCAACCCTTCTATTGGATCAAGGTTGTTAAAGTCTGGGACCCACGACGGGGACGACCTATCCGACTTGCCTTTCTGCGAGCTCGTCCCAAGGATACAAAGGCTGCCGTTATGTCTGATTTCCCAGAGGACAAAGTTTCGGTAGGCTTCCATTGGCCAATTCTCGTAATCTGGGTTTAAGAGGTGGCTTCCTGTATCTTCTAGTGTGACGCCAAGCAAGCCAAAGATCTTGTCATGAGGATATGTGCACTTGTATTTGCGGCTCATCAAGACGAGGTCAAGCAGTCTAGAATCATCTTGACCTTGAATTTGGTGTCCAGTCAAGAGCGGACGATAAAATTGCTGGCCTAGTATGTAGATCCTGGGATGACGGTTGTTCCGAGCTGACCTCATCAAATCTAGACTGGAGATGGTGTTGTATATCGTATGATACCCAGGCACTGTCTTGACGGAGGATTGGTAGTACTTGATGGCATCTACGACTCTCAGAAACCTTACCCAAGAGATCGTTTGATCACCACATATGACTTGTGCATGCTTAGGTATGACGGCCTCCTGGATAACCCAAGTGCGTTGAAACCATGGCCGGTTCAGCAGATTGACTATTGGGTCCCAGCTGAAGTCTTGTTGAGTGATGGATTTCATCTTGGTCCAGCTGTCAACCCAAAAGCTGGCCATGCCAACGTTGGAACCCAGGAGGAATTGTTTGAGGTAGAGACGCGTGAACTTCCAGTCAAGCCAACGCATCGACTCTATGGCTCCTTGAACGGAAGGGTCAGATCTACCAAGATAGATGAGTACTTCTTGAGCTTGAGAGTAGATTTCATGCATTAGCATGATCTGCTTTGACTTCTCACTGTTATCGGACTGGTTGATGCAGAGAGCGTCGATCCATAGAATCCGTTTTTTTCTGGGGTGCCGCAAGTCCAGCAAAGCATCGTAGAGATTCGCCTTTACATTAAATGTATGTCCAGAGCAGCTCAACTGAAACTCGGTAGTATCAGATCCCCAGGCGTACGAGAGAGCCTCGAATCTGGTCCTCCAGGACAATTCAGCATTAACTAACTGGCAATCCAATGCTTCCTCGCGTGTCCCCGGCTCTAAGATGAGAAGTCGAATTTCTTTGTCGCTAGTAATAGGTTGGTACAGCTTGTTTTTCGCTCTTTCGTTCGGTTGTCCGAATTTTGTTGGTATCGCGCGAAAAACCGTCGATTGGGCAACATTTGTGAAGACGCCATTGTCTCTGAGAGGCTCGTACACATATGAGATAAAGACTTGGCCCCAGACAAGGGCACCGACGGACATCCATACTATATTTCTAAATGCCGTCTTTGATCGCGGGCTCTTGGTGCGCGTTTCATCCGAAGTCTGCGTTGAAAGCCATTGATGAGGCGGATGAGCATGTAGCCGGTGCAGCAATCGAGGCTGAGCATGCGCTGCGCCTCGGACACCTCTTAAAAGCTGGCCTCTATGTAGAAACATAACTGTCCTTTTGGACGTCACCAACCTCGCTAAAACACGTTCTCGTGAGTATTCATGATTCAGATTCGGAGTCGACGCGTGATATTAGTAGTTGGAAGTTTGGCGTCTGACGAAGATTGAAAGCGCCTTGAGTAAAGCCCATGGAAGGGCTGAGTCGTTTGACAATCCGCTGCGATTGGATGGCCTGAGACAGGCTGCCTTTCAGCTGAACCGGACTTCTGTGTGTTCATTATCTTGTTACACTTATTGCTAGATGGCGTCGCACAGCCGCATTTCCAGGCTGCACCAAGTAATATGACGTATAGAGGAAGGTAAGCCTGTTTTATTGTCTGTTGGTCTTCTCATTTTTCCAGCCTGTTTTCTCAAATTGCCATCAACGGCCGTTTGCTAGCTCAGCGTAGTACCCCGCACTGCCTAACTTAGCAGAATGCCTTGCCGGGCCAGGTAACGGAAGAAAGCTCCGGACCTCGATCCTGAATATGATAAAAGAGACTGAGAGAATTCAACCTTTTCATTTAAACTATAAATTTCTTTTCTTCGGAAGCCACATCGCTTTTAAGCAATAGCCCAACTCAGCAAGCAAGCGCCCTCTTATTATCCACCTCAGAATAATGCATAGCGTTCGACGTCACCACGTGGTGAGACAACGTCCAGTCCCCTGAAGCTCCAAGCCTCCTCAGCATATTCACAGCGTCGACAAGTGAGTCGTCGATAGCTCCGGGAATACGGGCCTTCATTTGAAGGACAGCGCCGCCTTCGTGGAGTTCATAGTACCAGCACCAATCGCTGACCTCTCTGAGTTTCGAAAGCTGTGCTTCGGGGTTGGGAGCGCTGTCCTTCTTGTGCAAAAAGACATGAATCCATCGTACCTTGGGGCTCATTTTGAGTATGGAGAAGGGATTGTCAGTAAGGCTGCTGATTTGTACTGGAGTTTGAGAGAAATTTGCTGATAGAAAATTGAACAATTTATACTTGCGTGAGCACTGTGAATCAATGGTTCAGAGGGATTCGAACTAAAGTGATGAGCCTAATCAGTGATTGCCGCAATCAGGACTCAGCAATGACAATATGATACATGGCAGTGTTACTGCGACTGCTGTCTCGACTCCTTACGTTCATGAACGGTTGAGCCCGTCACTATTGATTTCTGCAGTCGCTGACCGTCACACAGAAAGAGGATGTCTTGGACATGATTGTTTTTGCTCCGAGTCTTACTGTAAACCGTCATAGTCGTCAATGCAAGACAATGAGGCTTCTTGTGTAAATGCGCGACAACAAACCCTGGTACCCGAGCTTTGAAATTATCCCCGCCCACTTCAGAACTCACACGAGTACCTCTCAAATTCTGTATTTACCAAGAGAGGACATCTAGAGTGGCAGAAGTAGCCTAGACAGGCAGGTCATCTAATGGGGTTGTCACGTGCGGATATACTGAATGCCGAGGTCAACTCAAGCCATGACCATAAATTCACGACTTTACATTTGAGAAAACAGTTCTGTACCCAACATCAAATCAAATCAACACCATGTTGCCAGAAAATTACCTTCTTGCTAGTTCCTTAACCGCAGCCATCCTCTATGGCGTCAAAGCTCGTGCGAGTCCAAGCTACTCGCGGATGATCACCAAAACGCTCGCAGTGTCTCTCCTGGCAATCCTCGTCAAGATTGTGGATGGGCCGACATATCTTCTAGCTGCACTCAGTTTTGGGGCGCTGGGCGATGCGTTCCTTGCTTGGGACTCCGAACCGGCGTTCCTAGCTGGCCTTGGGAGCTTCTTGACATCGCATCTCTGCTACATCACACTTTTCTATCAGACAGGTGCAAAGAGTCTTATTCTGGAAGATCAATCACGCGTCGCTATCGTTATGTCGGCTGTCTTATTGGGTCCCACGATGTTGACGCTGCTGATCCCACGAGTGAACAGCGAGCTTCGCTTACCGATTCTTCTCTATACCTGCGCCATTTTAGGTATGATATTCTCGGCATTGACGATCAAGAGCGACATACTCGCACTGGGAGCTGTTGTATTCACGGTTTCTGATACAATTTTGGCTTCGGGGAGATTTCTTGTGCCTGTTTCATCTTCACATCAAGTCTGGATGGGCTATGCTGTTTGGATTCTGTATTACATCGGGCAATTTATGCTTGCAATGGGCACTCTGGAGCTAGCTGGCATACAACTGAGCACCAGCTGAACTGGGAGAAATGGACGTTGGATGTTATTTCTAGAACAGAGACAGTAGCTATGAAGTGACAGAAAATGGACGAGACGCAAGTTTCAACACTTCTATGGCGCGATTAATTGGCAAGGCAAATTTCATGATACAACACCCCACTCGTTTGGATCGATGGCAAACTTGAAACTCTGTTTGAGGTCAGGATGTGGTCTATGAAGAGCGGAATGGTATGATAGCTTACATCCAGGTTCGCATCAGATTCAGCGCTGTCCTTGTCTTGCATCGATAATTTGATGATCCGCGTCTTCTTCTCTTGCAACTTTAGAACAGTCTATGAAACATTAGTATGAATTATCATCATGGTGAAGTTGGAAAGACTTACATTCTCGATGGACCCGGCCGTTATGTACTTGAAGATCGTGACTGGCCTCTTCTGGCCCATCCGGACGACTCTCGCTATCGCTTGTTCTTCGATGGCTGGGTTCCACTGCGGTTCAACGATATGAACCATATTTGCTTGTGTGAGAGTGAGACTAAAGTGATGTAAGTAATTAAATTCTGGAAGCTGAAGATAAACTTACCCAACTGCGCCAGTGTTGATGGATATGAGAAGAACTCGAATCATTGTGTCCTGGCAGAACTTGGAGAGTAGCTCCGTTCGGCCGGCCAGCGGGTTGCGTCCGTCAACCTGAATAAAGGCAATGCCTTCTGCGCCTAACATCTTTGCTAAGATATCAAGAGTATCTCTCCAACCAGAGAACACGACACTGCACAAATATTAATAACACTGTGCATGACTAACTTCTTGGAGGCTTACCTCTTGGAACCGGGACCCAAACATGATGTCTTGATCTTGTCGACGACTGCTGACATCTTCGAGGATTGCCTCTTCAAGTCACTGCTATCTTTTCCTGAAAGCTCTCTGGTAGGAGGTTCCGGAGTATCGATATCCATCATCATAGATGGAGTTGGAGATGGTGAGGGTGCCAGGGATGAGGTCTCGTCATTCACCTCAAATTGAAGTCGACCGCAGATAGGACAGCTATCAAGGCCACCAACAAGATCAACATTTCCAGACCTCTCATCACAAAACTCACATGTTGGTTCTGCGCTGGGTGATCTCGAGGTCTTCCCCCTTGGCTTGGGTACGGCCAGGTGATTCGTGCATCTTGAGCTGGAGCCGCTTACGGGTATGGCCCCATGGTTACATACCCTCCTGAGCTTCATGATCGCCGAAAACAATATGTTAGACTTTTTGGAGATCCCTTCTTTACCGGCCATCTTGTCAAAATCTTCCTTGCATTGGTCTAGAATGCTGGTGAACACAGAGTTCTCAGTCTCCGTGGGCGCTACATCGACCCGCTCAATGGTGCTGGGCGGGAGGTCCAGCTTCGCTTGCGTTCTCCGTAGGCAACACGCTTTGAGCATAAGTTTCAGGTTTCGAGCCCCGGCAAGCCCTGTCGCCTGACCCTCCTGTTCCTGTCTGAAAGGCTTGACTATGTGCTGTTCAAATAGGTTGCTTTGGCTGAAGGGCTCGAAACGCAGGAACTTCAGGAGTGATCTGAGGTCATCAAAGCTATTCTGAATAGGTGTCCCGGTGAGGCACCATCTTGTGTGACTTTCAAGTGAAGCTGCGGCTTTATGTAGTTTGATTGAAGAGTTTCGTATTTGATGGGCTATTGACATATTCGTCAGAGGAACATCGGTCATTTTGTCACATATCAAGAGACTTACCTTCATCGAGTACGACCCTTGACCAATTTATGGAGTTCAAAATCCCCTTGCCCCGATTGTCTTTTTCTAGGGTATGATACGTTGTGAGGACGATATCATGACCGAGAAGAAGTTCTCGCTTTTTCGGCCGCGCATCTCCGTGGAAAGTGACAGTTTTGAATGTCTGTGGTTGGAATCGCCTGCGCGTGGTTAGTTTGATAGTGGCAGTATATGCTCTGGAATATTCACCTATCAATTTCATTCTGCCAAACGTCAAGCACCTCTTCAGGTTGTCAGTGCATCTTTCTATGCAGTATAGATTCAGGATCGGACCATACGTCGAGAAGGCAAAACAACAAGAGAGATGTTCAGTGGTGCATGATGTCGAGCGCCACTGCTGCTAATGATCTGACTCAATTGCTTCGAGCAAAGAATGGCGCTCAGCATGGTCAACGTTTTACCAAGGCCCATCACATCTGCAAGGATTCCACCGCGGCCCGGTTTCTCTGGACGAGATAGTAAGCTAGAGATATTTCAGGTTAGTTAACCAATCGTTGCGTAGTCAACCAGATTTTAGGATAGGTTACCTATGGTGGATCGACATGAGCATGTTCCTGTGTACTTGAGTGGCTGCCTCTTCGTCCTCACGGCCAAGTATAAACTCGACGCCTTTCAGCTGATGCCTGTTGGTACCCAGAATCAGCCTCTCGTAGTAACTGTGAAACATTCAATAGACGATATACTCTTTCAATGTCGTGTTGAGAAGGAACCGATCCAGAATCGGTTGCAGATCATGGAAACCAATATTTGTTGGCGTGAGATCCTCGGACGAGCCGTCCAATGACTCCATAACCTCGTCAACCTCTTGGGAAATCTTGGACTTGATGTCGCTTTCTCGGGCGCTTGAGCCAACCAAATGTCTGAGGTCGGTCTTCTGAGAAGTTGGGTAGAAGAACTGCGGGTTGATGTATGGGATACCAGGTTCCAGAAATACAGGATGCTGTAGATAAGTGCGATAAGTGCCAATCTCGGACAAGGCGTCATCAACTTCGTCAATCGAGTTCCTAGGGCCGTAGATGTTGACTGAAATATCGATAGCTGGACCCTTTCCGGTTCTTTTCCGCTTGCCACGAAATACATCGACCGCAAGGACCGCTGCGAAGAATTTATCTCCAGATCGTTTAGCTACAATCGTCAGAATCGCAGCTGTATCACAGTCGAGAACTGTCCTCTTCTTGGGGTTGGTTTCCCCATCAGCAACCAAGTAGTAGTTTCTTCCATCAGGCTCGATCTTGAATAAACAATACCTGGCCCACGGCTGTGTCTCATTAGGCATCTGAGTGTGAGGATTCAGAAGAACCTGGGCTCCGCAGATCTGTGGATCAGGACGTCCAGTGTCAGCATTTGAGGATATAGGGTTTCAAGAATCGCCTTACCGCTCCGTAGCATATCCTTTCCTCTCCGAACTCCTGTACAACTGATATGTCGTCTCCAATGCCATCTGTGTCACTTAGCAAATCCAAGTTTATGTCAGAGTCAAAAGAACGAGGTGAATTTGTTCCATCGAAACAAACAGCCTGTCTTTGGGCTTCTCTGTACGAAATACCATTTTCGGCATCATTTTTGGAATCTCTTCGTCTCTTTAGAGGACGCATCATATCGGAATAGATATTTTCTGAGTCGTTTTGACCTCTGCTCAGACTTTTGGGGGCTTGGGACCGTCTTGTGATATTGGCTGTCATTCTTGGTTAGCGGTCAAGCTGAAAAAGCCTTGCCAATTGGCAGCCCTTTCAATCAGGCTGTGTTGGAATACGCGCCGAAAATTACAGCACTGCCCCGCTTGTCACACCCCAGCAGTTGATTCTTCACTCTTGTTGGCTGTGGTTGTCAGCCACGAAACGCGAGTCGGTGTGCCTTGGGTTGAAAGTGAGGCGACGTGCATATTGCTTTTTGATACCAGGCCTGATCCCAAAATTCGCATAGGTCTTTCTTCTCCATCCCTCGTCTATCAACAAGCATAGAGCAACCAACAAACGACCATCTAAAATGGCATCAAATCAACAAACTAGCTTCGAAAGATCTCTAGATCTCTTTCGACGAGAGCTTTCCGATGATCAGGTAAAGCAAATGCATGGAGTCAATCAAAAATCTCTGAACGACACGATCCAGGCAACTCAGAACATACTGGGGCGCAGGAATGATCTGTGCAAATTGACCCGAATCCAGAAGTTTCTACACGCTATGGAACATGTTGAAAAGCTTGTCACAGTATTCCTCAACGCCAGCGACTTCGTGGCTTTTATTTGGGTATCATCACACAATCTATTGAGGCTCTTATGGCACTGACGAGTCACTCCAGGGTCCTATTAAGCTGGCGCTTATGGTCGCCACAACCTGGACAGATGCTATCAGGCAGTTGATTGACGCTTATGAAGAGATCGCAGAAGCGCTAGGCAATCTCGCCTTCTTCCATACCCTCATTCAGAGCAGGAATCACCTGAAATTGGTATTGGAGGATTACTTTTCGGATATCCTTCGCTTTCATCGCTGCGTTCTAGATGTTTTTTCCCGTCCAGGTTAGTACACCTGCCCCTTTGAGTCTCTTAAACACTGTTGATTATTTGGTCCAGAATGGAAGAGAATCTTTAAATGGGCGTGGGGAAGCTTTCGGCGCGAAGTCAAGCCAATTCTCGAAAGTCTCAAACGCAAACATGCTCTTTTATCAGATGACAAGCTGCAATCCCACGCTATCCTCAAGGAAGTCCAAGACTCCGATCAGTACGCTAAGGATCAGTTCAGTAACCTTCAGACAAGTCTCGATGATATAAGGTCTACTTTGGCTTCTGAGCAGTTGCAAAGCAAGGCTTTACAATCTCGGGAAATGAAGACCTACTTGGAGAGTCGACTGGATATTTCAACGTCTCGAACTGACCTTCAGCTAGAATCACAGGATACTGTCGATAAAAATTCTGGCATTTGGATCTTTTCCAATCCAATTTTCAAAAGTTGGGAGGGAGGAAAATCTGCAGAGAAAAGGGTCTTGTTCCTCAATGGCTCCCCTGGTTCTGGTAAGCCCATCTACTTATCTGCAGTTCAAGGATTGTCTGTAGACTGACTCATCGACATCAAGGCAAGACCACGTTAGCCAAGACGATTATTCGTCATCAAAAGCAGAAAGAAGCTTCTGAGGCTCCCGGGCGGTCTTTTCTAGCTTATTTCTTCTTCAAACACAATGCCACGGACCGGAGGACGGCTCGGTCAATGCTCCAACACGTAATCATACAACTTGCTGATGCAGACGAAACTATAATGAGGTTCGCACATGAAAGCCTTTCCACCAAGGACGTCACCGAACTTGCCGATCTCAAGGAACTGGCAAGTGAATGCTTTACATCTAGGCCGAATGCAACGCTTGTTCTTGACGGACTGGACGAGGCGATGGGCAACGAGCAACAAATCTCGGTCAAGTGGTGTCTGGATCAGCTTGTTCCAGCTGCAAGATCCACTGGCTGCCACCTAAGAATCCTGATTTGCGGACAGAGAGACGGAAAGCTCGACTGTATACTATCATCACATCCTCAGATCCGACTGGAGCTAGTAGATGCTCACCAACATGACATTGAGCAGTTCACGAAAGAGCAAGCCGCGAAGATACGAACTAGATTTCGGTTAGCAGCGCCAGAAGAAGAAAACCTGATCTCCAAGATAGCGGGCGCCTCTCGAGGTGCGAATTTTAATCGACATGCCGCTCATAATACTGACCTTTCTAGGGATGTTTCTATATGCAAGAGTGGTCCTTGATAATCTTGCAGCCATGGACTCAAAACGGGACTTTAAAGACGAACTGGAAAGTGACGCTTTCCCGAAAGATCTTGATCAAGCGTAAGCTGGACAAAGATTTCAGAGATTATGCGAGATTGCTAACAAAGTCAGTTATGATCGTATCACTCAACGTATTCTGCAAAACAACCGGCCCTCACGCGACACAAGCGTAAAGAGGATCCTGGGCTGGATTATTTGTGCCGCAAGGCCCCTTCGATGGCGCGAAATACAGTCCAGATTCTGCATCGACGCAGAACAGCAGATTTGTGATATTGATAACCTTCGTCTAGACAGCTGCAAACAGATTTGCAGCTCTTTTGTTGACGTGACGGATTGCGAGTTGTTCCCACGCATTGAATCCGAACAGGTTGTCACCATGGTTCACGAAACAGCAACCAAGTGAGACCATGTACCAGCTTTTAGACATTGAAAGTAGCTGACATCCTCACAGATATCTCATTCGCAACAAGACGATAAATCTGCTCGAGGAGCATATTGACATGGCTCTTTTTTGTTGTCAGTATTTATCATCTCGACCTTTTACTACAAGTAAGAGCCAAGATATCAGTGCCGACATTCATTCAGGCTATTTTGGGTTCTTGGACTACGCCGCTGCTCACTATGCCGCCCACGTACATGAGGTTGAGGCTCCAGAGGTTTCGACGGATTCAGCACCTAAACTTGAGTCTGTCGAAGCAGCAACAGCTGATTTGGCAAAAGCACATGGCAAAGAGGCCTCTGTCGAGACGGGAGAAATTGCGAAGGCAGCTGAGAACTTGCACTTTGCCATTCAAGATAATGTGCTCGCTGTGCGAAACCTTATCAGTCTGCAACGACAGAAGTCTGGAAGCGCCTTTTTTGATGCAACTGAGGGGCCAATCAGGCACAAGTGTCATAAGATACAATGCTCCAAGTTTGCCACGGGATTTTCAAACAACTCTGCACTCAAGGAGCACATAGCAGTACATGAGAGGCCATTCAGGTGCCCTCATTCTGATTGTTTTGCACATATCATTGGCTACGTTTCCCCAAGGCGACTAGAAAGTCATAACGAGACCTTTCACCAGAGCGTATCCAGAGCTAAAGCTTTCTTTCCCGCTGAACTTAAGGCTGGCAAATGGAACCTTGTTGAAGCTTGCAAGGCTGGCGACCTTGATGAGGTTAAAAGATTCCACCAAGGGGGAGCTGATCTCGAAGGTCCTCGGGAAAACCTTGTCACCCCCCTGTATGCTGCTGCTGAGGCTGGGCATGGCCCAGTTTGCAAGTACCTCGTCGACAACGGGGTGCGGCCCTTGTTTCAAACATATGATAAGAGATCCACAAGAAATCCAATCAGTGGAGTGATCAAAGGGTCGCATCTAGAGATCTTGGAATTCTTTCTTCACAGCGGCAATGGCCCGGACGATTCCCAGCTGGCAAAAGCTATTGCCCAGGCGATACACGCAAACCATTCAGGCGCATTGAACATGATTCTGACCACACGACAGCCAAGAGACCGTGTCAAGGTGATAAAGTTGGTTCCACGCGAGATAATATACCATACCGACAGGGGGTTGGTCGGAGAAAAATCTCACTTACTAGAAGCCACCCTGATACATACTTGGTTCCAATATGTCAACCCAGAGTTCTACGACGAAAAAGGGGCAATCATTTCACAGTCTGACAGTGCAGAGCATAAGATCTGGGGAGACATCTTTTTTCGACGACTCGAGTTCTTCCACAGGACCCTTCGTAATGGATGTTACTCTCTTGCCACGTTCCTAATGGATATCTGGAATGTTGACTATCTCCAAATCAAAAGTGAGGATGGGGATACACCATTGCATTCTTGCATCGAAGGAATATGCGAAGAGGACTGTAGTAGCTGTATATCCATGATTCGGCGCCTTCTTCAATACGACGGTGGCAAATTCGCCAATATTACAGACAGTGGTGGCAGCCTAGCAGCACATATAGCATTGAGTCGCGGTGTCCCACAAGCTGTTCTGCGGGTTGTTCTTGATAATACCGGAGATATCAACCACAGGGACAACTCAGGACAAAGTCTGCTGCATGCGGCAACATCTGCTGGCTCAATTCGCGTGCTACTGGAGAACGAGTCTGTTGATCTCTGGAGTACCAACAACAAAGGACGGACCGCATTTTCAGCATTTATCAAGCGTATTTACGCTGTCGAGGTCGAGGTTCTCGGCCATCTTTTGGAAGCAGACCCAAGGCTTGCATGGACACCAGACAAATCCGAGGAGGGACTCACGCCTCTCCATTATGCAATGAAGGATTTGAAACTCGATGAGTTTTACTCATATGATCTACAAACCTCAGCCAGAGCCGCCGAGTTCTTACTAATGTGCACCGAAGTGGAACGAGTCTTGGTGGCATATCAAGCCAAGTCAACGGATGCCGATCGGAGAAACGTGCGAGCCTTCGCAGAGGAGGAAAACTTACAGCAAGCACTGGAAATAATGGATTCCATTGGTTTCAACACTGCATGATGTGAGAGCATAGGCAGAGATAAGCCACACATATGCCACGGTATGTTCATCTTGTCCTCGCTGATACGACATAAATTGAGTCCAAAGTTGGAGAACACAGTATCTGATGGACTATGACGTACTATCCGCTATTACATGGTCGTAAATTTCAGACTTCAAAGGAAGTTTCAGCTTAGCACAAAGGCAAAGGGCACAAATAGTTCGTAGGCTGCTTCTACATGATACATCGCCCGATTGGCAAGCAACCTACATATATAGCAGGATCAGTAGGGGTTTTTCCAAATACTAACCCCTATGCTGTTCAATTGGAGCAGAATGCCCTGTCTTAGATATTCGATAACATGGTGAGTCCCGCTGTCTCACCTCAAGTCGCAATGGTTGGCTACAACAGTAGGTGAATGTCTATTTTCTTTTTAAGAAGCTTGGAGAACTGCATACATTTATCAGCAGTCAACGTTGGTTATACTCCTGCTAGTTCGAGCGAGAGTCTGGGGATGAAATCTTATGCGAGCCAATTGGGATTGATTCTTCGCAGCGTCAGCCCTCAGCCGCTGGCAACCAATCACTTGCTCATCAGAACATCCTGCCATACAACTCGCGAGCATGTAGCCGGCTTATGCAGCTCAGGGAAGTAATATCACAGTCAATTAAGCCCGCCATTCCCATTCGGCTTGCCTGTCGAAGCAGATTCCTGCATCAAAATTACGGCTAATGGCAACGAGTTGACCTTTTATATACCCCAATGGCAATCTACCGATGACATTTCAGGCAACAGCCTGTACCAAACGTACTGTGTGTGTACGGTAATCGTCTTTTAGCGGTACTAGAACTTAACCTTATACGCGGCAGTCATCCCCATAGCGCTGGGCTTGTAAATAATGTAGCTAGAGGACGAGGATCCTCGAGTAAGATTACTATTACACACTCTCTCTTTTATCGCCTCAAGACCTTAGAGCCAATCGTCTAAATCAACTGATCTTCCTCGAGTTACACAGACTTGCGTCTTTCTTCATGCTGGGGCTGGCAACCTTATCTTGGCCACAATACCTTCTAAACCGAGCCAACGCCAATTAAGAGAACGTCCCATATTGGAATAGCCTGACAACCGCCTCAGAGGCCAAATACAGATCAAGGCGATCATCCGTTGCTACCTACCTGAACATATAGACTCCAAGTCTTGGTGGTGGAGGTTCACCAAGGTACGCCAGTCTGGGAGGCGAACCAATAGCGACGCGTCCTGATGAGTACAAGATTAAAGCTGCATATCGCTTGTGCAACTTACCCTGTGCTGTAACTCCGTAGGAAGGCGACATGTTTGTCTTGTGGCTTGCAAGGATCGGCGTCTCGATTTGTTGCGAACAAACGCGACGAAATATCAAGACCTCCGGCGGCAATTTATTTAGATATCGTGGTTGTAGAGATGAATTCATGTACTCGACGGACTTTGAGATTCAGATTTCGTTCCATAATGATCAGCTCGCGTCAATCGGCAACTTTCCAGCTATGTTTCATTGCAGCTGCCAGCACCAGTCCATCTCGAACGCAACCTAACCTAGACCCCAGATACGGCTCCAGATGACAGCTTAAAGAGGAGATGGCAACTAATGCAACACAAACCACGTGGAATCCGATTTTGACGGATGCAAGTCTGGGGCAACCCTCCCAAGCTCCTCAAGCATCCATCACCAGCTGGTTTCAGCCTTTATTCTGCATCTCAGCTAGTGACAGACACCAGGATACTTTATCCGGACTGTTGGGACTGTCTAACTTAACGCTCCTATAAGAATTAAACCATAACATTAACTCTAAATGACTACTTTAAAAGAACATTCTATACGCGCAAATCAGAAAGTGTCGTCCGGAAATAAAGGCGCCGGAGTTACCCTGCATTTGCCTGATTGCCCTCAGGCGCAAGAAAACCCCTAACACTGGATCAACATATCAAAAATACTCGATCAACAACTCCCCCAAATTTAAGCCTGGGTTTACCCATTGCTTTGTGTCACTTATGATAAAAGCTCCCAGTTTTCTTCCCCTCCCATCCAATGCTTCTCGAAGGATCAACGGCAAGGAATGCCGCTGCTGGCCTCCACCGTGGCTCACAACCCGATAGGTGCAATAACTCGACGCTAGCACCAGCGCGTCAAGCATCAATTGGCGCGCCTGTGAGAGCGCCTTGTTACAGGTTCTGGGGTTCTGGACTTTTCGCATGGCCCACGTGAGATTCGCAGGGGACGGAGATGGGAGGATGGGGTAGCATCAGCAGGGCAGCCCTCCAATTTTGATTTCTGTGGTGCGTTTTAACCGGGTCTTGTATGATTCGCTCGCATGTTCAATTCCCCAGCTTTTCTCCAGTGGGAGTGAGGAATAACCGTATACACTGGAGAATTGTGACCCGCCTTTCCCCAGACATAACAACCTTCTTCTTTTTCTTCCTTCTTTTGTTCTCTTTTTCTTGTGAGCAGGTAGTTGGTCTGGGTATTCGGCACATAGACTCCCGGCTCGGTATGTTCCCCAGGAGGAGAGACACCTCGGCTCGGCAGTAAATACCACGAACCTCGTGAGCAAAGCGTGGAGATGTTGGAGTAAAACGGGGAAATTAAGACCGATGCATTGCAACCCTGCTCCCCAATCCTGGCAGTAAACCCCGAAGCTCACGTTCCCGCCGGAGTCGCGCCGTAGTGGTGTCTTGATCCGGGGTCGACTCTGCGGGGAAACTCGTCGTCTATTGGTCCCCAGTCTCCAATCTCCCTCGCCATTCGTGCGTCTAACCCCAGATGCCTAAATCCATTATTACCCCAGCACTAAAGAATGCACGCTACGTATCATCGCCCGAAAAACCCTCTTTTTGCCGGTTACTCTTTAGCTTAGAGGTACTTTTTGAAGAATGCTACTCTACTCTGCTAGGACTAGGACAAGGATCCATTCGATCGGCATGTTCCCAAGGCGACGTTTCAATTTTTCTTATAAAGCGTCAACGCTCGGCACCGTTGCATTTGCTCTCCTCTTCTCGACTCATTCTCAATCATTGTTGATATCCTGTGAAAAGTCAACATGAGCACCAACGACGATAACAAGGGCATCTCAGAGGTCAAGGGCGACGGCGCCCACATCGACCATGCCTACGATGTCGAGGCAAAGAAGGAGATGGCCGCTGATATGCAGGGCGCCATCGACGCCGAGAACGCGGAGCATAACATGACCGTTCTCGAGGCCGTTAGAGCTTATCCCGCTGCTTCTCTCTGGGCCTTCAACATGTCCTGCACAATTGTACGCCGCGCCCCCAAACTCTGTGTTACCCGAATTGGCTAATTTGATTGGTTGCTGTAGATCATGGAGGCTTACTGTGTTTTCCTCATCGGCAACTTCATCGCCCTCCCCGCTTTCGCCGACAGATACGGTATCTGGAGTGACACCAAGGGCAAATATGTCATCGAGACAAAGTGGCAATCCGCCCTCCAAGTCGGTGGCCCCATCGGCGCCATCATCGGTGTCACCATCGCCGGTCCCATAACCAGCCGTATCGGATACCGATGGGCAACCATCCTCGGTCTCATGCTCCTCAACGCCTTCATCTTCATCTTCTACTTTGCCGACTCTCTGCCCGTCATGCTCGTCGCTCAGCTCCTCGAGGGTATCCCCTGGGGTATCTTCATCGCCAACTCTCCTGCCTACTGTTCCGAGATCGTGCCGCTTCAGCTTCGTGCGCCTGCTACGCAGATGCTTCAGATGTTCTGGGCCATTGGTGCGATTATCGTCGGTGCTGTTGCTTATCGCTACAATGATCTCCATGAGCAGGCTGCTTTCCGGTATGTTTCTTCGATTCCCCTCACCAATCTCTCAATTCGCTAATGAAATCCCAGTGTGCCCATTGCTCTTCAGTGGATGTTCCCTACTCCCCTCGCCATTCTCATCTTCCTCTCCCCCGAGTCTCCCTGGTGGCTCGTCCGAAAGGGTCGTCTCGAAGAGGCTGCTAAGGCCGTTCGACGTCTCGGACGTTCTACCCACGTCGACAACGCCCAGGAAGCTATTGCCATGATGAGACGTACCATTGATCTCGAGAAGACCGTCAAGGAGCCCAGCTTTATTGAACTGTTCCAGGGCGTTGATGCTTACCGTACTGCCATCGTTTGCTGCGTCTATGCCGCTCAGAACCTTACTGGTAACCTGATTGCTAACCAGGCTGTCTACTTCTTCGAGCGTAAGTGAAATCTCATGTGAGATCTGATGAACTGTACTGACTTCTTTACAGAGGCCGGTATGCCTAACAAGACCGCTTTTGCTATGGGTCTCATCACCTCCGCTCTCCAGACCGTCTTCGTCATGCTTTCTTGGATTCTCACTAGTTACTTCGGTCGACGATCCATTTACCTCTGGGGTTCTCTCGGAAACACTGTTCTTCTGGTCGCTCTCGGTATCGCCGCCACAGTCGGCGATGTCAAATCCACCGTCAACTCCAACACCCAGGCTGCCCTCGGCCTCATTGTCTCCGTCCTCTTCACCCTCGGACCCGCTCCCGCCTCTTGGGTCATCATCGGAGAGACCTCTGCCATTCGTCTTCGACCTCTCACCACTGGTGTCGGCCGTGGCTGCTACTACCTCGTCAACATCCCCTGTATCTTCCTCTCCTCATGGATGCTTAACCCTACCGTAAGTTCACCATCTCCGGACTTCTCAAATCAGCCACTAACAGTGTACAGGGCGCCAACCTCGGTGGCAAGTGCGGTTATGTCTGGGCTGGTACCGGTTTCGTCTGCTTGGTCATGGCATACATCTGGCTTCCTGAGATGAAGAACCGATCTTACCGAGAGATCGACATTCTCTTCAAGCGCAAGGTTCAGGCCCGCAAGTGGAAGAAGACTGTCATCGATGTCCACGACGACGAGTAGATGTTGCCCCTCTCAAGAGGAGAGCAGCGTGGCTTCTTATGGTGGAAGATCAAGCTGGATACCTCGTGTTGCTCTGTTTATTTAAGCGGCTGGATTATGTACGTGGTTTTGTAAATCACATGTCGACCTATGTAGTCATACGGTAATAAGACAATTTGAGTTGTCTTGTTGCCTACAGAACTCAAGGAACATTTAATCATGATTATCATAACCTGCTCGTGCTGTCTGTGATTGTTGTATTCTAAATGTTGAACCATGCGGTGCGACACGTGACCTACATGTCGCGTCTCACTCCATATTGATCTGGACGCGGTCGCAACGACCTAGCGGGCAAATGCGGTATAAGATGGGCCTTGAACTAGTGGCAACTCGATCGGATCTGTTTTGGACCCCATTTCTCACTCGTCGGAATATGTAGCCCCGACAAACAAGTCTCAAGGCAGTGGACCCAGCATTTGCTTACCTGTGGCCAGTGTACTGACAGACAATACCAAACATTGAAGAAAAAGGTAGAAACATATTGATTACTGCAACAAACTGAAATGATAAGAGTAACCTTAGTCATCGGTTCATAGAACGTGTTGACGATGCAATGATGATATAACCCATGACGCAATATTTACGACGCTCTCATCTCCACCTTTACCAGTATATCATCATCTCCAACCATTCTGCCCTTGACCCATTCTCATTAATCTCTACACATCTTCAACCATGGCAGAACAAGATATCTACGGTGGTAAATTCGCCAATAATTCTCCCTCCCTCCCAAGAGGCTCATTCTCCGGCTCCGGCGCCGAGCAAGACATTTACGCCGACAAACTAGCCGGTCACACGCCCTCTCTTCCCCACGGGACATTCACCGGATCTGGGGCCGAACAAGACGTCTACGGCAGTAAATTCGCCGACCCCTCCCTCCCCAGACCTTCGTTCGCTGGATCTGGAGCCGAGCAGGATATCTACGGTAGTAAGTTTGCCGGACACTCTCCATCTCTGCCTCGGGCTAGTTTCGGGGCATCTGGCGCCGAACAAGATGTCTACGGCTCGCATTTCAACCGCACCGCGTATCAAGGTCTACGTACTAGCGCCCTGGGACTACTGCACTCCGCAGTCTTGCCGTCTTTTAGTCTGCACGCTGGACTTTCCACGGTAGCGTATGGAATTTCGCGGTATGCGGATAGAGTTGAGGGGAAGGATGTTCTCTGGGCTTCTGGAATGACGCTGAATGCTTGGTGGAGCGCTATTGGCTCCAAGTATGTCTACGACAACGTTGCGCCCCTCGATGCTTGGAATGATCTCGGTTACTCGCAGAAGCTTCTTCTCGCTGGCGTTACGGCCTGGGGAGTAAGACTTACTTCACGTGTTGTGTCGCGAAGCTTGAAGCGTGGCAAGGATGATCCTCGGTATGACGCTAAGAAGAAGGATCCTGGGTTCTGGAACAAGGCGCTCTTTACCACTTTCTTGCCCGAGGCTGTTGCACAGACCATCATTTCGCTTCCGTTCACAATTCCTTTCCGAGCTGTGGCCGAGAGCGCAGTCGCTTCGCCTTTTACTTCCAACGGATTCGTCTTCCACTCTCTAGCAGTCTTCTTGTTCACCACCGGTTTCGCTCTTGAGACCTTGGCCGATGCCCAGCTTGAGTCCTTCAAGGAAGATGACACCGCTAAAGGTATCAACCGCGAAGGTGTCTGGAGCATTGTTCGACACCCCAAGTAAGTTCTTGTCTCAACGAATCAACATACTGAAGCTAACCAATAAAGCTATCTTGGCGACACCCTAATCCATGCCTCGTTCCCCATTCTTCTTCTCGGCGCCGGCATTCTCCATCCCATTGCTGCTATCGGCCCGATCGCCAACTACTTCTTCCTGCGTTACATCGGCGGTGATAGAGAGAATGAAGAGAGTCAAGCTGAGCGATACTCCAAGCACGATGCTCTAAAGGCACAGGAATTTGAAGAGTACCGCCAGCAGAAGAACAGCTTCTGGCCCAAGCTGGAGGAGTTTAAGAACAGCTGGACCATTGGAGTCTTGGGGGTCGGTGTCGCTGGAGTCGTTCTCGAGAGAGTACTTCGAAACACGGTTTAGGAGAGGGTATGTTCGGATGTACTATCGAAAAATCATCAAAGATCAAGAAACATTGTCTATCTTACATGTAAACAGTTTAGTCCTCCATTCTGAGCTAATAAATAAAGTCATCCCTCTATCGCATTAACCGCTTGGCCAACATATACGTGCCGATGATTCATGTGTCACTACCGAGACCACCAGGCAATTTGAATTGTGTCGAATTAAATCTCTTGACCTGGGCCTTAAAATTATCGATTTCCTCTGACGAAGAAATAGTCTCTTGAGTTCCTGACCTTTGGACCTCGATGACAACAGCATTGCTTGCATGAACACCTACACTTCTCATGTTCTACCCCACATTAGTCTTGCCTCATGTGATCTGAAGCATAGAAGCCCATGGAAGAATCGCTAGTCGATAACTTAAATTCATGCTTTGGAAAAGGGTGCGAAGACTGATTTAGATCCGGTGGTCTACCTGACGTTGACGTCAAATTCAGGGCAATGGCCGCTTCCCTCAGCATTAGCATAGAATACACAATTATCTCCAGCCGCAGTGACGTCGTTGGAAACTCCCATGCGCAAGAAATTGCGTGGAATAGTAGACCTGGAGGGCCTTATGTCGATGGAAGACACTTCCGTAAAAGGAGCTGTGTAATGAGTGGCAGTGAAGTCTCGGGTTCTGTTCAAAGTTAGCAAAGGGCTCTGGCTAATCGGGCGCTGTAAACTACGTCGTCATGCATTTCGATAAATTGCTTGTTCGATCGCGAAGTTGGGCTTGCAGCCATCAAAGAGCTTTCCAGAAATATAAAGAAGCGTGAGAATAGCGCATCGAAGCTGCCTCATATAAGACTAGGCGCGATACTGGGAAAGGTGTGGAGGTAAAAGAAGAGGATAGATGCCATGAGTAAAACGCTTGGGTAAAGTATATGCCATTTAGGAGCCAGATGTAGAATCTAAACTTGGAAATGCTGTCGTACTGAATTGTCTGTATGTCCCGGCCCTCTCCGTGCCTGGCATCTCCGCCGATATTTATGGCAGCTGAGAGTAGAAAGACTGAAGCAATCTTCAGATCAAATTTGGTCTTACTTAGAACAATAACATAGAGACAAAGATAAGGGCCAGATCATAAGGATAAGGGTGATATTAGTGAGGAGACTTGTTTTGCCGCGAACAGGAGAATGACAATAAGCATTAGTTATGTTTAAAGTGCCTATTGACGTTAACTATAATTTTTCAATTGAAAGAATCAATGTACCCAGGCTTTCATCGGCTGAGCAAGGTTCTTTTACGCTTAGCAAGAATGCAAAAGTGATCTCGACGTTCATACACATGCACCTGAGAT
Organism: Fusarium tjaetaba; assembly: GCF_013396195.1. Classification (NCBI taxonomy): domain Eukaryota; kingdom Fungi; phylum Ascomycota; class Sordariomycetes; order Hypocreales; family Nectriaceae; genus Fusarium; species Fusarium tjaetaba. The sequence goes on from NW_023501237.1 coordinate 227,361, forward strand.
CGTTGAACCGACGATCATACCGATGGATCGTATCATTAAACCAAGTTTTCTAGTCCATCGTAGCGATGGCTTCTTGTCAATATTTCCTACATGCAGGGCGAAAAGCTTGAGGTCTCAGAAGGGCAACGGGGGCCGATGTAAAAATATGCAAGAACAAAGCTGATTGAGAGAATCTTTTAGCCAAACCTCTCTTGCCGGGTTGCAAGATAACCTTTCTGGTTTCTAGCAATGTGTTCACCTCGGCGCTTCGTACTAGGCAGACATAATCTTCCTGTTTTAACTGGCAAGGCTGCCAGAGAATCTCATCTGTAACGGACCCCAGGAAGTCAATAGCGTGCAAGGAGCTTTTCCAAGGCCATTGACGTGTCACAAAGTGTAAATAACGGTCGGAAAGCCACATAGACCATAACCCGGTAACGGGGAGGCAAGGAGGCTTAGGACCCCTACTCTTAGTAGCAAAAGGTCCTAGGGAAGCTTGCCGAGATTTACTGGATTCTAGACCAGGTAAGGACGTCTCCTTTCTCCCTTGGGCTTATTTAGCTTATCCTACCGTTTCCAGAGGGGCTATGTTCGGGTTCAGCTCTATACTGGTCCCTTGGCGACTTTCAGCAGAACCCCAAGGTCTACTAAAATGCTTCCCATAAGGGCTAGACACGGGAACCACGAATAGTCAATATTTGATGCGGAGCTAAACATGATACCCCAGAGTTATGGGTCAGAATGCTCATAGTAAGCCAATCTTGACTGGAAGCATATCTATGCCTTGAGATGTAAAAAAGATCTTTCTATAAAGTGATAGCTCTGATTTATCAATGTAGAAGCTATGGTATTGCTGAAATGATTATTACCTACTAGTGGCAATGTCAATGGGGTCGATGCCTCGGCGATTGTTTATCGATGATCTTGGTATCGGAGGGTCTGACAATCTCTTCTGAAAGCGTAAGGGTCTCCGCGGGCCAGGCCGCTGGTCATTGGCTACCCTTAGCGATGGTGTAGGTGATATTCCCGGGTTCGTGTCGTGCCCTTCGCTTATTACTATGAGTAAGTCTCTCTACGGAGAATTTCACAACCTTGCAAAATCTGACACTCAACGGTCTTGCCATTTTAGGACTTAATATTTTGCATGGTTTTACATATAATACTCCGATATTTGCGGAATAGTTTGCGATTGGGGTGGGTCTGCTGATATAGATGGCTGGGCGGATCCTCGATACTACTGTATGTTGTTGACCAGACAAAGATCTGATACCGGCGAACTTCAGTATGCAAGAGTTAAGAAAGCTGTTTGCAGGCTACCAGGGGCCGCTAGTGTAAGTCCCCCTTTCCGCAAGTGGCTAAAACAAGCGAGATGTCACCCAAAAATCGCTAGGGACTACAAGACAGAGGCCACGTTATTTTCCATGTGTCTACTGCCGGCATGAACGCAAGAAGACTTTGAACCTATAAAAGAGAAGGAAATCTGCCAAGAAGAAACACTCGCTAAATCGAGATGGGATAGTGGCTGGGCCCGGGCCCGAAAGGGTCCAGTCCCCGAGCTGGGACACGGGCCGGTGACATAGTCTCTTTTGGCGGCATGACCGAGCCGTGTCTCAGAATACACTTTCGCCACAAATATCGAGATACGGCTAGCCCTACGCTCAACTGCCCTTATATCAAATTCCTTGCATAACTGTAAGATGGTAGGGTTGCAGTGATACTCATACTTGTTTATATATAGCTCATAATACTCTGCGTTCCAGACTATGGCAACTGGGACAGAAACGAGATACAGAAGCTGAAGTTTGACTAAAGTAAAAGTTCGATTGGGGTTCAACACTAGCCAGTACGCTGATATATTATATACTACTTCAGGACTGCATGTCCTAAATACTAAATCCTCCGTACGTATAGGCTACCTGCGCTTACAATCGTTGCACATCCCTCCGAGGTTCATGAGGTTTTAGATATGTAGGGGACTGCTGCTTTGCCCAAGTCTAGATGCAGGCCTGGCAGGTCGAAAAATGTCGCTATACCAGTTATTTCCGTTCTAGTGGCTAAGACACGGCTCCCAAGTTGTACTAGCTGTTATGTCTCAGAGCGCCGATCTGTCACTGTGCTCAGTCTTGCCAGTATGATTGGTCATGGTTCACCACTCGTGAAATGTGCGCCCGTCTCCAGATGACCAGCTCTCGGAGCAGTTCATGCAACTCAGAATAGAACAAGGCATTGACATCTCTTATAAGTAACACCAAACTTACTCGGAAAAGTCGAGTTTCAGGACCACCAGCTAATTATCCTTCCTACTTTAAAATATGTCAACACCGCTCTTGTCCAATACTCCGATGGGGTTTCTTCGTACTCCAACGTCAGGCAGCGCAAGTAGGAAAAGAAAAGCAGCGGAGATCCTCCCATATCCCTCCTACCCGCGCCTAAAACCCCTAGCACAGCCTGCAGTCATGTCATCCGCTACCGCTCCAACAAACCCAATATCTCCTATTTCACATTTGCAATTATCGCCTCAGAGCAGCGCCGACGCTTTATCATCAAGAATTCAGCAGGCCATTGATCTCCACTTTCCCACATCGGAGACCAATGCTGTCCTTCCTTTCGCAAATGATTCAGCGATGGATCACGGAGATATGATAGACATATCTCATGAGATCGACGTAGGTTCTGTAAGTTCTCACTTACTGCTTCTAAGTTCAATGTAGCTGATTGCACACAGGACTGTAACTCGTCGCGCCATGAATCGTCAACGCGATCAGTGACAGAGTCTGACTTATCCGTGGCAGAGTCTGACTTGTCAGATACAGAGGACATAAGCCAAGAGATCCAGGACGCTACAAATCAAATCAATGAGACAGTAGAAGCCAGGAAATGGCTGTTCTTTATAGAGCATCATCTTCACAAAATACTGCACGGACTAGCTCAAATCGAGGGGGCCGCAGTGCAGGTGGCCAGAACCACGAATTCCGCGGTTGTGTTTTCTAATAACATTTATCATCTCAAGGAACAGGTCATGCTTTTGCATCTGTGCCAGCAGCACAAGATAGAGGAGTCCTACGGAGAACAAGCGTTACTCAAGTCAAAAGTGAGAGAATTGCGGGAGCTTTCGGATGCTCAGGTGAACGGCATGTCAAGCTGCTATCACCATAGCATTTGTCGGCCACCAGAGGAAATCAATACCAGTATTTGTCGGGCCTTATTTAGGGGATAATTGTGTATTGGAGTTTAATGTAAGATGTACATAAACAACGATATCACGCCTGGTCCGCCAGTCTACGTTTCTTGCTGTCAACTTATCATGATTGACAAGAATGCCTGTCAATTGACGATTGCAGCGCAGTCTTCTCAGGCATTGCAAACCAACTTGTGATTGTCTCGAGTACTATTCCCGCGTCGAGCTTCCTTATTTTCCATGAAGTGAGAGACCATAGGGAATCATCCCAAGTTACCAAGAACGCGACCCGCACGGTTCTATATTACGTGTGATTGGAAGCGTGACCGTTCCAGAAGTTGTTTTAAGCAAACAAGACACTGGCGGAATTTGTGTTATTAAGTGATCGCGACCATGGAAGTAGCCAAAGATGTTGAAGAAAGATAATGATCATATTGTCGCAGAAAGACTGCCCAACAGCTTATACAAGGCCGTCTACCACTGGAAGTGTTGACATAGCAATCTCTTTCCACACTAACAAAAGAAATTCGTCGCATATACAGATGGAAACGGTTCCGCCATTTCTCAAAGATCAGCACCGACGGTCTTCCCGTGAGAGGTTGAGCGAGCTCTGCTCTTGCTCTTTGCGATAAGCACTTGGCATTGCCGAAGATCATCTGGACTTTGCAGGAATTACATTCATGACTGACTTCAGGGTACAACTTTTCTTGAATTATCTTCTCATCGGAGTAGCTGTTATCTAAATTAGTTACAGGAGGTTACGTAGGGAAGTCCTGACGTATCAACGACCTATGTATTGAGAATAGAGAACAACCCACCCTGGGTGAAGTCTACTCCACAGCCAACTGTATCACCTGGCCCGAAATTCTAATTAGCGGTACTATCTCTGGGGGTATTGCTCTCCGAGATATTGCTGTCCACGTCGTGGGCCATGACTTATCGTCCGCGTGATCGGCTATAGACCAGGCCCGGAAGCCAATGAGTGCATCCGTCATGTTGTTGACTCTCCATACAACCACGACTCAAGACCTCATGCGAAATAGCAGGCCAGGTTCGCAAGTTCAGTTCTAGTTCAGTAGAGTATTATTTTGAATTGATAGATCTGGCATCTGATGGTTACATCATGCGACTCACTTGTGAGTTAACTTCGTCTTTTTCGCGGCATGAGGTGATGACTGCTTGATATTGACTTGCAACTGGAGGAATATGGATATATGTACTTGTTAGTCGAGACCGCATAAGCAGAAATGAGCTAAAAGTCGAAGCCGGCCTTACCACTGTTACCAGTAGTCTCCAGCATGGTTTAAACAACTTCCCGGCCATTACAGATCTCCGCTACCCCCATTCTGGCCAGGCCCTATATATATCTGCTCCCCTACTTCCATAAATCGCTTCTTTCTCTGGGTAGCTTATCAGTACGCGTGAGTAGAAAGCAGCTTTCCGTATGAGTGATGCTCGATCATGACGAAAGCCCGTGAATATAAATATCTCTGGACCAGATCTGTTAGTCACAATTGAGGCTAGTCACTCAAATTCTGTGATCGCTACTCAATCCGAGTTATATGGAACATGAAATCTATTATTTTTTTGTTATAATTTTGGTCTTTTAATCAGCTTCCTTCAAACACGACTTCTATAAGGTACAAGTCCGCACCTAGTAGACTTGAGCACCTCTAGGACCTCGTCATACGTGATGCGCTTGGAGTAATCTCCTCGGACCACATCTAGTGCTGTCTTGCCATCCAAGTTCTTTGCATCAATATTGGCCCCATAGGCTAGCAGTAACCGCACCACATCCACATGACCACGCTGAGCTGCTAACGATAAAGGAGCTTCCTCACGGCCGGAAGTAAGCTCTGTGTCTGCGCCATGCTCGAGAAGCAACTTGACAATATCCAAGTGCCCCTCCCCAGCAGAATGGCACAATGCGGTCCCGATCATCGTATCCTTGGCATTGACCTGAGCGCCACGCTGTAGGAGTAGCCTTGTGCACTCTACACGGTGCTTGAAAACTGCCCAATGGAGTGGAGTTTTGTTGAAAAACGCGGTTTGGGCCTCCATATCTGAACCGGCATCGATAAGAACCCGTATAGTATCTTCGTGTCCATTGATTGCTGCCAGGGATAACGGAGTTTGCCTCCCTTTCCCGGATACAGCACTAGGGTCCGCACCGTTCATACATAATATCTTTACCACGCTAGTATGACCTACTTCAGACGCCAAAGCCAATGAAGTTCGGTCACATGTACTATCTCTAGCCTCTAATCGAGCACCGCTGTCTACGAGAAGCTTGACAGCAGCCTTAAGGCCTAGCTCGGCCGCGCTATACAGGGATAAAATTCCCCTTCGATTAATCAACGCGATGTCTGGCCCATTGGCGGTGAGTATCTCAGTGACCTCCACAAGGTTATCCAAGGCCACGGAAGGGGCAGCGCGGGGCAGTAATCTGGACTCCTCCGCCCTCCCAAGCGTCCAGCGTGAGGCCTTGGCTTCAATAGCTAGCTTTTGGTTTTGTTTGGCCGCTTCGCAAGCGGGGTCTCCAATAGAAGGAATGGCCATCATGGATAGAGACTTGAAATGATCGGCAATATGGTCCCAGACGCACATACGTTCGTCGTAGTCGAGGTATTGGCCTGCCTCCATTATCCGTTTCGCGTCTTCAGGAATCTGGTCGCATAGGGGGCATACCAAGCTGTCACGAGAAAAATACCTCTCTCTTTCGCGTCTTCCCTGATCGGAGGCGAACCACGAAAGTTCCGGGTGACAATCCCGCACATGATTCAACCACTGTGATCTGAACTCGAAGATTATAGGGGTTTCATGGCCAGTATCGCATTGCCACCACGTGCAGGCATTGGCTTTTCGTGACCAATCATGAAAGTTTCCCATATGTGTTGCCCATTCTTCACGGTGCATAAAGTACTTCGTAGGCTTCTCACAACCAGGGAAGATACATGTGTACGGCTGGATGTGCTCGTCGACATGATGTCTCCATAGTGCAAGTATATCATCTTCAGGCTTTTCCAGCACCAACTCGCAGTAGCAAAAGGGGCACTGGATTCCTGGCAGCTTTTGAGGGACTGTGTCCAAGCCAAGGCCTACCAAGGTTTCAAATTCTGATACCTTAGGCAAGGGAGGGTACTCGATAGAATCATACGGAGGACTGAGAGTAAACACGCTGCTCGTGCTAGCGAGCAGCGGAAGGTTAGGGTATGCGCCCTGTAATACAAGCTCTCGTCTTTTCGCGATTGATTCTCCCAGCTCCCTGCATAAGGCTTGACGCGCAGCCGGAAATCGATCTCGAATAAGGGCGATAATATCCCTGCGGAATGATCCGTTCTTCCCCATCACAATGGGCTGTTGAGCTGAGAAATGTGCGATTTCGATGGCACACTGGCGTAGATGATCTAGAGCGGACCCTATGGTCAACACCAAATCCCTCCACATAGGCCAATTGTCCTTCTGCGTGTATTTTGGGGGCGTTGTATCTGGATGAGGTTTGTCTGTGACTGTTTAAAGTTAGTTGAATATCCAAGCCAGTGGTGTAGGGAGAGAATAGAACTTACTGCGATTCAGATTTTTCAAAATCACATTTAACCAATCCAACACCTCTGCGGATATACGATCACGCCCTTTGAGCTTCTCATCAAGGGAGGGCGATAGCTTCAGGGCACCTGTAGTTCCAATCCAATACAAGAAGTTTTGGCGTAGCGCTGGAAAGTCAAGCTTGATGCTGCGATTTCCATCCTCTAAGAGCGGCACAGTTTCGCTCGAGCGGATCATTTGGAGGAAGAGCTTGTCATTGCTCTCCTCGATACGTGTAAAGCAGAGGAGGCATTGGCGAGTGATGGTATAAATAGGCATCGGAAGAGCCGTTTCGGTATGGTGAACTTCGTCCATGGTCGCGTGTAGGTCCCGAATCAACTGTAAGATAGATAAATAGAAAGTGAGCACCAATTGAGATTTATGCTGTTGAGAGATTGATATGAATTGAGGATGGTTGTTTTAACTGAAATGGGAGAAAGAACTCGCTTTATATATCACAAGAATGTATTGCCTCTGAACATAGTATCAGGTTAAGTTATGGCACACTCTGGGTCGAGACTTGATGTCCTGAACGAACTGGCAACCCTGCTGTGAACAATGGTGGAACTAAAGCTCTGGAAAGATCAAAACCGGACACTTCATTGCTTGTTCTCTGAATTGGATCTGTTCTGAGACTCGTGGCGAATAAATTGAACTAGTACAAATAGCTTGGGTCTTCGAAACTGCTCGTAATGAATGCCTGGAACATGGGGCTTGTCTTTGGGAGACTTTGTTCAACTGCTCGCTCCAGAATTACATGAGCTAACACAAATGGTCATCAAAATTACCAGCACCGCAGAGCCTGTTGGCCTGTAAGTTAGGGTGCAAGCTGAGGCAGTCTCTTAACTCAAAGGATGTGTCTTCCGTTGCCAAACTGGCCGGCTCTATTCTTAGCATCTAAATCCAGAAGATCTACGTTAGCACCGGCTCAATCAGGTCAGCCGGAAGAAGATTCTTCCGAGGACAGGCGACAGATTGGGCTGGCCTCGGTTTGAGGAGGCCAGTAGCAGGGTCCCCGAAGGCAAGCCGGGTGGACGGCCCTTAGAGGGCAGTCATGAGATTCCTTCTATTGAGATTGAGTAAAGCTCCTATAAGAACAAAATTCCCTTCCTAAAGATAGCTCCAAGAAGAATAACAGGCATAGCAAGAACAAGCACAGCGGGAGGCAATTGAAGAAGACCATGGGGTCCAGGTTGGCGGAGGCGTTTGCCTCGCCTGGGATGATAGCTAGCTATCAGCATCAAGGTCTTGTAGTTTATATGCGGCTAGAACAAAACAATTGGGAGTTGTGATCTCGGTATTCTGGTACAGAGTCCATGTAGGAGGCTGTAATCAGCGGATTAGCATATTGTAACATCATTGCCAATGACGTCGATGTGCAAAGACTTCTCGTCTCGTGACCTGACACAGCAGTGCTCGATACTTCGCCAGGCTGGAGTCACCCAAGCGGCCCCTATAGCGCTAGTCTGTGAACTGCTGTGCCTTAGCCTCAGGTGAAGAGAATGGGGCTTACGGGGGAGAGAACGGCAAGAAGAAAGAGGCTTAGCCGCTCCTAGGTTCTCTCTCCCAGAATACGCTCTCAGCCACTCCAACTGATGCTGTTTTGGCTACCGTGCTCTTATTGGTTAGACCCGTAGAAGGTACAAACAGTCAATCTAGATTTCAAGAGGTTGAGACTCTGGAGTTGTGTGGTTGTACCAGCTTGCCTATTTGATATGTCAAATTTCGATCCACGATAATACCCGAAAATACTCACACTGGGTGTGCTAGGTTCTCTGTGCCGGAATATGCTCTCAGCCACAAGTCTCAACTGGGTGTGTGCTGTGAGCTTTTTCATGGTGCGGCGATCGGAATATATTCGATTAGGTTCTTAAGTCAGCATATGATCGGCATTCTATCTCGATCGTGTCGGTGTTTGGATGCGGCCCAGATCCAGCCCTCATTGGCGAACATGGAGTTCATCTCCTTGCCATCGGAAATTATGAAACAAGGCTTCCGCGAAGGATGTCATTACCCTGTCCCGAATGGACTACTGGACTAACTACAAAGATATCAAGGCAAGGATGAAATCGTACAGAACTCTTGCATAGCCCAGGTCGTGACATCCGGTGGCTGAAACAAAGGCAAACAGACTCCCGCGAAATTCGGCTTTCGCGCTTTGAGAGTAACCGCGAGGCCAAGAGGCATACCACGCGCCAGGTATAGTTGCAGGTGTGTATTGTGAAACCATCCATCTGCAATGGCCATTTCAGCGTAAGCCAACACTGTACAGGCAGACAGGTAAAGGCCTTTGAGGGGAAGGGCGTCTAGTTGGACGCTCAAAGAACATTCAGCCGTTTTCACTGCTTGTGATCCGCGAACTTATTGACGCCGATTTATTGGATATCATCAAAGTCTGGACCAAGGCCATATGTTCTACCCCCAGCGGTTTCCCGTCTCAAGAGCTTTTCATGTTGATATGTGACAATGACTGCCTCAATTGTCACTCGTATTTGCATAAGCGAATATGAATTCTGACAGCCTGATAAACTTGTGCCACACAAGATTGATCATGATTGGCGTCTCTTCGTACCATATGTCATCGACTCAGTGCGGGGCCAGTTTTCTCTTTGCGCTGAGATCCTTCTCTGTTCTCGCGACCGATGGCAACATTTTGAAGCAGGCAGCGCGCCACGCGTTGAAGTCCTGATCGGGAACTGGTACGCCTGGCGAATGCATTCGATATAGTCAGAATCACCCGCCCCTTCATCAACCATTTATTCGTCTCGACCTTATCGTTGCATCTGCGGCAATAGCTGGCGCTATACCCAGCTTCCGACACGTCAGGCCTACGAACGTAGGGAGGGTATCAGGGCTCTCGTGCCGTCTTGAGCCGCAGAGTGTCACTAGGCAACACCGCGCGCATCTCAGGACAGAGAAACGCATTGGGATGATTGTCGGTGAGTAATCCCTGCCACAGGCTCTTGTCCCGTCCTCAGCTGAAAACTCCCCAGACTCTCTCCCAGACAGCTGGCGAATCATCGCACCCCGATGGTCCGAGACTCTAGGACTTTATCCCGACACGTCGTATCCCAGGACCGAACCGTCGTCGATAATATACCCATTGGCGATACGTGGCCCTTCAGCGCCTTGACATGCCGATCGATTACCAATACCCTGCCGATAGTGTCCAGCCATTCCATGCGCCCAGCCGAAGGTTGATGCTCCAGTCCATGATTCCTTTGCAAAGGGTCCATGATAACCGATGCATCAACTTGGGCCCTCTTGAGACCTTGGCGGGTGATCACAACAGCGGCTCGTTGGCTGGCACGGCCGCGCTCGCCTTCACAGGAGACGTACTTGGTAGAAGAGATGAGCTCTGGGCATGAAGCTGCTGCGCACGTTAACCCTCAAACAAATCAAGCACTCTTGATCAGATGTGACGGGTGAAATCGTTCAAAATAGCCTTCTCTCATGGTGTCACCTCAAAGCGAGTGGAAATTTGACATGATTGCCCGTATCCTTGTGTATTCAATCTAGTGCTATCTCCTGTCTAGTAGCTCCTCATGGTGTCTCGAAGCCAAGCATTAAGCTCGCTGACATGAAGAACCTAAGCCTCATCCCCATCCTCGCCCTTCAGAAGAGTGAGACCTTTCAAGTCTTCTTCATCCAGATCATGAAGCTCATAGCCGACCACCTCAGCTTCGTCGTCCTTGTCCTCAATGTCATCATCGTCGACGAGGACAGCGCCTTTGACCACCGTTTCCGTCACAAGCTTGGTTTCGCCGGAAAGGAACGCGCGTTTGTGGTAGATCTTTCGGACTTGGATGGCAAGAATGAAGGCGTCAGGTTTAGTGAAGGAAGACACAACCTCAGAGCTAGAGGATGCTCCAGCCTGAGCCCCAACTTCCAGGTCGACGGGCACTGTGGGAACTTGAACGTTGGCCTCTGTATTGCCCCCGGTCTGGCGGCCACTTCCCATAGTGATGGATGCACGGTGGGCAACCTTCAGCCCCGTGATAAGATAGATGGGCTTTTTGTACTTGAACTTCTTGTTGAATCTCTCCACTTGGTGAAGCTGAAGGCACTTCTCATAGTAGTCGTCCTCCGGGTAGAAGTGGGTAGTTTCCACGTTGTCGATTCTGTATACGTCGCCGTCGTGTCTTCCCCGGTGGAGACTGGCATTGCCGCCAATGATGCCATCGAGTGCGCTGACAAGTAGGCCTCCTTGACCATCACGAGAGTGTTGAACATCCGCAAGGGTATCAGAAGTCATATCGTAGTAGCGTTGCTCATCAGGAATGGGAACCACGTTATTGAGCCCCTGGTTCAATGGAAAAAATATTCCTCCAGGTTGTTGACAATTGTGCCAAGTTACAGTGCTTATCCCCCCAGATTCGAAAGGGATGGATGAAGTCGTACCCATGCCTTTTCTGAGCCATCACTCTGAAAACAGCCTCCATACCCCTCTTCTCCCGCAAGAGGTTGCCCCGCTTGATGGGGAAGCCAATGGTCTCTCTATACCTGGCAAACTCGAGGACTGCTGCTGCGAACCCAACTGCGATAGGTGTTGCGAACGAGGTACCCGACTTCCAAAGATCCCCTTGGGCATTGTAGAAACAGACGCTGACACCGAGGGTGGCAAAATTATCGCCTCTCTCCAGGGATGAAGGGTTCATGTCACCACTGTTTCCTTTGCCGTCTGTGGCGTGAATACACAGTACACCCTCTCGGCGCGCAGGCCTGGACCGCCCTTTCAAGCCTCCGTTGTTGGACGCTGCAGCAACGATGAGCTTGCCTTTAGAAATTGCATTCTTCAGCGCCTGTTCAATCAGCTCGTCGTGATCCTCATACCCGAAGGACAGTGAAATAATATCAGCGTCGCATTCATTCGCAGCCCAGGTGATTGCCTGCGCAGACATGTCAGCATCGGAGTTTCACAAGGCACAGCCAGGTGTTTCGGCTGAACGGACAACTCACCTCTGCAATTCCTGGCATGTATTCTTGGTTGATTACCTTGTCAGTGCTGATCTTGCCAACAAAGATCTCAGCCGCGGGCGCTGTTTCAAGAAGGAGTTCGGTGACGTGTGTCCCATGACCGCAAGTGTCTTTCCGCCAGTTGTCTGCGCCTTTTTCGTTTGGGTGGACAAAGGTTTTGCTTTTCTCGTAGTTGATTGGACGCTGCTCGATACCATAGTGAATCGCGAAGTCATTCACATTAACACCTGAATCCAGAACAGCAATTCGTATCTTGGGGGGGCTATCTGCCCCATTTGTGGTTTTTCTTGCCCAATCACCCCGATGTACTTGAAAAAAGCCTCGAGGTTTTCGCGAAATTCTCTAGACATCTTCCTATCGGAGTAGATTTGTTTAGCAAAAGTCACTGTGCTTTTTTTGGGGTGCAATGCCTTACTTCTTCTCCTCACTTGGTCCTGAATCCTCATCGTCGAAGAGGGTTATGCTTTTCGCCGTTGCTAAGTGACTTCCCGCTGTTGGGACGGAAAAGGGTTCACACCCAATTACGCCATTGAAGTTATCTTTCAAGTCCCCAAAGTGGCTAGTGGCTTGCTCATACAGAGGTCCCAAGATGCATTTGTAAATGATAGTTAGTGCTTTCCTCTGTACACCAATTTCTGGATGCTCGAGGTCATCAACCAAGCCATCAAATTCGAGACAATCTCTAGCAATTTGACGATAGCCATCGCTGACATGGCCTTTCAATCTCACGTCCCTTAGCATTCGAAACAAGCGGAAATTTGATTGGATCGTTGCCCAGTAAGCCAGTCCTCGTCGGCGTCGGGCAACCATTCGGACTTGCGAGCAGCCTCTAATTGCATGAGTAGCACGCCGAGGGCGGCGATATTGTCGCTCTGTGGCGACGTGGTTTGACCCAATTCCAAATTGCAATAGATCCTGGGATACCACTGTTGGAGGTCTTCGTCGATGGGCATCGGCAGGAAAGCCCGTGCGAGGTCAAGACGCGGGTCAATCCAGGGCGTGTCGCTTAATTGGAACATTGAAGCCGCGAAAAGAACAGAAGTCATCCTGCGGTGCATAGGCGGAAAGGTATACAAGTTGCCAAGATGGAGATCAAGAGTTTCTTCACCTACAGAACTGCTTGGTGACGGAACTTCCCCTCCGGCATTCTGAATCCATATGAAGTCTTCATTGAATGCAAAATGCAATATACCAGAGCGCTTTAGGTTGGAAGACTCGAGGAAGAAGATATCTCCGGGGTCAAACGTTACATTTGGAGGGCGGTCGAAGGATCTTCCCCATCGTTAGACCTTGCAGAGACATTACTGTGTGCGCGGAAGCGACTTACCTTGTGAAGACGGCGGGGACCATGTCAGTTCCCTGAAATGTGCTGATGTCCAACTTGAGCTGATCCATCTTGAAGCCAGGGAGGTGAAGCTTCGCTCCGTGATGATTTCCGTATGCGTTACTGGCCGCTATCTGTATGAAAAGTGACTCGCACGCAGCGGCAATCCCGTGAGCTTGTTGAATGGTTTGTGCGTCTAGAGTTGTGAAGGGATTTATTCTGACCTCGGGTCTGTATCTTGGGATACGTTGACCTGTAATATTGTCCATCTCTAATCGAAAGTGACTGAAATTTTTGCGCAGCATTTTGAGTCGTTCGTAATCCCTGGGGAAGGATTTAAGTCTGGACAGCTCTCGCACTGAGTCAAGACTATATCTCTGCCTCCAGGTAACGTAGGATTGGTCATTGGTACCTCTGTGTCCAATCTCGTGCATCTGAAGAGTTTCCCAAAGTAACATCAGTCTTGGATATTTCCTTAGGTTCGGGTTCCCATCAGCTGAGGCAATGTGGACCTTGTAATAATCAGTATTACGTTAGCAGAGGGTTTCAATGATCGCCAGTTCGTGAGCAAGGTGATTACCTCATATCTCGGCCAGGCATAAAAGTCCTCATTGAATAAATTCTCCATGACTTCGAAAAGCATTTGAAGGCCACCTGCAAGGCTCTCCAAGTCTATGTCACTTCGTATTAGCCATTGAGTGCCAATGTGACCTTGTCTTAACATATTGAGTTTAAGATCCGTCCTAAGAGCCGTGATTGAATGCTGAAGGTGGACACTGTCAACGTCGCCCATGGCGCCTGAATCGCCGTGATTCACACCGCCATCGATTGGTTCCAACGAAGCAGAATAGAACACTGGGAGGACAGCGTGTAGCACTTTCCACTTCTCAGCCACGGTGGAGCGGGACGTCTCCGACATTGTGCTGGGCACTGCGATACAATTGCAATAGGCTCGACAGAAGAGGTACAGTTAACAAAGAACGCCCGAATTAGTAAAACGCCAGTTCTGAGCAGGTTTTCTTTCTTTCTGCGAATATCTTTGATCAGGGCTTTGTTGCCCTCGACTCGGGGCCACTCGAATTCCTACACTCTTGTTACACAGCTTTGTCAATCCCCAACACATCCCTCGTGTTTCACAAAGGAATTCTTGTGCCCTTTCAATCAACTGCGCCCCTCATCAATTTGTTTACCGCCTATCAACGATATAAACCTGAATCGGCGTCCATAATTTGCATCTCTGTCTCGCATCTCTGCCTCGCTGCTCACTCAAGTCAAACACGACACCATGGACGAAACAAGCGACTATACAGACACGGTCATGCCTATGCCAATCTACACCATCGCTTACAAATGCATCGCTCGCCTTAGTCAAATCGAGGAGATTGATGACCAAGAACTCCTCAAACGCGTGATCTATCCAGACGATGGAGCAACGCCCTTGGGAAAGGGAAAGCGCTCGCCGTTTAACATTCTCGGGCTTCGCAACAGCTTATGTACTGGGTCAAGAATACCGAAGCACTGACACTGATGAACTCGCTCGATGAAAAGCTCATTGGGATGAACCATGTCTCTGACATGATCGTTGAATTGTTAGAAGTGGTTTTGGCAAACCTGAACCGCAGTAAGTTCTTTTACTCCGCCTTCCACCGCTCGCTTGAAGCATGAAATTAATTTCGTTACTGGAAAACAGTCACAGCCACATCAGAGATCGAGAATTCCTCCTCTTAGGGTACAAAGGATGCCTTTTGGTTGACCTGGCAAGATGCTGCATGCGCCGCAAAGTCTGCTATGGATCAGCTAAACCTCATGGCTGCCGAAATTGAAACATCCTCTGCTCAACAAACCGAGTTGTCGCTCACGACTATTCCAGGTGACAAAGACATAGGTTTTCGACAAAAGACCTCGCGCTTGATTCGTGATAGATTTCCAGCTGCACGCCAAGCTTTATGCGACCAGTTGGTGGAGTCGGTTGTCAAAAAGCGTCTCATTATCTTGCAAGGCAAACTACCAACACCAGCATTATGGCCTTGGGACACTCCCACTGATCTACAAGACAATTTGTCCGAGTATCCTCCGTTGCCCCATATTGTCAAGATTCAAGCGCGACTGAAGCCCAACTGGCCCGAAACCCTTCGCAGGCTAGATGGAGTTCGGTGCCCATTCTGCACCAAGGAAATGGTGCTAAGGCGATCCGACGATGACATGCTGGAATTCTGGATACATCATATCAACTAACACGTCGAACCCTATCCTTGCCTTAGCCCTGAGTGTGCAAAAGCTCTCAAGTCATTTGCGTACCGTAAAGACTGGATAAAACATATGGAATCCAAGCATTCAAAAGAGTGGTTGCAAAGAGTCCATACACGCTCATGGTACTGCGATTTCGGCCATGAAAGCCCGATGGTCTTTGAGTTCGAACATCAATGGCGCAGCCATATCCTTGAGCCTCACCCAGAATATCTAAAGGCTCCTGATCCACGCACTCTTGGTGCCTATTCTGCCAGGAAACAGAAGCATTTTTATCGGGACGAATTCGCCTGCCCTCTTTGCGAGAAAATCCCCGAAGAGGCACAGAAGATGCTGGAAACTGGTTAACATGAACTAGATCAAGTGCGACGCTTGGTCCTGAACCATGTTGCCAGTGAATTAAAGTCTCTGTCTATGATGGCTGTTCCTCCTCTAGATGAAGTCCCTTACAAAACGGTCGACTTTGATCCAAACCCAGTGGTTCCCAAAGACGTTACCCACGTGGACTTTCGGGATGATACGGGTCGAACCGCCTTATCGTTTGCTGCCCAAGCTGGCGACGTTGAGGCCATTCACAAGTTGTTCGACAGGCAGGCAGATGTTGAACTGGCCGATACAGATGGACATACACCCTTGCTCTGGGCAGCACGTGAAGGCCATGAAGAAGCTATCAAGTGCCTTGTGGATCATGGTGCCCGGATAGAAGTCAAAGATGAGCCATATGGGCGCACGGCGTTGTCTTGGGCCGCTGCTAACGGACACACTGGCGTTACACGGGTACTACTCCTGAAAGGTGCGGATGTTAACGCAGCCGATGATATGAATCACACCCCGCTATCTTTGGCAGCTTCAACAACAAACGAAGACCTCTTGCAGCTTCTCCTTGATGCCAACCCAGATCTCGAGACCATAGACCATGAGACTTTGAGAACGCCACTCCACTGGGCGACTTTCAAAAACAGACCGGCGAACGTAGAGCTGCTTCTAAAGTATGGAGCCTATATCGAAGCCACTGCTACGGGATTCAAATCGGCGCTGTATGTAGCTTCGGCAAATGGATACCTTGATGTCGTCCAGCTACTCCTCAAGAAGGGGGCAGACACGAAAGCCTCTGATCCTATAATGCATCAGGCTCCTTTGTCAGTCGCATCTGAGTTTGGACATGAAGATGTGGTCCGAGTGCTATTGGCACACGGGGCTGAGGTTGATGCCGAGGGTTGCAAAGGCATTACCGCGCGGGACCCAGCTGTTAAAAAGGGGCACACTGAGATCACTAAATTGCTCGAAACTCACCAGGGGTAGCCGTTTTCTTCGTATTATATATAGGTTGTTTGGATTTGTTTTGATAAGTTACTTGTTGCAGGGAAAATATTGAAAAAACGACAAAAAGAATAGACATCATTTATGCTTTTCGCTACCTAGGCACAGATCCATCTTCGCACACCATTATATTATTACTACGTCTATGTGAACTAGACACGGTGGCTCTAAGCATGTCAAGTCTGAAATGGGTAAGAAAAAGAAATTGTTTACTCTCACACTCGGGAAAGGCTGTGTAATTATACAAAGGTGCTGGAGCTTTGGCTGTTATGTCGGTCGTGAGGTCTTGTTTCACCATCAGGCGCGACATGATCAAATCGAACAGAAGTTAATTACTGTTGGAGCTGGTCACACATGATGAAGTTGAACCAGTTTAAAGGGTTGATCTGGCAGACTAAACCTAGTACGCTAGAATGAGAGGAATTTCACCCTTCGTACTATCGCCTGTGACCGCCAAGGGCTCAATCCTTTGTTTGCACTCCTAATCCGTTGCCTCACGAAATCTTGGTGATTATTTCTGTACAATTGGATTTGAGCCAACAAGAGTTAGGTAACCAAGGGGAACAGCTTTTCGCCAAGCTACTCTCTTTGACCGAGCGAATACAAGAATGCCATAACGTGAAGTGTCAGGCCTCACGCCCAGCCTACGATACCAGGCCAGCTTGACCTGTCATCTTGTTCCCTTGAAAGAACAATACAGAAGACGAAAGCATACAATGAAACTAGATAGAGTAAGAAGTAGGGCCTCATACAAGTATTCACCAGTCTGTCACCATGGGCAAAGTCTTGAAAATCTTCTAGGTTTTGAGCCGTAGAAGCGTCAAAGAAAGAGCTCCCAACGAGGGATCTTTTGTGCAGGGTCAAAAGCCTAGTCAAATCCATCTGGGAAGAAACCCAAGAGAAGAAATTGGTTAACGAGGCCTCGGTACGGAAGCTGTTCTGATCAATGCTAGATCCCTCGACCAGAACTAGCCCCATCTGGCATTGCGAAGAATTACCTATCCAGAGAGCAAGACACATAAAGGAACCTAACTAAGAGATCGCCGAGAATTCAAGAAACAAGATGTTTCTATCATAAGTCAAGAGCGGTCCATATCAGTGCGTTTGCTCACAACCTGCAACTAATGCAAGCATGCAGCACACTCAACCCACTTGACTACGAATGACTAACGACGGATACTGATTTCCGCAACTGAGGCCTGTTTACGCCCGTAACATGAAGCTATCAGACACTACCAACGTCGGTTCGACGATATCCCCGTGGGGTAATTCCTTTAAACGCCGATCCTCCGAAGTTATCTCCACAGGCTCAGCCAGGTTGTTGACCTTCTTCGGGGTGTTTACTGGCGCCAAGTGATTTAAGCTTATTCGAGATATGGGGCCATGAGTGCGGGGATGTAACGACAACATGATGATCCTGGGTTCGGTTACAGATCTATGTTGCAGTCATGCTAGGTTCAGACGACAGGATCCGAGTTATCCCGAGGAATGACTTCTCACGCGAGCAAACAGGTGGCTGTGTAGCCAATAGGTCATCTCGGTGCGTAAAACTAACCAGTTGTACAACACGAAGACCAGGCTGCAGGTTGGGGATAACAAGACCCTTCATGATAAGCAACGGCCAAGACCGGCAGCGGAGGCAGCTTAGTCCACATAAAGACTCATCTACGAAGGTCTTCACTGGCGCCAAGTAAACGCTTGTAAAAGTCCCTGTGAGAGGATAAAGCACAGGGTAGTATTCGCCATAAGCAATCGACTGATTCAGGCGGGGAAGAGGTGCGTCTCGGAGCATAGTTCTGTTCGCCGACGACCAATCGTGTTGGAGTGGAGACGGTAACGCTTAAATTTATGCTTGAAGCTTGTGTCGGGAGCTAAACTCTGAATGGCGGGCCGGTTGGTAGATCTCCAAGAGTCGGCAATAAGACCCTTATGTTTGAGGCACTTGGCGGGGAGAAAGGATATCGAAGATAGAGACATTACAACTTCTGTACAGCGAATGGGTCGATATTTGACATCTGTGAAAAGCCTTTTTCTGAGTGTGGTGCTCGAGGGCGTTCCACATACATCATTGAAAATGGTGAGATGATAAGAACGTCTGCAACCCATATGAACAAAAACTCGCACGGAAATGCAATATCACCACGGAAAAGCGACACCCTCGATCATCCCCTCATCCCAATCTTGGCAACTCCACACTCGCACCCATGATACCTACCCCACGGGGAAAACGTGGAGCAAAATAGACCCCGAGCTGTTTTTCCAACGGGGGGACCAGCCCCAGACAGAGAGATATCGTCATGGCAAAGATAAAAAGGCCGTAATGCCCCCGTGCTCAGAAGAGGGGAAGACAGATACTTTTGCAGTTTATCTACTTGCTTGCTTCTTTTGTCTTTGACAAACAAATCTTGACCTTATCATCTTGATATTTACTGACAACTTTGTTCATTTCGATAATCTATGGGCTGGAATACTCATGCGTCGGGCACCAATGATCCGCCTGAGGTGCGGAACTGGCGAATCCACCTGATTGCCACGGTGGCTAGCATGTCCGCCCTCGCCAGTGAGTTCACAAGCTGTGCTGAAAGGCGATGTACTGATTTGAGCAGTCGGATATGATACTTCTGTTATTGGAGGTTTGTACCACTTACCCGTACTATATAACAAACCCGTGTTGACCAGATAGGTACCATGGCATTGACCTCTTTCATGAGGGACTTTGGCCTAGACCTCGTCGAAAAGACCCAACGCGACACCATCCAGGGAAACATCGTCTCCACCTTTCAGGTAACATCCCCTCCCTCTTCTCTTGTCTCTTCTCTGACACTTCCAGGCTGGCTGTTTCTTCGGTGCGCTGTTCACCTTCCCCATCGCCGAGAAATGGGGTCGTAGAAAGACCATCATGGGCGCAGCCCTAGTCTTCCTTCTCGGCGGCGCTCTCATGACCGCTGCAAACGGCAACCTCAACATGATCTACGGCGGCAGAGCAGTCGCCGGTCTCGGCCTCGGCGCCTCCTCCCTCACCGTCCCCGTGTACATCAGCGAAACAGCCCCTCCATCAATCAGAGGCCGTCTCGTGGGTATCTTCGAAATCGCCTCGCAGGGCGGCGGCATGCTTGGTTTCTGGATCAACTACGCTACTGACCGTACCATCGACGTGAACACAAAAACACAGTGGATTGTGCCCCTGGCGGTGCAGCTCCTCCCTGGATTGGGTCTTGCGCTCGGTATGCTTTGGTGTCCTGAATCGCCGAGATGGTTGGCGCGTGGTGATCACTTTGAAGCGGCGGAGAAGATCCTCGCGCAGATTAGGGGTCTTCCTGCGGACCATGAGTATGTTAGGAGGGAGCTGGGTGATATTCGTGCGCAGGTTGAGGAGCGCAGTACGAACAAGATGAGCAAGAAGCAGCAGTTCAAGAAGCTTTTCCAAAAGGGTGTGCGTAACCGCATGGGTATCGGCATGGCTCTCATGTTTCTGCAGAGTTTCACAGGCGTCAACATCATCACCTACTACGCACCCCGTATCTTTGAGAGTCTGGGTATCCCCGGTACGTCACTGAAGCTCTTCTCCACTGGCTTCTACGGCATCTCCAAGACTCTCGGCATGGTCCTCTTCACCTTCTGGGTCGTTGAGAAAGTCGGTCGTCGCAAGGGTCTCGTCTGGGGTGCTGCACTCGGCTGTATTCCCATGTGGTATATCGGCGGGTACGTGATGGAAGCAGACCCCGCAGCCGCAGCCGCAGCTGGTGTTGTGAACCGCGACGGCTGGGGATACCTCGCCATCGTGTGCGTGTACATCAACGCCATCATCATCTGTGCGACATGGCAGGGCATCACGTGGACATACGCATCCGAGATCTTCCCCCTCGACATCCGCATGCTCTGCGTCGCCATAACGACAGCAGATACATGGCTCGGCTCCTTCATCATCGCGCGCTCGACGCCCTACATGATCTCTGACTTGGGCTACGGCGCGTACTTCTTCTTCAGCTCGATCCTCGTGTTAATGGGAATATGGGCTACGTTCTTCGTCCCCGAAACAAAAGGTGCGTGACAAATCCTTCTAGACGTATTCTACAATGTGACTGACATGCATATAATCACAGGCATCACCCTCGAAGACATGGACGCGCTATTCGCCAAGCCAGTGTACAAAACGGTCTGGGCGCAGATGCGAGGCAAAACGGTGCTGGAAGAACATCGCGCCGAGTCACCATTCGAAGACGACGAGAAGGCGCATGAGCTAAGAATACCTTAGCTCCCTCGCTGAGCCGGGGTTTTTCTTTTTTTTTTTTTTTTTGCAGTCAGCTTTAGATAAAGCGAATGAGAGGTCTTATCGGCTGCAACCCTTTGTATCCCCCCTGTGAAACTACTACGCCGTGAAAGGGTGGTATGATTCTGACTGCCGTTCCAGAAGGGGACGTTGTCTCCGAAAGGTAAAAGAGTCGTGCATTTTTTTAAGTGATGACAGCAGGGCCCCTTCCATGTCTCTGATCCGCTACGGCGCTTTCTTATTTCGACCGCGACTCTTGTCTCCTCTCTATCCATATCATTACTGTGTCGCTCTCACGCCTAACTACCATTTTCACTGTCCTTTGTTTACCCCGCAAAGCTTCCCCAGACTCTGACGTAGATTATTCCCAAGTCTGGGATTTCCGTTTGTCATAGTGACAGAATTCCTGGGGCCCTTTTGCTAGTGTTACAGCGAGTGGCTTGTCTACGTGCGGCCGACCAGCTGTTCGCCAAGAAACGAAGATTTGCTGTTATTGGTTTGCGGTGTTGGGGATTACCACGGGACATTCCCCATTTGGGGGAGTCAATTTGGGCTTTTGTTCGATTCTTGGTTTTTTATCACTGCCAAGACTACTCGGCTGTCTTGGCGCTGAGGAGAAGTGCATGTTCTGTTGGTTGGGGCTTGTGCGAGAGAGAGATTACGGTTGTAATCTTACCGGGTTGGAGTTGGCCAAGAGATAAGGGAGACGATTGGAGAATGGAATGATCTTTTGTTTCGAGCGAATCTCACTTGACATTGAGTGTGAAGAATGCGTGCAGTCGTGGCGATGAGAAGTGAGACTGTCTTTAGGAGTGTTTATCCCGACTCAAATGCCCAACCAATAACACAGGCTCTAATTTAAACATCAACGGCCCCAGTTCCTCTGGCAATATTTAACGTAATAAATTCCCACTTTGCCCGATCGCATCCCCGGATTTGCACGGCCAATCTCAATGAGGATGGAGATAATGCATCTCAGCACAATTGGCTGACCCAGCCACCAACCTTTGACAAGTTTAGCTGATGATTGGGGAATAAACATCCTCATGTCATTTTTATCTCCTTCCCTTTCAAGATGATACAGAATCTCTTGGCGTGTCAGAGGCCCCAAGCGTTCGGGATTTTTTGACAGATTTCTCGGCAAAAGCTGGGCGTAGGACTCAATCTTGGAAGCGAGTTTGGAGTAACTGTAATGCTTCAACGGTCAAACTCATGTGTAACATTGCTGAATGATTGCTCGCCACTTAATTAAACGATCGATTGAAGGCGGCAAGGCAAACAAAAGCCAGCGCGTCATACCCACCCATACCTCGTGATAAACATTTTAAGCTTGTTGTTTAGCTCGCCCTCCCTCCCAGCGCCACGGTCCACCTCTCTACCTTAGTAGCTTAGCCTGTGCATGGTGAGTCTGAGTGAGAGAGAGGAAACCCCAAATCAGACCCAAGACATGCAATGCGCCAAGACGGACCCCAACCCGTGCAATTCTCCAGTGAGAAGATCGATCGTTGCACCTTCCCTTCTCAGTATCATGTCCGTTGCATCACGCGTTGCATTTACTGTCAATTGAAACTCAAATGTTGATGCTGAAGTTGGTGAGCGGATGTCGGGTAGTGCACTGAAGTGCGGGGCACTGTCATCACTGTAAATCAGCCCAGTTAGTGGCTACTCACTCGCTAACTGTCAAAGCTTCCTGGGGAAATGGAGTTGAACATTTTGTACAGAGTAAAATACATGTGCTGAGGTAGGGGTTATTTACACGACATGACATGGGATCATGCAGAAATACAACCCAACAGCTTCAATTATATTGGAAAGATGCATGCACCAACAGAACAGCGCCCAACCCTTGCTCGAGGGGATGTAGCACTCTCCCTCCATTTGCCTCGTCTAGAACTACTTGGCAGCTTCTCTCTCCCTCTTCCTCCGCGTCTCGATGCTTATCATTGTCTTGGCACGCTACACGACTTTCCCACCACCTTCTGGATTCCAATTCCCAATCTCCTGCCCTTTTCGCCATCGCCTGTGTTTGTGTAAGGTAGCTTCCCTTCCCTGTAACACAAAAAGCCTCCGCTCCTCGGAGATAAAAACCACTGCCATTCCCCCCTCTTACTTCTCCCCCCCAAGCTCGTCAGGTTTCATTCCCCTCTCCCTCACAACTCTTCACACGCTTCTCTTCTTCTTTTTCTTCTGTGACTATGACCTCCAAGGAGGAAAAGATCGACGTCGGCAGCGCGACGCCCCCGTCGCCTGATCATGACCATCATGTCAAGGCGCATACCAAGGATACCTTCACTGGTGATGTTGAGGGCGTTCGCGATGATTTCCGCGAGGACGATTTCATGACCCGCAATGGTCTGAACCTCAAGTCCTTCCAGCGCCGTGAGTCGCATGCACTGCCCGTCACTGCCGCTCAATCAATCCCCTAACTTTGTTTCCGCAGGTGACTACGGCACTGGCGTCGTCGAACTCGATCGCTCCATGAAGAAGCGCCATCTCCACATGATCGCCATTGGAGGTTCAATCGGCGCCGGTTTCTTCGTCGGCTCCGGCGGTGCCCTCACAAAGGGCGGTCCCGGCGCCGTGTTTCTCTGCTTCTCCATCGCTGGTGTCATGATCTTCAACGTCGTCCACGCTCTCGGTGAGCTCGCTGTCATGTATCCCGTCTCTGGTGGTTTCTACACCTACTCTACTCGCTTCATCGATCCGTCCTGGGGTTTCGCCATGGGCTGGAACTACGTGAGCACCGCTGATCCCGTATCGCGCAATCGAAACACTGACATTTCTAGGTCTTTCAATGGGTCATCGTCTTGCCGCTCGAATTAACAGTCGTCTCGTTCACGGTGCAATACTGGAATAAAGACATCAACGAAGCTGTCTGGATCACCGTCTTCTGGATATTCATCATTGTCATTAACATCTTTGGTACCCTCGGCTATGCTGAAGAAGAGTTCTGGAGTTCCGTCTTCAAGCTCGCTGCCATTGTCATCTTCATGATCGTTGCCATCATCCTCATCTGCGGTGGTGGCCCCTCCAATGGCGACTTCGATACGTACCAGGGTGCCAAGCTCTGGTATGATCCCGGCGCCTTCCAGAACGGCTCCCGAGGTTTCTGTGGTGTTTTTGTTACAGCTGCCTTCTCTTTCGCCGGTACTGAGTTGGTCGGTCTCGCGGCTGCCGAGTCTCGCAACCCCGCCAAGGCCCTTCCCGGTGCCATCAAGCAGGTCTTCTGGCGTATCACCCTGTAAGCTTCACCAGACTCAATTCTCCTCGTCTCATGCTAACGTGCGATAGCTTCTACATCATTGGTCTCACTCTCGTCGGCATGCTCGTCAGCTCCACAGATGAGCGTCTCCTCAACAGCGCCAACCCTTACAAGGACGGTACCTCTCCATTCGTGCTCGCAGCCAAGGACGCTGGCCTCAAGGGCTACGACAGCTTCATGAACCTGGTCATCTGCATTTCAGTCGTCTCCATCGGTGTCTCTGCCGTCTATGGTGGCTCCCGTACTCTGACTGCCCTCGCTGAGCAAGATTACGCCCCCAAGATCTTCACATACATCGATCGTTCCGGACGACCTCTCGTCTCCGTCGGCTTCAACCTCATCTGGGGTGCCCTCGCCTACATCGTCCTCGCCTCATCCGGCAGTCTCGTTTTCGACTGGCTCCTGGCTGTCTCTGCCCTCGCTGCTCTCTTCACTTGGGGCTCCATCTGCTACGTAAGTTTCACCCTTGAGCCGTCTTGTTGTTCCACTTTACTGACCTGATCCTGTAGGCTCACATCCGCTTCCGCTCCGCCTGGAAGAAGCAAGGCCGAAGCCTCGACCAAATCCCCTTCAAGGCTGCTGGTGGCGTTTACGGCTCTTGGCTGGGTCTCGCCCTTTGCTTCGCTATTCTCGCCATGCAGATCTTTGTCGCCGTCTGCCCCCCAGGCAAGACAGGTTACGGTAACGCCGAGGACTTCTTCAAGGCCTGCCTTGCCATTCCTGTCGTGCTCCTCTTCTGGGTCATTGGCTACTTCTGGAAGAAGCCTCAGTGGCTCACAGTTGATAAGATCGATCTTGACACTGGTCTTCGTGAGCATGACTGGGACGAGATCAACGCTTACCGTGCCAAGGTTGCTTCTTGGCCTGCTTGGCGCCGATTCTTCCACAAGTTCATGTAAGAGCTTAGTGTCTCATGCTACATGAATAGGGAAACAGAATAGTCTATCTGTGTAGTTAGTCCCTCTTCTTGAGGAATCTTAGTTTATACCCCATCAATCTACTGGTTGCTAGCTTTATTCAGCAATTATTTCAGAAATTTATAACTATCCAAGTGATTGAAAAGCAGTTGCTAGATATGTCATAAGGACTAGATAGAACCGTTGAAACGCGGCCCTTTGAGCCTCGGGACGTCGCTCCGACAGGAGAAGCCTTCCACATAGTAATCTGAGATCAACCAGACTTCATATTTGCACAGAACTCTCTCAGCCCAGTAATTATCTCAAACCACAACTAAAACTAATCCTTCTCTCTCCAAATGCATTTTCGCTGTTCTCGCATATGTTCTTATTACTGAGTGAGACTGCCTCAGTCAAACGATGACGCCGTATATGTTACTCGGTATCTGGACGCTTGCTCTTTGAAGCATCCTGCCTAGGAGATTTCTTTACTCGAGTGGTTTTGAATTTGACTATTCTTTAAAAGACACCATCCTCGTCATACTTTCCCACCATACCATGGGTTGTTTGGGTTCCTTGCCGCATCACATCCTCTCTACCGCTGGCCAAGGTCAAATTCCGTGCGTTGATATTAGCTGTCATCCACAAGTCTCGACTGAGAATATAACTCGCTTTAGGAGTTAAAGCTCAACCAGCTGTTCGATTTCGTGGTGGCGGCTGTCAGCAGGGCGATCTTGCAGGGTCTGCTGGATGGCTTGGGGGGATTCGCTCGTCAGCCTCATTTTCAACCTCCATACACAATCGTGGAGAGCATCCATTTCAGGCAGAAGCTTAAAGTATCGTGTCATGAAAATAATCTTCTGAGAGTGGTACCGTGAGTATCCATGACGCTGTTAGATAGCTTGCCCATTGGTCATATCAGTTCACAACGCGCGAAACTGCGCACCAAGCAAATAAAAAACCACAACATACATCAACCCAGAAAACCCAACAATAACCCATCCAAACTCTCCAACATACGCCACCAAACTAAGCGCCATGAACAAAAACCCCGTAACAATGAGTAAATGCAACGCAGCAGAAACAACAAGCCCTAGCGGCGTCCACTTCCTTATCGTCTCCTCATCAATCTCCCCCTTTGCCTGTTGTCGCATCAGCGCCAAAAAGCTCCCGCTATAACCAGCTAGCGCAATAGACACTGCAAACGACAGCCATGATACTGAGAGGAATAATCGGACTGTTTTGAGGGTAAATGTTGGGGTTGTATAAAGGTCTGCAGGGTCGGTCATTTCTCCGACTATGACGGCGAATGTTGAGGCGCCGAAGACGGAGATTGCGATCATGGTTACGACGAAGAAGCGGAATACTTCGAGGTCGTCGCTGTTGGGTTTGGGTGATGAGGGGATGGAGGGTTGTTTTGAAGCTTGGTTTTCGAGTTGGTGGAGGACATGGTACAATATCTCCCGGGAGAGTTCTTCAGTGTTTTTACCATATTCCTCTGGGTTGGTGATATCCTGAGGTGGAGTTGTGCCTTCGATAGCGGGTTCGTTGGTTTGAAATTTTGCGGACATTGCTTGTAGTGATATCGGCTAAATAATACTATAGTCTCGGTAACTTTCTCCTACCAAGCGGCGATAGCGTCATTGTATAAATAAAAATGCTCTTTTATACGTTAACCTATAAATATTCCTCTTTTCCATGGCATATTACACATCTGACTCAGCCCTGTAATTCTGCTGGCCATCACTACTCCGTAGGTGCATAAGGCTTCGCCCTATTCTTGGCTGTCCAAACCCTGTCTCTGACCACCCATTGAGGCCCTCGAGGTGGAATTCTCAGCCGCTGGTAGGCGCTGTTCTGGAAGGGTGGCCTAGCTGAAACATTTGAACCGAGTGCGAGTGCTAAGCCTACCTGATGCGGGGGGATTGCTGACTTGCGAGCCGCACAGTTTGAAGTCCGACGGACATACCAGGGTATACTTGGAGTTGTAGGGTAGGATGCGATTGGCTGTCCTTGTGGCTGAGTGTCATAAGGCTGTGCCGATTGATAATGGATTAAACAAGTGACTATTTTCGTTCTGCGACATTACCGAACATGATAATATAAATGTAAGTAACTTCCCAGTTGTTTCAGTCTCGATGTTGAACAAGCTGATACAGCATAACCCCCCCCATCAATCGCTTTGGAACAAACCTTTTATCCTTCACATCTTCATATTTTACATCGATCATCACACACAGATCATCACTACAGTCCCGTCAAAATGTCAAACAGCAGATCAAGAGGACCACCGCTCCCAAGTCTGGTACAAGGCTCATCACTACAAACCCAACTACAGCGGGAAGGTGCCGAGATCTGGCGAAACAACAACCGTCCTCTCATCGAACACATCATCAATCACAAAACTCCTGGCTACGTCACAAAAGTCGTCTGGCTCCAAGAGAAAAGCATCATTGAGCATGAGTACCTACTGATGTGCGTCAAGACCAACGACGGAAGGCTCTCCTGGATGCGGATCGAGCGCATGGGCGAATTACCCATCGGCTCGGCATCTAGGAACGCCCTGACAGACCAGGCACAACTGGTCGTGACTCTTGCGCCATCACGAGAAAATCTCGTTTGTGATGATAGAGTTCTCGTGGAGGCTGACCTGGACATCAACGCTGCACGGTTGAGCGACATCGCTAAGCTTATACTGATAGTGCACAATGAAGAGCCGCAGTATCATCTCCAGTGGCATAACTGTTGGTGGCTTGCGCGGGTGGTTATGCAAGTACTTTCAGAGACGTATATGCATGGGAACAAGAAGCAGAGGAAGAAGGTTGTCAGTCGGTGCGATTCTTCGCATAATAAACATGTCTGGGCTATGAGTGCTGGTGGCCCCTTTGCCGGGATTGGGCAGATGGCTACTATTGTACATTTTCGCAACAGGAAGAAGAGGATCATGGCTAACTTTACTCAATCTCTGTATAGTTAGCATCGTTGCTGTTTCGGCAATATCTGGATGCACTTAGAGCAGGACATTCTTTTTCTGTTATATAGATGAGACAGCATACCTAGCGAATGGTAATATTCTATTATGCCCAAAGTCACCACGACCACCTCACTCAACACCGCTCAATGAGACCGAAGATTCCGGGCATGAAACGTTGCCTAGCTTTTACGCTTTGTAGCATAGATTACGAGGTTCTGTAGATCCTCATTCCGAGCACAATTTACACTTTGAACCGTCAAACTCAGGCCGTAACCGCACAATCTGCCGCAGTACTCCAGTGGCCCGAGTTACCTAATCTCAACAAAACTGAGAGATTATCTTCGGATGAAGCGGAACAATTGACAACAAGACGAGAACTAGTTGCTAGAGCATAAGCAAATGAACCATAAGTACGAAAGGATATCGAGTAGTTAACTGCCGCTCAGGTGACTATCGGCAGTTATGGATTAAATTTAGAACATGCTCGGATACTACTCAGAAGCTAGTAATTGCTTTTTGATGCTCAATTTGCGACGGCGAAAATAAGTTTCAGCCACGGCTTTTGTTTTTAATGCGGCACAGGAAACCGTGAAGGTCCTAGCATCTTACCGACTTTACTCTCGAGCCTCTGCAGGGGTATGCTGTTATGCGGGCGGTACAAGCTTTCAGCCACAGGTCATAGCTGTAAATAACACATCAAGCAACTCAATTCTGCGGATTGTCGTCTGGCTCGATATCTCATTGTATATAAATATCAGTCTATTTCTCGTCTTGGAAAACAATCATCACTCACTCAAGTTCTCTTCAATCTTCAACAACATCTTCAATCAACTCACTCAATCCTTTCCAAACAACAGTCAATCAACTCTTCAACATGCGTTTCACCGGCATCTCAGCAATCTTCCTCGCCGCTCTCGTGACCGATCACGTTCAAGCCAACGAGCGCTGCACCAACCAGCTCACCAACGACTGGTCCCGTCGCTACGAGGCCTGGTCCAACTCCTGGGTCCCCAATGCCGATGCTGTCTGCGGCAATCTCTGGAATAACCTCGGCCAATACCCTGAGTGTGCTGGTGTGAGCGACCAGTACTGCGGCTATGACAACAGCGGCTCTTCGCTCGTTTGGGCGTTTACCACTGGAAGCGGGTGCCAGGCGCGATCCGTCATGGATTCTTGGTACTGGGCTACTAAGAACCAGTGGGGCAACATTGACTGCAGACAGGGATAGATGGTAAGTCTCTCTATTGTAATGAAGGCTTCTTGATTCTGACTTGGAGTTTAGGATATGGGATGCCACGGTGGCCCGGAGTGGGGGGAGACGGGAGTCTTCGGTGAGGATTGGTCCGTTATTGGCACCTGGCCTAAGAACGGTTGAAGAATAACGTTGAGTCTTGAGCAATCTTCACCATCTGAGCAGCAAGACAATCCATGCCAAGTAGCAATTGGGGAGATAAATATACTATTAAAATCCACAACGCCAGCACGAAGACATGTGACAATATTAAGACAGTGGCACGTCCAAAGCCATCTGTATCTAACCCTAGTCTGGGAAATCAAGGCGGCGCACTGACGGAGTGAGCTACACTAATGTTCGAAGAGCCCGCTTGGGGAGAATCACTGAATCGAATTCCATGCACTCCAAGTGATTCTCATACTGTTCTATGATCCAGTCGGTGCTTCCCTTAGCCACGGTAGTAAGTTCCTCTCCAGATAAGTCAAATTCAACGGACTCCAAGTCAACAGCCATAATCTTATCCTTTCCCTGGTCAGTCACCAGATGAAAGTTGTCAAGCTTCATATCATCATGGTAAGCACCATGATCGGCCAAGGATTTGAAGGTTTGATCTAACAAGACCCGAAGATCTCGTTTGTCGAGTACTGCGCCTTCAGGGGTGGCGAGGCATTCCCCTCCAATATCTGAAAGGATCAGAGTACGGATATTATTATACTGGATCATGCCGAAGAAGCGAGGTATGAAGGTGCCTTGAAGAGGTTGAAGTTTGTGATATACTTTGAGTTCCTTGTCGAATTCCTCTTCCCAATTTGGCTTCTGGGATTTCAGGACAATTCTCTCTGGTAGGAACCATTCTGGGAATTTATTTTGCAGCCACGGGCCAGTGACTCCAGATATGATCCAGAATAAGGATTGAAGTGCCCGTCCAAGGCAGGTTCTCATAACTCGCAGGCGCAAGACATTAGGATGCACGTCGTCTGAAGATTCACCGGTAGCTGTGATAGTCCTCGTACCAAATCGGAAGCGCTTAGATTCAATTGTGTCAGCCAACCAACTGACCTTGGAGCGTTGGCGAGACTTACAATGGTTTCTGCTTTTCGAATCCCAGCAGTTCCTATTCCAAAGGATAGGGCGGTTGGTAATTGATCTGATTCCTTCATTATGCGGTAATGCTGGGATTGCAAGAGCGGTAATGTTGTGTCTCGAAGTCAAATTTCAGGAGTCGACAACAAACCAACCGTCGAAATGCGCACGTGCCATCAGTGGCTGAGTAACCAACAGTTCCTGAGGGCGACTGGGGTTATCAGGCAGAAGCTCCACTGGTGGATAGTATACCCAATGAAATCATCCCTCAGATGTCCTCATGCATGTTGGTCAACGTCTTGTTAAAAGAACGGCCATCAAGCGGCAAAATACATGAAGCAATTGATGACTTTATTTAGCTTCTGTTTGACCCGTATTAGATGAGACTTTGCAACCGCCCGCATCTGTGCCTGTTGGTTGTGTTGCTTCAGGGAGTAAGAAAACTCTGACCCCAAGCTTAGGTGCCGCAAATAAAGTAATCAAAATACCTACTAAGTTCATACAAGTCCACAGAGGCATTTTTGTCAATGGTTAAAGATGTCCTGGTTCTTTTGCTCTCTTGTGCGCTATTTTTAATACGTCCGTGCAACGGGCGGCTATGGCCTTGTCCATACTTGTATATATATCATGGCCAGAGCCGAAGAGAAGCTTGGGACAAGATAGAACCTGTCTTCTACACTTGCCCTTTCACATCTCCCCTTTACCATTTACAGCCATGTCCACAGCAGGAGAACTCATTCAGCAGCACCCCGCCAACGTAGTGGCCAATCCTGGGTACAAGACCACATCCGATAAAGCCTGGGCCCACGATTACAACCCTATCAAAACGACAATTGTGCATACCGTCATAAGAAATGGTGTTACTGATGCTAACTTTGAGGATGCCTTCATGGGCATGGAGGATGACGACGAATTACGCTTTCGTCAGCCAGCCGTCCGGACAAATCAACGACACTGGAGACTGGAGACCGAAGCAGACTGCGAGAATTGGTTCAACACTGAGATAACAAACGTTGTCCTTTCTGCATGGCATGACTATCCACCGCTTATGCAGACCTCTCACACAAAACCCCTTTCGGAAGAAAACATATCCGAGAATGTGGACTGTACATTTTCTGTAAAGTACGGCCAGAGAAGATATACTGTGGCCATTGGCGAGTTTAAGCGCAACCTTATTGACCCGCAACAATGGCAGAGTGGCTCCATTACCAGGAGTGGACAAAGAAGTCTATCGCAAGAGCTTAGAGGGTAAGCCAGCTGCATTCTTCAAGGGCTATTCTTCTAATGCTGATGAACTATACCAGATACGCAAGCAAATACCAGTGTCCTCAGGTCTTTTGCTTCGACGGATCTAGATTGGTACTTCTGCAATTCCGAGCGTATCGGGTTGATGACATCAAGAGCGACACGTGTCCGATTGACTGCTGGATGATCCCCGTGAAGTAGGTACCTAGATATATAACCCTTGAATCAATCATATCACAAGAAGGCTAACGGGCCATAACCTTAGAAATACGTCATGCAGCCTCAGATACGCACTGTATCGTCTCTTAGTTCAAGGGTGGAGGCGCTGTCAGGCAGAAATGGGTACAGTCTATAACATAGGTGGGTTTCCAATGTCCTCGCGAGAGTATTATACCGGTTTGCCGATCTGGAACGCCAATGGCCAA
Organism: Fusarium tjaetaba; assembly: GCF_013396195.1. Lineage (NCBI taxonomy): Eukaryota > Fungi > Ascomycota > Sordariomycetes > Hypocreales > Nectriaceae > Fusarium > Fusarium tjaetaba. The sequence continues at coordinate 259,360 of NW_023501237.1, forward strand.
AGGCAAAAATCACATCCGTCTGGATACCAACGCAGCGTTGACCAAGCAACTGGGGCATTGATGTGGTCTCATGCTGTATATCAGGCCGAGTGGGAAACCGGTCCATTTTGGGAATAGCAAGAGAGTTCTTAGCAAAGGTTAGGTTAGTTTATGAAAACTTAGGTAACCTTCAGTGAATTTAGTATAGTGTAGTGTAGCTTTGTCATAATTGTTATTTGGTTTGTTTAGGCTTTCTACGTCTGTCTGAAGTACTGTCTAAATTTACTGATAAAATCCCTTCCACCAATACCTAAATATCCAACGCGATCAGACTGTCAGTTGAATTCTTATTCATCAGGCTGGCTAGCGCACTGAGAGTATTTAGTAGGTCTTTCCTTATATTAACAATTCTACTCAAGATAAAATAGCTAGTCGTTGTAAAATTTGTTTTCTACATCAGCTTTATGCAGGTATTCTGGCGCTGTACATATGTCTCACCTCCCGACAAATCTGAAACAGAAGAAGAGAGGGTATGACACAATGTCTGGAGGGTTGACCAGAGAGGACGGGGAATGGGATGGTTTGGGTGACGGTTAGGGATTGGGATTAATCGAGGAGTTTCTGGGTCTGCTGGATTGGCCATGGAACCTGCGTCAAGAGATCACATCTTCTGAAGCATAAAAGGGTTTCGAGGCACTGCGTATCGATATAAATACCGGCCAAATCTCTAATATATTGTACAAACTACCTAACCCAGTAGTAGCGATTTTAAAGAGATTCTCTTTAATCAGGAATAAGCTCATGAACCTAGTCCACGGCTAGATCTCTTACGCGCAACAAAGATAGTTCCTGATACCCTGATACCAACACCAGATCCAAAGGGTCTAGTGAACGGAACGACCTGCTCCCGCACAATCTTTTTCATAACTTCAGCGCCCATCGCCTGTTCCTCCACGCTCCAGGAAGGAAATACCTTGGAGCCGAACCCATGAAACAGAAGATCAGCGACTGCATCCGCCGTCTCGCCGCCCAGATGCACGTCAATGGGAGTGCTGGTCACTTCGAGCCCAGCACTTGATAGCACGGCTTTGGTATGCTCAGGGTCGAGCCAGATCTCAGGAACAGGCGGCTTGAACGGCGTTTCATCGGGGCGGATCTGCGCCTGGACCTCCTGGATAATCTTGATGTGTCCCATCGCGGTCCAGCCTGTGACAACGGCTACTCCATCAGGCTTAAGTGTACGCACTATCTCTCTTGCACCCTTTGCCGCGTCGGTGAAGTACATCAGGCCGAGGTTTGTAATAGAGCGTGTGAAGGTATCATCAGGAAATAGAAGTTCCTCGCCGCTAATGACGGCCGTGTGGACGTTTGGATGAGAAGAGAACCGATTGCTAGCAATGCTGACCATGTTCTCCGCGACATCGACGGCGTGGATTTCAGGCTTGATCCCAGATTTGAGGATGATGTCAGTGACAATGCCCGTGCCGCAAGCGTTGTCGAGGATGTTGGACTCTGAAGTCAGCGGCTTTAGGGCCGCGATGGAGGAGATGGCATGATGGGCGAGTTCACGAGTAGCTCCGCCAGTAATGGCCTCGTACTTTTCTGCAACCTTGTTGAAGTGCTCGGTGGGTGTGAGCTTGGGAGGGGACGACATGGTGACGGATCGAATAGTTGAAGCAGGAGTTTAAGATCGCACCATCGGTATATTGTGAGGGTTCGCAGATTTATATTTCGTATCCGACTAGTAAATAATCGCTTTCGGTTTACCGACATAGCTGTGATGCTCCAATCATGTTTGGAAATCGGAGGAACAACTACCCGTCAACTCATCACTCCGAGCCGGACAATTACACTTAACCTGAAGGGGTTAAGATGGTGGTCTACTTGGTACGCCGCTCGCAAACGTCAGTCCACAATAAGCTTAGGCCCCGCTAAGTTCCCTGGTCGAGACTGAAGAGTAGAAACCCTCCGAGGAAGCTTTTATACTGGATTGTTCGGGTATTTTATTAACTGTCTTTCCCTGAGACATTTTCTTTTGTTTCATGTCTTGTCACCTCTCGGACCATCAATCGAGGAGAATAGGCGCAGCCATTCATGACTCACAACACCTGCGATGCTTGATAGAGCGCCAAGGCCAAAGGTCAACGAATCCAACCCTTACACGCGACGCTCCTCCACGAAGATTATATGCGTTATGGAAAGATAGATACGAATTGGCGGACTATGGTGCGTGAATTCTGGTCGACCTACGTATCATCTAGAGCACACCAGTGTCGCAGACGAGGTGATGCTTTGACAAGACAAGCAGATGTCATTTTATTTTTCAGAGAATATAGCCTCGTCGCTCTTGCGGACGGAGCGTGTCCAGTTGATCATGAGACAATTTCATCAGGTGGGCTGAGATCAATATGATCATAATGCAGGTTAGATATTTCTCAGCAAGCCTATTTGCGGTCAAAGGGCCTTTTCTCATCCCTCGTAGTGGTTTGGATAGGGTAGGGGGCTCGGTCTCACCCCTCAACACAACCTATCCCACTCGGGTATCCCACCTTATCCGAGTGGGATAAAGCAAACCTCATCAAAGGATCAAATTTGTCAATGCTGATTATTCCTTTCCCATTTTACAATTACTACACTATATAAAGGACCAGCTATTGAACAGTTCCCGGGTTGCATTTACCTACAGTACAAGTCATCTACAGTAAAAAAAGATTACCATGAGAACAACCCGCACAGGAACCGCCTCCGTCTTGGACACAACTCTTACACGTCTCATTGACGATGTTATAGAGAATGGGTCGAGCTTTCTTGCAGACGACGAGCACTTGCAGCATTATAAACACCACTTAAGCCATCTTGAGACAGCATCAAAGATAGCTCTGCTTCGAGAATGTCTATGCGTACGACCGCCTTTGCCACCTCTGCCAGAGGATCTACTTCACGATATCGACACCATTCTCACACGGCATCATCAGCACAAGATACTCACTCCAGTCTCCTCGCTCTCGCCTTCGCGTTTGATAGAACATAGCGATCATGGGTCAACGAGAATTCATCTTTGGAGAGGCGATATCACGACCTTGACTGGCGTCACAGCTATTACCAACGCCGCCAACAGCCAGGGCCTGGGATGTTTTCAACCAACTCATCGATGCATTGATAACATCATACATGCTGAAGCAGGACCGCGGCTACGTGAAGAGTGCTTCCAGCGGATGCAAGTCAGAGGAAAAGAACTTGAGCCTGGAGAAGTACTTGTCACTGAAGGCCATGCGCTCTTTGCTTCGTCAGTAATGCATACCGTCGGACCACAGCTCAAGAGGGGTGCTTCACCTACTGAGGCTGAGAGGAAGCAACTGGCGAAATGCTATGAGTCGATTCTTGAAGCGCTGGAGATTTTGCCGTACGAGGAGGACGGTAGCAAGTCAGTCGCTTTTTGTTGCATCTCGACCGGTTTGTTTGCATTTCCAGCAGAAGAGGCAGCTGAGATTGCAGTGTCAACCGTCATATATTGGCTTCAGAAACATCCGTCAACGACAATTACAGACGTTGTCTTCAACACGTTCACCGAATCAGACACTGAGATCTACTCGAAACTTCTTGGGCCATCCTCAGCGAAAACACTGTCACTTACCGAGAGCCTGCCACAAAGCTCTCTTGACTTAGCGCGCGACTGGCTCGCCTCAGCAGATGCTGTCCTCGTCACAGTCGGCGCAGGTCTATCAGCTGCAGAAGGCTTGGACTACCACTCTCGAGACCTCTTCAAGAAGAACTTCCCGGGCTGTCTCAAGCTCGGTTTGACGTCACTGTACAGTGTCTTTGGCTTCAACGACTGGCCTTCAGAGGAGCATCGCTGGGGCTATTTCTTCACTCATTTGAACATGGTGGCCAGCTGGTCAAATACGCCAACTTACCAGACTTTGATCCCATGGCTGAGGAAGTTTGGGCAAGATGCATTTGTGCGCACTTCAAACGCCGACGGACTATTCCTCGCAAATGGCTGGCCAAAGGAGCAACTTTCTACACCGCAGGGCTCGTATGGGTACTTGCAGTGTTTGAATAACTGTAGAGTTGACGCTGTTGTGCCATCGGCTCCTCTTGTAGTTGATGCAATGCCTCACATTGACAAGACGCAAAAACTGTTAGACTCGAGCAAGATTCCGACGTGCAGGTTCTGCGGTTCGAAAATGAGTATTTGTGTCCGAGCAGGCTCCTGGTTTAATCAGACGCCTTTCCAAAAAGGCGAAGCTCAGTGGAAAGCTTGGAAGTCTCGGGTTCTACTAGAAAAGAAGAATGTGGTGATTCTGGAACTTGGTGTCGGAATGAATACTCCAGGTGTTTTGCGATGGCCGAATGAAGATTTGGTGATGCGAAGTAAAGGACAAGTCAAGCTGATTCGCATTGGCATGGGCCCTGAAGCGATGGTGCCATGGGACCAGGAAGATGAAGGCCTGAGCACTTGTATTCAGGGCGACATCGGGCGCGCGATTCCTCTGTTACTAGAATGAACCAGAATTTATAGAAGAATAAATAGAAGTCGTAAAGAATGAAGATCATGACTGCGCCTCGAAGACAGCCCTACGTTAATGTCATGTCGTCTTTCAGCCCAGTCACGCGTCATCACCTGCAGCGCCAAAAGAGGCGCATAATGCCAAGCGTGGGGACCACTACAGTTGACCGGCATATCCGCGTGGCTGTGAATTTTACCGCCCCAGAATTTCCCCTAAAAACATCCATCACCCATTCCAACATTTCAATCCTCAATATTTCCGTGCGATAATTCGACAATTTGCTACGGTATGGTAGCTTTATAGCAAAAATGGGACTGGATGCCCTGAACAAGCTTGCAGCGGCCGGTGAGGCTGTCTACCAGAACATCTCTAAAAAATGGTGATTTCCAAAGACTCCACTGGTGGATCAAGTTACTGATTGCGAATAGGGACGAGAGAAAGCGACGACAGGCGGAAGAGGCATGGCTTGCGAAACACGCTGAAGAAATCCGTCGAAGAAATGAATTTCTATCTCTCGTCACGAGTAAAGTGACAGGCGACTCAGCCCTCGAAATGGCACCTCTAAAATGCAAATGCAATCCGCGCGAAACTCAAAGAGCGGTATTCCTCGTCACAACGCCCATCTCCTTTGGCGTACTTGAAGTCTCAGAAGCAAGCTACAAATTGCTAGCGAGACATGTAGGCATGAGTCTTAACAGTGTGAGTCACTGGGCCGTGTGCGTTATCGATAGAGCGCTTGGGAGGTGCTATTGCTACGATTTGATGAGCGATCGGTTGGAGTTGACGATGCTGGGGAAGAATTATTTCAGGGTGGCGGTCATTACGGAGGAGTTTGTTGAGACGTGGAGTTCGTGTTATTATATTGGGGAGACGACCAAGACGCACGACGAGATTCAGGTGATAGGTGAGTTGCACAAAACTGCTGTGTGACACGCTCTAACGCTAACAGGACAACATCACATTGGACTAAATCCTCGGTATAAATTATTATCGAATAATTGTCAGCATTTAGTTGACAGTCTTGTCAAGGAGCTTTGCAACGGCAAGGTAATCAGCCAGGCAAAGCTTGAGGAGGAGTTGTCACTTGCGTCACCGAAGATTGCACGCGACTTGCTGGTTGGGAGGATAAGGTCGAAGATGGATGTTGGTGGCGAGAGCGAAGATAGTCCTTCGATCAAAGAGCATTTAGAGGCGATCAAAAGTCATTGGAGCGACAGAAAGTAATTCATGATGATACCCAGGGTAGTTAGTGCTCAGACATTGAAATTCTTTACGAGCGCTTCGGCGGTTGATAGATAATAGAGAAGACGGATAGAAAAATCGGACAGAAGAACAGAAGTCAACTTACAAGATGAGGTAATGCAAGAGAAGAAGAACAGTTGGGTTTCGTGGTATTCTGTGCCGTAAAGTCAATTACACCTGTGGAGATGATTGATGGTGGATGAAGAGCGGCATTGGTGATTAAAGTTTGATGATACCTCTATATACTATAACCTCTGGCTCTGCTCTCACCAATAGCTATTCCTCCGGTCCGGAGATCTCCCCGAATAGCTCAGCTGGAAGAGCGTTCGGCTGTAATTGTTAAGCATCTCACCGAAAGGTCACTTGTTCGATCCAGGTTTCGGGGAGCTCATATTCTTTTTTGCATTTTTTTCGACCTTGATCTCAGTATCAGTTTTCTCTATGTACTTACAATTCTCATGTCTTACATCATTTTTGCAACCCATTTCATTTATGCTTGCGCCATTCGTACCACTTGGCATTTATCTGGATATTAGGCAAATAGTAGCGCTGGCGCATAGTGCCCTCTGATGATGAGATCCAGTTAGAGTGATTGATTTTGAGGGGTTTCATGTGCTGAGATGAGAATGTGCTGACGCACGTCATCTTGTGATATGGGGAGGATGCGTGAGGGTAAAGTTGGTGGTCTGTCTCGTGAGATATTAGGTCACTCACGCCTCTCCCGTCGCTGTGACGATTCTCAAGCTCTCACCATTTTGTAGACACGACCGCCAGAATGCTAGCATCTCTCCCACCAGAAATCCTCGAAAATATTTGCGACAAGGTATATATCTCACTGATGGGTACCGATTTGGACTGACAGTAATAGCTAAATGGTATCGACCTCCAACAGCTCTCGCTTACGGCAAAATGGCTACACAAAATAACATTTCGCCACCTCTGGCGCTCCATCACCATTCGACCATACCCCGAAAGCGAGCGACATTGTATTAACCCGTCTGGTCCGCCGCAGCATTGTCTTCAGTATACGAAAGAACTTCGCTTTGATCCTGGTGTCGACGTTGACCCGAAGCGATGTATCCATGCGAGCGACTGGCTTGGCTACATGGCAAACTGGACTGATAAAGTCCCTCTTCATCAGTATACTTGGGAGGCTCGGGGCGATAGTTTTGGGTTAGAAGGTGGAAAGCTTGTGAGGGTCAAGTTTGAGTGTCTTGCTCAGAGGGCTGTGCTATTGCTTAATCGTTTCAATGATGGGCAACTCGAATCATTCAGGTAAGACAACTCCTTTTATACAAGACAAGTCTGATATGTCTGCTAGCTGGAACTATACTTCTTGCATACCCTCTGAGATTCTCGAGGTTCTGAGTCTCAAGCATCCCTCCATCCAGAGCCTCAGACTCGTCACAGATCCTTTCTGTAGCAGATTCAATCGCTGGAGTCGAACATCTGACATAGACCTCTCGGCGTTTAATAACCTTCGGCGACTTAGCTGGAAAGCACCTATGGGCTGCCACTTCGACACCATTGCTAGCCTTGCTAAGGCCAATGTGACGCATCTTGAAGAACTGGAATTGGAGCTGCAGGGCTGGTCCTCGGATCGAGAGAGTCGCGAGTCCACGGTTATTCACCATGAAGATAACCCGGAGGTGTGGGATAAGATACCTGCGAGTACTATGCTTGCTAGGCAGATGTTTGGCCTCGAAGCGGGTACCCCAGAAGCAGCTGAGCGAACACAGTTCCCGAAGTTACGAAGCTTAAAACTCACCAGGGTTCCTTTGAGAGATGAAAACACTGGGATGCAAGTCGCAGCTTCTTCAATTAACTTCAGTGCTCTTAGGTATCTGTCGTTGAGGATGTGCGCGTATTGGATGCCGTTCCTAACAGACATCATGGAATCGCAAACACCACTTCAACTCAAGACTCTCGAGATATCAGACTTCGACTTGAACATGCCCCACGAAACTGTAACGAGCAAAGCAGCTGCCATCACTAGATTCATTGGTTCCTTCAAAGGACTCGAAGAGCTGTTCATTAGAATTTGCGGTCCGACGCCATCTCTTCAGTTCTGGGAGCATGTTGCGAGTCATGGAACAACTCTGAAGAGATTTGTGTATCATCACAGACTCACAGACCAAGATGAAGAGCTGTTAAACTCGCGCTTACGTAGAGACTCATCAGACTTGGGGCTATCATCTGAGGACCGGAACCGCATTCAGCATGATCCTTCTCAGAACCCACTTTCGAGACTCAACCTCGACTTCATTGGGTTGACATGTGCACCAAAGTACCTTGTAAGTGATCGCAACTACTACTAGTACACGGCTGTCTAACTCTAAATAAAGAAAGATATTCTGCTACCCTTTGTAGCCAAGTCATCACTAAAAGTGCTTCACATTCGACACACAGGAATGAACTCCGGTCCCAGTGCATCATGGGTCTTCAATCACGCATTAGAACTCAAGATCACAGAAGGAGAAAACGAAGGCGTACCCATCGACGACACAACAAAGGCCGGCAACTCATTCAACGCCGATGCTGAAGAGAATGTTCGTCTTAGTCTTGAAGAGCTCGCTACTGCTGTGAGGGAGAGAAGAGAGTGGGGAACACCACCTCTGCAACAAAACTTCCGAGATTTTGCAAACTGGGTCTTTGGTCCAGATGGGATTAAGTCGCTGGAATATATTGTGGCTGGTGACCTGTCTCATGGGAATAGGTACGCGGCTAACAATGCTCTGATATGTAGAGCGGTAGGCGGGGAGAGGAGATATCGAGTCATCAGTCAGGAGCGCGGAGGGCCGGAGTGGCGGGATGTGAAGAGCAGGTTTGTAAGTGCACTGGCGGCATGTCCGGTTGAGAATATTGTTCCCGAGTACAACTAGTGCCTCTCTTTGAGGGTATCAGTTGCTGAAGAGCTTACTGGTTGCAGTCTTCAGTACATCCCACGGACATCTTCCGAGATAAGTCTCAGTTCCGCAGAGCTGGATTCTGCGCTTGCTGTCAAGATTCTTAGCTTCAAAGAGGCTAAACGATAACGAGTACGGCAGCTGATGTTTACCGGCGTACGATGGAGAGTTGTCTTTAAGTTTCAGCCTCTATACCATTTTAAGATGATACAGAGTAATCCATCTAGTGCCTCTTCCCATAGCAGGGAAGCGGCAATGCCAAATCAACGACATAGCCCAGTCCATGTAATCTTATGAAGTGCCAGGTAATGATCTGATCTAGTGCAAAGACTCACTACCGTGGCCAAGGGCTCGGCCCCAGACCTGTCTAAACGCTGCATATCAACCAAGTCCTAACCGCGAAACCCAATAATCCTTATCACTAGCAAAGTCTAAGTCTGTGCGCATGACAATCTCTCGGTGCGATAGATCTCGACATCTTGGCAACCCGTCAATGGCACTCAATTCTCTATACAATTTCGGCGACGTCGAATACGGGGAAACCCTGCTTAGGAACGTGGCAAGCCCTCACGATACTCCAAGCTAAGCAGGGTTCCCCGCGCTCGACCCCGTGGGTTAGCAAGCTTAGGTCCGCGGGGCCGAGGTTGCGCCAAGACAGAAACGGGGATATACTCCGTGGTCGCAACCCGCTACTTGTACTCCTTCTCTTGCTGCTGTAAATGTATCTGAGAGTCTATACAGATCAAGAAGAAGAGGTGAATTAAACAAGATATACCTTTCAGAGACTCGTTCTACCTCGCTGAAGCACCAGACATAGAAGTCAAGCCAACCTGCATAGTTCATCTCAAGATTAAGCATCAATTTAAAAAAGACGAAAGTTGCGATTGGCAGATCGGACGACGTGGCTTTCCTGCAAGTGTGGGTTCCATCTCCCGATGCTAGACTAGATTCGTGTTAAAGGTGCCGAAGACCCGATCGCAAATGACTTGTAGGGGTCATTTGCTATCACAAACTCTCCCATTTCATCTCCTCTCCGTGACTTGTTATCAATTCCTGTAGTTCAAATCAAGTCTAGACTCTCAATAGCGTATATCAACCCCTCGTTTGGCGACAGGATGCCTCGGTACCTTGATCGGAGGAGTCTGTATAAGTAGGATAGACGGTCGATCAGTGTAACATGACAATATGCAATTTAAACAACACCTCTCCCTTTAGTCATTGAGCAAGTCAACTTTCTTCATAACTACATATTCTATTGAAGACAAGCCATGGGTCCGACGCAATTGGACGCCAGTGGGCAGAACTCTGAGAGCGAGAAGCCTACTCATGTAGAAACCGAACATGCCGCCGCTACTTATCATGAGAAGGATGCATTCCAAGCTCATGCGGATGAGTCGGGAGAGGGTCAAGATGTAAAGGTATACACACCACAAACCCAGAAACTCAAGCATACTAACACTCGTATCTCAGATGACAAAACGACGATTCATGGCCCTCGTTTCGCAAGCCTTTCTCTGGACAGGCTCCCAGATCCCAGTCTATCTATTCGGCGGTGTCCCACCATACATCTACGCTGACATCGGAGGCCACGATCGCTGGACCTGGTTCGTTCTAGCCAATCTTCTATCACTAGCAGCGGTCTGTCCGTTTGTGGGATCTCTATCGGACATGTTTGGTCGTCGATACGTTGCACTCTCCGGCGCGTCGTTTATTGTCCTTGGAATGATTGTTTGTTCTACCGCTCACAACATGAATGTCTTTATCGGTACGTCCTCCATTCTTCTCACCCCGAATACCAAAACTAACTATTGACTCAGGTGGCATGGTCTTGGCGGGTATTGGAGCTGGTATCAACGAACTCACCGCTTTAGCAGCAACGTCTGAGATGGCACCAACTGCCCAGCGCGGCAAATACGTCTCCATCCTGATCTTCACAATCGTACCCTTCTGCCCTTCTGTTCTCTGGGCACAGCTCATCGCCGCCCACTCAACATGGCGATACATCGGGCTCTTCTGTGCTCTCTGGGCCTTCGTCGGTCTAGTCTTGACAGCGTTGTTTTACTTCCCCCCGCCTCGCGCCAACTCAGAGGGTCTTACGCGAGGAGAGATCCTGAAGCGCATTGATTTCGTCGGCGGTTTTCTCAGCATCGCTGGTATGATCTTGTTCATGGCTGGTTTGCAGTGGGGAGGATATATGTATCCCTGGAAGTCAGCTCATGTCCTTGTTCCTCTGATTCTTGGAGCGGCTCTGGTTGTCGCCTTTGTCGTCTGGGAGGGCTTCTTTGCGCCGTATCCCATGTTCCCTCGTCGTATCAACCAGGCACCGAGGATTCTTACCCTTACGCTCATCATCACCTTCATCTCGGGCGCCAACTTCTTTTCCATCCTCATGTTTTGGCCTACGCAGGCTTTTAACGTGTACGGTCATGATCCCGTGCAAGTCGGAATCCGAGGTATTCCTGTTGGTTTCAGCATCATGGCTGGTGCATGCATTGTCCTCTGGCTTCTATCTGTGTTTAGGGGTGCAAACAGGTCACTCATGGTTATCTCGAGTATTCTTATGACGGCTGGGTGCGGCGCCATGTCTGTTGCAAGACCCGACAACATGTCCACTCTATGGGGAATTCTCGTCCTAGCTGGTCTGGGTATCGGAGGAATCGTTGTTCCAGCCAGTATCATCACGACAATCATCTGCCCCGACGATCTCATCGCGACTATCGCAGCGCTTACTCTGAGCATCCGCGTCATTGGCGGAAGCATCGGCTACACCATTTACTACAATGTCCTAGTGGCCAAGTTCACACCCGCTGCTATTCACTACATCGGTGGCGCGATGGTCAAGTATGGCAACATCACCTCAACCGAAGTCATCGGGGAGGTCATCGGGCTGACTAGTATCTCTTTGCTGGATGAGATTGCAGAGGTACCAGGTATCAAGGGAAATGAGGCGCTGTATAAGATTGTGATCCAGGCTGGCCAGATTGCTTATGCTGAGGCATACAAGTGGGTGTACTATGTGAGCATTGCCTTTGGTGCGGTTTCAGTCCTTGCTTCTCTTTTCTTGGGAGATATTGGGAAGTACATGGATGATCATGTCGCTGTGGTGATGTAAAGTGTTGCATCTACAGATGCACGATTTGTACTACAGGCTATGACAACATGATGTAGCTAAGATAGTTAATGGAGATTACGAAATGACTCATTTAATTTGAACCCAGTCAGGCCACCAAACCTGGTCTACATAAAGCGCAAAACTGCTCAAGAATGAGACTATTGATCGTGGCTGATTACATGTGACTTCAGCTCTGACACCTGGCGCCCTGCATTTCCAAATCCAGCATATTGCTTATAGCTGAAGTAATCCTCGCCACACCATCCGCATGCTTACCTTCCCTCTTTAGCTTCTTACATACGTTTTTAGAATATAAGCATGACAGTCAGGTAGTTGAGTGGTAAGCCAGGACAGGGATGTGAGGCCATGCTGCTGTGGCTTGAATATCATACGAGAACGGGCCAGCTGAGGATGCGCGATTTGAAGAACATGCAGGTTTGTTTCATAGATGCCCGGCTCCATCCGAAATATTTGTTTAAATGTCATATAGCTCAATTAATGTGGCTAGGTGGAGGGGAGTGTGCATGCGATGAAATTTGAGGAAGATGCTCGGTCAGTCGAATGTTGTTAATGCCTCAGAATTCAGTGTCAAGATCCTATATGATCACAACAATAGCGTAGGCTATCAGAGATCAGAGTGGAAAGAATTAGGTTTATGATCGATTATGCAACTATGCAGGGAAATCGGGGTTGCTACTTAACATTCTTACAGTATAGGTTGCTGATAGTCTATTGCACACTATTGCCCATACTATTTTCTCCAGTCCTGAAATAATCCTATGCACTTAATTCTTCAGATACTTAGCCAAAGACTTGTTAATAAACTCCCTCCCCGCCTCATAAAGCTTCATCCTCTGCGTCTCAAACCCATCCTCCTTAAACAAACTCTCCCCCGGCCCAACAGCAAACTGCTCATCCCCCCTCCCAAGCCCCTCAAACATCCTCTCCGTAAACTCCCCAATAGGCATCCCAATCTCTCCACCGTTCACCAAATCAGGCTGATGCTTCTCATCATGCAACTCCGTCTGAACAGCCGGCGGAAAAACTTCAACCATGCGGATATTATAAACTCCACTAGCTTTTAGTTGCTCTCGAACGTTGAGGATGAATGTATGAAGCGCGGACTTGGATGCGTTGTAGTTGGGCGTTCGGATCATGGAGGGGATTAGACCGAGGGTTGCGCTGATGTAGATTAGATGGCTTTGCGGTTGGGTCTTGAAGTGAGGGAGGAATGCTGCGGTGAGATGCACGGCAGATGTGTAATTGGTGGTGAGTTCCTCGCCAAGGACAGATAGATCCAGAGTTTCAGGATTCGCAAAGTTAAATCCTCGCTGAATCCCCGAACTAAAAACGACAGAGTCCAGATCTGGATCAGACCGAGTGATAGACTCGGCAAAGCTTTTGATTCCATCCAAATCCGTAACGTCAAACACAACAGCCCTTGCACTATCCTCTCCATACTTCTTCACAAACTCCTCAAGCTTATCGCCCCGTCTACCGACGACAATGACCTTTGTCCCTGTGGCGATGAGCTTGGCGGCAAGGGCCTCTCCAATACCGGATGAAGCACCGAGCACGAGGGTCTTTTTGTACAAGGGAGCCATGTCAAGATTGAGTTCTGAAGGATCGCGAGATGGAATCGAAGGGGGAAATGACAGGTGACAGGCTTGCGTATGTCGTATCAACTGCCGTGGTTGGTAATGCTGGACGAGGGGTTAAGTGGGATAGTGAAGCCAAATTATCGGTAAGTTGAGGCTAGACTGGGTTGTGCAGGATAGGAAGGAGACTATAAGTGAGTTTGATATAGAAAGTCTTGGCGGTTGTGATAGAGTTTATGGTGAGATTGTACTGCAAGTGAATGAGATTGAGCGGATTTATCGTCGTCGTCATGATTCCATTGGATTCTGTTATCGCGAATCCACTATCGCCAAGTCACCTGACTCGATCACTACAGAGAAACGTAGCATCGTTCAAAACTTAAGCTTATTCGCAATCCTTTCCAAAACTCCATTATTGAGAGATTTACAGAGTGAGAAGACGAAATTACCATTCTCCACGCCCTCGAGTCATTCATTGTCAAGCCACAGGTCGAGGCCGTGTGTCAGATTACAGCCAATGCACTGCCAAGCGAGTCCAGAACCTCTGCCCCGTCTGAGCCTCCCAGACCCTTACCCTTACCCCTGGCGCTTGGCAACGGTTTTGCTGGAGGTTTTGTTCCAGCCAGTCAAAGCTTTGCTCTTCATCTCCATGGAGAGCGTGCGATTACTCCGCGGGGACTTGTGGGCGTGGGTAATAACATGGCACACGTCATTTTATTACCCAGAGTTACGATGGTCGGAGTGAAGACCGATAAATGTATTTACGAGTGTAACGCTGTGAAGTTTGAGTGCAGTTCTGACGCATTGTTCTGGAGAAAAGCATAATTGATTCATGCAGACTAATGCTAACTTCAGGGTCTCGTCTAACCGCAAATGCGCAGTTTCAACGGGACACTCGGACATAACTTAACAGGGTATACCCGGCGACACTTTCTTCAGCAATATTGATTACCGTCTAAGCAATAATGATTACCTACCATCCAGGCAATAAACACACCCGTTTTAGATCCACCGCCCCCGGCTTGGCTGGTCAGAGCAATTGTGGCGTGACTTTGGCGGCAGTCAGCTAGCTATCGTTGCAGTTGATGTAAGCCCCAGCCCGTAGACCCTTGGATTATTGCCCTGGGTTTATATTACATGTCGGGGATTGTAGGGATGAGGATGGGGGAATACTTAAATGAAGAGTGTTTCTCGGTTTGAGATCTGTAGAAGCTTGTTTTTTTACCTTGTTTCTTGTTTCCCCAGATTTTGCCTTGAATAGATTCTTTAAATATGACTTCTTGGATATCTTTGTTAGCTGTTCTGGCTGCTTGTGCGCCGCAGGTCCAGGCGTCGTGTGCGTATGGAACGCATCTTCATCGGAGAGCTGATGTTATTCATGCTCCCAAGTTTGGATACTCTGCTGCCAATGTACGCCACTCGCTCCCCTTATACTTCATCTACAGTTTCCCTATACACCGAGGGTTTTAGAGGTCTTCTTATAGGTTACTGACTTTATATAATAGGGCCCAGCAAACTGGTACAACTTAGACCCCAAGGCCAACGAACTATGCGCAACCGGCCACCACCAATCCCCCATCAATCTCGCCTCCGGTTCATTCAACACCATCCCCGCCTCAGACCTAAACATCGAGATCCCCAACTTCACCAAGGGCGCTGAGTTCGAGAACCTGGGAAGCACCGTCGAGGTAGTAGCCGAAGGCCTCGGCGGTAAAATCACCATCGAAAACACAACATATCACCTAAAGCAATTCCACTTCCATCTCCCCAGCGAGCACATCGACAACGGTACAAGTCTAGCGATGGAGATGCACATGGTTCACTCCAGCGAAGACGGCAAACTCGCTGTTATTGGTGTCTTTATCGATCTTGACGACGGAGCGGCCGATTCGTATAAATTCAGGGAGACGCGTAGGGGCAAGACAGACATCCCTGCTACGAAATCCACTGTCGTTACTACCGTTCTCAACGCGGTGGATAAGATTGCGACGCTGGGACAAACCACTCACATCAAGGCTCTCAAAATGTCCGAGATTGTATCGCTCCTCAACGAGGGTGATTTCCAATCGTAAGTTGTACTAAGCATGCCAAGAATAAAGTAATGCCCGCTGACGGTTTTGGTTGTCTTAGATACTCGGGCTCGCTTACTACACCGCCCTGTAGTGAGAACGTCAAGTGGTTCGTCTCCACTCAGAAGGTGTCTATTCCTACGCGAACTTATTTGAAGGCCCGATCTGTCATCGGCTACAACGCTCGCTTCCCTCAGAATGTGCCAGGGGAGGAGAATATCTTGAGCTTGGTCGCTGATGAGATTGAGCACCACGATGACTAACTTGTGTTATGTATGCCACGGTGGTTGTTTGTTTGGAGTAGAGAAGTCTTAGTAGAGTCACATATGGGAGGCAAAGTGAGCGATTATTTAGATGTTTCAATATTAGAAGGCGATATAAACGCAAGCATAAGCATAGAACACGATCAAATTTCCGATTCCACCACTTTTCTCCGATGCTGACATGTTATCGCCGAGCCCTTGGCTTCGGTACTCTATCTCCAATGTAACTTCATCGAGAAGGTTACAGCCAAATTGGAAAATGTCGTCGTTTTCGACGTCAGTGCCCCCATACCTTGGCATCCCAACGTCTGGAGAACGTGGGGAACCGTCTGATTTTCTGTGTTTACCCCTGGCTAGCTCAAGACTTGGTGCTGCTGATCTTCTCCCCACCTGTTTGCGTAGGTTTCGACGGTGCTAAAGCCACCCGCTGTCAGGTTTGTGCGCTCTTGGCGATGAGTTTTCGGGATGAGGATGGAGATGTGAGGGAATATAGAGTAGCATTGGAGAGACGCCGTGCTTGAGTCAAGGAGATATTGGGAGCGGTTATTAGAGTTTGGACTTTTGATGTTGTGGATATTACAAACCGAAACACGAGAATTTCTCCGTGCTTGGTTGGGGCTGTCGTATAAACTCTATTTCTTCGTGCTATCCCCGATGACCGGGATATCCTTGGACATGCAGTAGCTGCTGACAGGAAAGACGCCAGAATATGTCAGGATCTACGGATACTAGCTCGTCTATCAATCCACGACATTGGTAGCATATCCCATTTCGACGATTGTCAACCAAGCTTTAATTGTTTTCTGAAACTCTATCTCATGCATAATTCCTCCTAACAAAGCTCAAGCACAAATCATCAAGCCTCTTTCTTCTCTCATACTAGCCTCTAAACGTCCGCAACTCTATCAAAATGATCTAAGCCGTGCTGGCCATTGGTTGTCGCCTATAAGGATCATGATGAATATGCAAATCAGCCGGATACCAACTCAACGCCAGCGCCATAACCATAGCCATCAAGAGAATATCAAACACATAAATCGGCCATTCATACCGCTGCAAATATCCATCGTCCCCAAGTCCAAACTCAACCAGTCGAAACACATTTCGGATCAGAATCAGTATCGCGCAGGTATACAGCTCACCGAGCATTATAACCAAGTAGAGTCTCGGATTAATCGTCCTAATGAGTCCTCCTTTCGCAAGTCGTGCATGGAATACTCCCGCACAAATAAGAAATATGATCAAGATGACAACCTGAAGCGCTAATCCAGCGAGAATAACATTCTCTCCATTGTTCTGATCAGCGGTAGTATCAGCGTTGATGAGAATTCCTGCACCGCAAGCTTGAACGACGAAGCATAATACATCTGCTATCACGAAGAACTTGGAAAGCCATCGTGTTCGAATGATGGAAAGGTCGGGATGCTCGGTAGCGCGGATTATTCGGCCGAGGAACATGTAGATTGCTGCGGAGAAGAAGATGGGCGCCAGGAGGATCAGGAGTGTTTGCGTGCCGTACGCTCCTTGGTCTCGTAGATGGTCGGTCGAGTATATCCTCGCACCAAGACCCGCAACCTCAACTACACAAGTGTCAGACAACTGTCCATAGTGTTTGAATGAGCTGATACATACAGAGTCCTCCAAGGACAAGAACCAGACAGAAGGGTTTCCGATAGTGACAGACATATCTTAGATGAACAAGACTAAAGACTGCAAAGACTACACACGCGACGAGCGCCAATACTTTGGAGGGATGGTAGAACTCGTATACGTTATCTGGTGTAGAAGCCATGTTGAAAGTTGAACGGTAACAGGAGGAGAAAGAATGAGGAACGTGTTGTAGGGGAAGTGCGTGTTTTTGGTGTCTCTGGGCGTTCGGTAACTTCCATGCTTTGATGATGCGGTAACTCACGCGTGGCGCATGGTGATAATGATTGGCTTGGTTGTGAGGGGAGGACGGGAATGCCGAGCAGGACAACAGTACTGTACTGGACAACTGTCAGAGGTTATTGAGTACTAATGTTGTTATGGAAATGACGTTGGTAAATACGGGATAGCTTGAAAGTACTTGTTGTGCCGAGTGGCTTAGATCTATCCTGCGGGACGTTGAAGTTGCCGACCACGAAATGAACTTGTCCATCACACTATGTATGGTAACCTCGATTTGTCTTTCCACCTTTCCAAGCTCCCCTATATCCAGCATTACAACTAATGCCTATGACTACGACATTGGCTGAAAGGTCAACTCTCATTATTTCAGGGCAGAAGTGGCTCGTACAGTTTCATCATCATTGACCAGGAGGGGCTTCGAAATGTTGACCTAAACACTCTATCCCATGCTGATACGTACATTACAGTTCAAATAGAGAGACATCATATTTCATTTACGACTCACAATACATCTCATCATTCTAATGACATCGCTTGGCCGGCTGCTGTCTAGGATCAACTTCTCTACGGGTAGGTATTAAGAGTCCTACACTTGACGCTGAGAACAGATCCAGCTGGAAAACATTTATCCTTCTATCCAGCAACGTAGGCTTTACGTCTCTCATTGGATCCATCAAGCTCCTGTGCCCTTTCTATCAGAAAGGAGGGTTAGATAAGCCCTTCACTTGTTGGCTTTTACCGGAGACGTTGGAGATGAAAAGTTGTACTAACAGTTATCATTTTTTCTTATTCTTACAAAAGCTTCGGCCCCTTCGTCAGGAGTCTGTCCAGCTCTCAGATCTTGTTTTTCCATTCTGTATCCAAATTGTCCTGCTCTTCCTTCTTCCTCTTCGCAATCGCCCATGTTTTCAACAGCTTGTTACAAAACCCTATCATCACATATGACAAATCTTCAACTCTGCTCCTTTCTGTCTTTGGCAAAGACAGAAAGGATAAAAGCACTCTCATTATACGGGTCATTCTATCATTCTTTGGTAATATTATTATTTATTCTTCTCAAAGATCCAACATGCGGGCGAAACAGATTCCTTGGAATCTCTAGCATCTTCACCTCTTAAGTTCCCGCTTAGCATTGATCCCCCAGTCCTCATCAAGCTGGTACCACTGATTCATACGACTCAGTGCTCACGCAACCATACCGCGCTGCCTTTTTATAGTTCTGCAGATATTTCGTGCAAAAGCCGATCGACATGCTCAGCAGTTTATCGGGCCGTGGTCTCAAGTTGTGGGCATGGTAGGCATTGCTTTGAGCTGCAAGGTTCGCGTTTCTGCTACGCTTGAGTTACTGGCCATCTAATGTGTCGTCTTCGCCACTTGGTGATGGGAAGGGATGCATGTTTGGTGGGTTCTGCTGTTGGGTTTGCTCGATTCCCATCGTCATTCCCGAAATCCGCAGTTGCTTCTGGAGGAACTACACCTGTTGCGGAGGAAGCCTTTGCCAGCACTGCCGCAAAGCTTGAACCAGTTGCATTGATGTGACGCAAGCATCTTTATTTGCCCCCATCCTGATGAGTCAAGATTGCTCTGCGATTCAGCTTCATGCTAGGCGCCGTACCTACCAGTGTCGTTCCTTGCCGCTCTTCCGTGAGGAGATCCGAAAGGCTGATTGTTAGATAACTCTATAAAGGGCAAGTTACCGTTTGTTCATACAAGTCAACTCTTCATGCCCCCTTCGCCATCAGGTTCTTGTGTTTCCCCATCCCGCTTCTCTTCCCGCTCTCTCTTCCGCCGCAACAGCCTCTCCAATTTCGACGCTGTGTTGAAAACTCCCATGGTCGCAGCTCCGCAGTTCTTACATGTCGGATCCTTCCTGTACCTCTTGAGGGCACATGCCTCGCAGAAATAATGGCCACATCGCGTGACGACAGGTTGCTTGTAAGGCCCCTCGTAGATAATGCATGCAAAGGGAATCTTGTCCAGCATTTCTGCGCCTCCCTCATCCTCGACAGCTTCACTGATCTTCTTCTTGCTCTTTACCACGACTTCCCATTCTTTATCGAGCTGCCATCCTTGCTTATCGTCTTCTCGCGAGTGAAGAAATATGCAAGATTCTGCAAATCCACAGAAACCGGTCTTCTTGTAATCTTTGCAAACGTCAGGCTTGAAGTCGAAGGTTGTTGTGATGCGCACATTGGAAGCAGCGCGAGCGGGGCCCTTGGTTGTTGGCTGATCATACCAGTCCTTCCGCTTCGTGGCATCGTTTGTATCTGATATTGGCACTTCACGATTCGCGCGAAAGGCTGTAGGGCCGTGATCTTGATCGGGGTTTCGTTGACTCGTCGAGGACGCTGAGATCGCTGCCTTCTTGTTGCGCTTGATCCGAGGTCCGTCTGCAACGTCGCGCTCGTCGTCTTAAGAAGAGGAAGAGGAGTCGCCATGTGCTGGCAAGGTGCTGGCAGGTCGCTTTCTCACGTTGTTCTTGGCTCGTCGGCTCCTTTGCTTGAAAGCGACGGGGGCGGGCATCGCTGTTTCAGTAGTGGATAGTTCAGCCATAGCGTCGCGTCACGTCGATCGGAAGCTCGATAGAAGGGGCGGCTTTTGCTGGTGATATCAGGGGTTGATGCGCCGCGTGCCTGGTTGAGGTGATGAAGGTTGATAAATCTTGGTCCAAAGGAAGGCGAAAGGCGAAAGGCTGAACTAAAGGTGGCGCCAGCTCCACAGTTTGCGATGAGTCAGCCATTTTCGCACCAGCAGCTAAGTGTCTCTGTGGCGATGAAAGGTCTCAGCCACAAGTCTCCATCCAGCACCCTCCATCGAATGCAGCCTTGTCATACTGACCTCTTTGGCTCAGCGAAGGCTCAAGGGCAACACAAGAGCCTCATCGCAGCCAATTCTGACCGTCACTACCAATTTATTTCTCTCCCTTGGCGATACATCAACATGTAACGTGCTTAACAACCATGATTGTTCAGTTTGTCCGTATACAGCATGGTCGCATAATTCCCAAGCCCAATGACATTTAATTGTGACACGTCCAAATGTCACGACAAGCGCAAAAATGAGAGTAACTTATCAAGCATCTGTATTTAAAAGTCTATCAGAATGCTGCCTTTCGCTGGGCATCTCCCATCAAGGTCTTGACAATCCCTTCAATCCGATGGGACACAGGCCAACTCCATTCTCCAACAAAAGAACAAACAAAAAAATGTAATCCTCGCTCGCCCAGTCGAGTTTTCTTATACATGTTTACAAAACCAACGCCTTACTCAAAAAGCTTCAGATCGCTCAATCAAAACACATCCATCCAAACGTTCCAACCGCACTCGCAAGCACCAAGAACGTCAGGATACCCGCTCCCGCCCGATCCGCCGTCGTAATCGGCTCCGGCTCCGGGTTATCATGCGAATCCTCTCCCGCCTTTGGATCACCCTTCGAAATACCACCAGTGCTATTCGTCGCAGGCGGTTCCGCATCGCCGATCAACAGACTCGACACCGCTGCCAGCACGTTCATCTGCTCGCCCGCACCGCTCGTCTCGTCAACAGCTGGATCTACGAATTCACCACCGCTCCAGTAGAAACCGCATTTGCGACCTGAATCTCCGCCTGTGCATTGCTTGACCGCTGCTTCGGTTGATGTCTGCAGCACGGGGAGGATGCGCTCTGCTGTAAAGGGCGCGACTTGTGTTGTTACGGCGAGCCAGCGGTGCACGTAGCCCTTGAAGGATAACATATCGGTTGAGCAGGCGCCCTTGCGGCCTTCGCAGGGGACTTCGTACATGATGTCCTTGGGGAAGAAGTTCTTGAGCGTCGCGTCGAGGAGCTTGTCGATGCGGTCCTCCCATACAGTGGATCCGTTGGTCTGCAAATGTAAGTGTTTGTTATGGGTGAGAGGTGAGTGGACTTACAAAGTTGTACATGAACGCAGCGCCTTGGATGAGAATGGCGGCGTTGTAGGAAAAGGTGGCCTTGTTGATGTCGGTACAGTTCTTGCCGACGTGTCCGCCATCATAGACCAGCCACTTTTCGTGATCGATGTAGTTGACGCCCCATAGCCACTCCCACGTCTCCTCAGCGTATTTCGCATACGTTTCATTCCCAGTATATCGCGCAAGACGAGCCCCAATATTGAAGAAGCATCCGTTAGCAATAGCTGCAAAGGTTAGCTACACCTCCCCATCATTCAGACAAAACGCACTGTTCTTGTAATCGTATCCAGAGTTGGTAAAGGGAATCTGCCATCGCATTCCACCGTTGCACTCGTCATCATGTCGCTCCGGCTTAGCCTGGGTCGTCCACACGGCCTGTGCGAGGGCGAGCCACTGGGGCTTGTCGTCGGGTGGGTTGGGGAATTTGTTCTCTGCTGCGAGCATGGCGGACATGCCCCAGAAGCCTTGGTCGTCGTTTCCGAGGGATGCACTGTGGTTGCTGGGCATGTAATCGTGGCCGTCGCCTGTTTGGTGAAGCATGCCCTCCATCACTACGTGGTTGTAGCTCTCGTCGCCGGTGAGCTTCCAGTAATCTGCCCCCGGTCAGTCTTCATTCCATCTCGGTGAGGTGTCAATGCTGACGCACCGATATATGTTCCCATCATCGCTCCGCCTTCCCACCAGTAGTAGTCGCCCTTGTATTCTGTGGGAGGACCAGGCAAGATACCGGGAATCATGCCAGTCTGGTTACCATCATATTGCAACATGAGATCATACGCAAGTGTTCGCGCCGATTGCTTAATCTCATCTATTTTACAGTCAGTACTCCTCCTCCATCTACTGCAGTCGTCGGCATCGTACCCTTTGTTCCAATCTTGTAGTACTGTGCGTCGACCGATTGAACGAGAAGACCTCCCAGAAGCGCAGCCTGGGCCACAAACGCTGTCGGCGACGAAAACATGGTGTCGCCGTGATCAAATATGAATCCTCTACAAGAAATCGGTGTCGATGTGAGGCGATGTCGTGATATGGTGGTCAATCGAGGTAGCTTGTAAGCGAGCGACACAAGCACCAGACCTCAGCGTGTGAACTAAACCCTCCCGCCAAAAGAAGACAGGACCGGAAAATAAAAGTCCAAATGGGATTTAAAAAAACGAGTGTTTTCGATGTCAAACTTTACGGTCAAAAAAAAAGCGAATGCAAAAGGTAAGAAAGAAAAGAGAGATCTGGGTAGATCAAAGGTGGGACGGAAAGCCGGGGATCTATTCTTTACTACGGAGTACAGTACGCACATAACTACAAAAAACCAAGGGGGAAAATGCAAGTTTATTGGTACGAGCCAAGTCTCTGGGCATCGGGGCAGTGCAGGCGCTGCGACGAGGAGGTGTATTTGCTTGGCGGGTTTTAGAGCCTATCGACGAGACAAGAAGGTTGAAGGGCCAAGACGCCAGTGACATGGGGTGTTTGGATCATGACTTTATTGGCAAATGGTCAGGTCTTGGCGAGGGGGGGAGCCACGTAATTGACATTTGAACCTGAACTGCAGTGCATGATGAATTCAAGGTGAATTGAAGGCAAGACGAGCAGTGTAGGAGAACTTGTTGGAACAAACATCACGAACCCATGGATGAGACAAGGTGAGGTAAAGTCTATCGCAATCACAAAGAAAGCCAAGATCTCCTGTGCTAGAGTGAGATTTGAACGGGCCACGCAAGTCCTTGCACGATAACAAAGTACCCTCCCTCTCCCTCAAATCTATGACAGTTACAAAGTACTCTTCTAAAATATTCCCCCCTTTCACAGAGAGAGGGCGCTAAACTTTAATGCGCCCATCTCCACCCAATTGGCCCAGCCCCTGGTATGCTTAAATATTACCTTATTCTTCCTCCGCGACCACTGAAACACGGTCGCTGCAAGGACACGCGAGACATATTCGACCATGGAATGAGGAGTGAGCTGTTAATACAGTCATTGACATGACTGTAGAGAAAAACAGGCTTCGTGCATTGGTGCTAAGACCTCGTGATGCTAATGCCCAGTTTTGATCAAAGGGGCTTCTTGGCAGCACCGTCATTACTTGGCGGGAGTAAGGTAAGGTAAACAGCATGACATTTTCCCCCCCCTCCCCGAGCGTCCCGGCTCCTCACATGCCAAAACTGTCACTCGCGCTCGTATAAAATACCCGTGTGGCTATGTGTCCCAGCAACGGGCTGTAACTTTCTCCCGGTACGTAGAGAAGGGGGCGGAAAGTCAATTGGTACGCGCCAAGCCAAGACAATACGCGTGTCGTCGGTCTTGGGTTTTACCACCGTTTCTGAGTTGGTGAGCCGGTCTTCATCTTGTTTCAGCTTGGCGAACGCCTCAATTGACTTTTATTTCGACGATCTTAATTTGCAGATCTTGGTAAAGTATATATTGTCGACGCGTCGATGAGGCCTCTTGGTGCTGGTACTGGTTGAGTGTGAGGCTGACGCCTGTTGTGATTGCGTGCGGGATTATAGTGAGAGGTTGTCCCCTCCACGGCGTCAACGTCACGGCGCTTCTCTGACGTATTGCCTTTGAAGGTTGGGTTGTGCAGCCACATTTTTTATCGTGGTGAGTTTCCAGCACAGGCTTCTAGAATTGTGTGTGCGAGGCTAGTGTAGTGATCTGCTTCCCGACGGTTGGACGCGCATCATTTGTGGAAACGGCCAGAACGGTCTGCGGATAAGTGTGCAACATTGATCTTATCTTTCTGGCACTGTCCTGTATCACAAACCTGACATCTTCCGGGCGGTGGTGTGTTTGTAGATCAGGCGAGGCATATGAGTTCTGTGGCTTTCCACTGAAGCTAAATTTTTGGCGGGGATCTTCTGTCGCACTCACTTTTCTGGTGTTGCGCCGAATGATCGGTGGGCATTGAACTGCCGGCGTTTAACAGCGCGAAAACAACAAATGAAGAGGAGGGCTTTTTTGATAATCATGGTATTAAAAAACCGCGGGTCTTGATTGGCCATGAGACAATTTAACACTCTGCGCTGAGAGTGCACCATCTTGGTGTTCATTTTGTGCGACACTGTCAATGATTCAGGAGACGCAGACTAAATCTTCGTGAGATTGGTAGCGAGCACCTCCAAACATGATATAAATTCGTCGTCGCGTGTTTCGATCCAATACTTGTACGTAACTGAGAAGCTTCTGGTCATCAAAGCAATTGTGTATCAATAGCAACACCCAACGTCGGGCAAACGTTGTAAATGTGCCATCTGCAGGGTAGCCGGGCTTTTTACAAGCTAAAAGCTGAAGTTGGTGTGACCAGGCGTCACGCTCTAAAGTTAGCCCAGGGCAATCATCATCCACATTTAGAGCTCGGAGATATTGCAGTGAACCCATTCGACGCATGTTTTCTTGTTAGGCATTGCTGCAACGCTGAACCGTCAACGAGAAGCGCTGGTTTAATATTCCGTCTGCATATCTGATCAGTAACTTTGACAGGACAAACATTTCCGCTAGCAGGTATTTATCCGACAGTTCGGCTTGCTATCATCATTACCTGTTACAACATCTCCAATGTTACAGTTACTGGCTGTTATTGTTGCGCATGCTCAACTGATGTAATAATGATTGCGTTACAAGGTGCCGAACCGTCCGGCCGAAAGCCCGACGGCACTCGGCCGACCAAGCGATGGATGTCACACTTTCACTTTCACTTCGGGAAATAATTGACCAATGATGCTGAATGCGTTCATGTATTGTGACCCCAAGCCTTCCATGCTTCAAATATGTACAAGCAATTATTATACGTCAATCCCCAATCCTCCAATCCATTGTCGCTTATTTGGG
Source organism: Fusarium tjaetaba (assembly GCF_013396195.1). NCBI lineage: Eukaryota > Fungi > Ascomycota > Sordariomycetes > Hypocreales > Nectriaceae > Fusarium > Fusarium tjaetaba. The sequence goes on from NW_023501237.1 coordinate 284,680, forward strand.
GAGAGAAGCAGGAGCATAAGACTGATCAGGCTTAACAATCTTGGCACCAGCAAGCTGCTTATCCGTATAAGCAGGCCAGATGATCTGACGCTTCGACTTGGACACAACCGAAAGCGTAGTGAACCCATTGTCAGCGCCAAACTGGTCGCTCCAGCCAGAAGTGATGGTGAAGTCGCCGCAGGTGCTAGGGCCAGCGCTGCGCTTCTTGCTCGCGCCGGGGCCCTTGACGTCGTAGCGGCACTCGTAGGGCTTGCCGTCGCCCGTGTCGATGCCGAACTTCCAGTTGCAGATGGAGTCGTCGGAGCGGCAGTACCGCTTGGCGTCGCGGATGGTCCACTGGGGGGTTGCGGCCATCATGTTGACGGACTCTGCGGCGGGTGCGGCTGTGACGCCGGTGGCGGCGAGGAGGGTGAAGACTGCGGCGGAGAACTTCATTTTGAGTGTGTTTGTTTGTTTGGGAGTGGAAGTGGTTTTGTTTGTGGTGGAAGTGCTTTTGTTTAGGTGAAGATGAGATGTGTGATTGTGATGGTGAGATGGGATAGAGAGGTTGAGGGCTGTTTATATAGATGTTCAACACCTCTGGTCTAAACTTATGACATAAAACATCCAGCTCAGTCCCACAAGCTATACTGATCCGTGCTATACCTCACCGCGAACTCCCAGCTTCCTTTTACCTTGCAGTAGAGACCTCATGCGTTGAGCAACACGAGGTGATCGACAAGCCGAAGCTGGATCTCGTATTCCAAACCCGCACCCACCGACATCAGCCGATGAACCGCACCGCACCGCAGCGGGAGGCGTAGAAACTATGCATAAGCATAAAACGGTAGTATTATTCTTTAATTACTACCTCGTGATGCTATCTATCAGGGCATAATTGAAGCAGAAGCTCTCGTATCGAAGTGGTGCCTTTGCTGTGAGGTATCGCCATCCCCGCAAGAAGGACAAAAATAGCAGATGGGACCTGATCAGATAATTCTTCCGTTGGGTACATACAGTACAGTATTTCCGATCTTTCCGTCTTGTTCTACGTCAGAAACTGTGGAGATTGTCCATGATCAATCCATCGCTCGATGCAGCATCTCGTATTACTCGAATCTCACGTTACCTTCAGTCATGTCCCTACTGTAAATGCCCAATGTTAGTAATGAATCCTTTCACACCGTTTTTTTTACGCCACGATGCGGGAGCAGCCCTTCTGGGCTGACTGCTACAGCGGGGGTTAGCGGCACACCACGCGCTAGAACCCGTTCTATATTCTATTCTTAGGCCCAACATCTCGACAATTCTCAGAATGGATTGGTTGCATCCATCTTCAATAGACACATACATCCGAATCACTTCACATATCCAACGTCATAAGGTAGTCGATCATCTTCTAGAAAATCTCCGCCTAATGTGGAGATCACAACTGGCACCATCATTTCCCCCCTCGTGTAGCTGATTACAGGGTCGATCAACCCGCCCCCTCTCGTATCCTCAGACCTGCAGTTCAAATCTCACTGTGTGTACATTCTTATGCGCATCTTTTCCGCAGGGATTTTCCCATCGTGCTCAAGAGGATACCGCTTTTGGCGGATTTGCATCAGCGCTGACATCAACAGAGCGAATCATCATCGCGAAAGGAACAGCGTGACATATTCTGCATGCAGGGAGTTCATGATGGTCCTGATCATTTTCCTCTTTTTTCGCATTTCTACCACGGTACTTTGTCTTTTTCATAAATACATGTCCGTCGTCAAATCACACAAGACTTCATAAAAATCCCCCGCCCTTTTGTTTAGCTTAGCTTAACCCTTCTGACCACCTGTGGGGACCTTGAACAGGACAGCTCGGCCGTCGGGTCCTTGGCCAAGAGCCTTGTCCACGCGGTAGTACCCCTTGCGCTCCAGCTGGATAAAGTCGTTCTCCTTGAGGCCGGCGATGCTAGCGTCCACCAGCGCATCGACCTTCCAGGCGGTGGTCTCGGCCAGGTAGTCGTCCAGGTTGTCATCCTTCTCCAGCGTGTCTTTGGTGATGAGGTAGCCAAAGTCCCAGAGCTCAGCCTTGACCAGGTTCTCGGGGTCGGCCGCTAGCCAGTGGACCTTCTTGCTGGTGGTCTTGAAGTCGCCGGCGAGATGCAGCTCGAGGTTGAGCTCCTTGATGGGCGAGGCGGACTTGTCGAGGCCGCGGACGATGGCGTTACCCCAGCTCATCAGGGTGATTTCCTCGTTGTCGGCGAATTCAGCAACGTCGGCTTGGTCGAGGAGAAGCTTGGGTCCGAAGGTGACCTGCTTGGTACCGATGTCGGGGTTCTTGACGTGCTTGGGTCTGTCCTCCTTGTATGACTTCTCGGGTCCACCAGTCACGGTGACAGTAACGGCGTCCTTCTCCTCAATAGCCATGTATCGTGGCACAACAGGGTCGAGCATTCGCTTGTTGATGGCCCAGATAGTTGTCCAGTCCATGGTGACGATGTTTCGGCTAGGTCCCTGCTTCAACATGAACTCACGGAGAGCGGGAACGGTCAAACCGCGACGGAGGATACCGCGAACGGTAGGCAGGCGAGGATCATCCCAGCCGCTGACGCGACCGGTGTCGACAACCTTGGTGAGCTTTCGCTTGGAAAGGAATGTTCGGATAAAGTTGATACGGGCAAACTCCCAGAGGTTGACCTTGCGGAGCTTGAGGTTGTCGATGAACCAGTGGTATTGCTCGTTGCGGTCGGCATACTCGGTCGTTCGGAGCGCGTGGGTGACACCCTCGAGACTGTCGACGACGGGGCAGGCGAAATCGTAGGTAGGGTAGATGTTCCAGTCCCAGCCGGTTCGGTGATGAGGAGCGGGCTCGGCGCCCTTCCAGTTGGGGAATCGGTAGATGACGGGGTCTCGCATGGAGCCGTTGCTTGAGTCAAAGGCAATGCGAGCGCGAATGCAGTGTTTTCGGCCCAGGTCGGTGCCGTTCTTCATCTCTCTGAACATGGCCAAACTCTCCTCAGCAGGACGGTCACGTCGCTTGCTGGCAAGACGGTTCTTGCGGTCATCCTTCTGGATCTCGGGGTCGGTGTCATCGGCGTACGCGTTACCGTCGAGGATCATCTGCTCGGCAATCTCGTACAACTCCTTGAAGTAGTCGCTGGTGTGAGTGACGGAGACGTACTTAATGTCCATCAACTCGAGGTCGTGGAGGATAGAGTCCTCGAACTCCTGCTTCTCCTTGGAGGGGTTTGTGTCGTCGAATCGGACGAGGAGCTTGCCATTGCCATCGGGGGCAGTCTTGGCAAAGTAATCGTTGAGGAGAGCGGCCTTTGCGTGACCAATGTGAAGGTAACCACTTGCGAAATCTCAGTAAAGTCACGCGATGCTTGTTCGGTGAAGAACGTACCTGGGCTCGGGAGGGAAGCGGGTGACGACACCGTTCTCGGTGTTCTGGAGGCCAATGTTGTAGTTGGCGCCACCGACGCGCTTCTCCTTGCCAGAGTTGAGCTTCTCCTTCAGCTCAGGGTGAGCATCCTCGATGAACTTGAACCATCGGGTGATGTTGGCGTAGGCACCCTTTCGGACCAGGCCAATGGCGACCTTGTTGGTGCGGAGAGCAGTCCAGACCTTCTCGTCGGCCTCGCTGAGGGTATAGCCTCCAAGGTAGGTTCGGAGAGTAAGGTGCTTGTCAAGATCAGCGGCCAAGGGACCGAGAGTCTTGAAGTCGGCTGTGGCGAGCACTGGAGCCGCGCTCTCAGCGTCGAAGCTCATGATGGCGGGGTTGGAGGAGGAGAAGTTTGTCGGGTAGAGTATTCGCTGTGGCAATTGTGAGCTGTAGCTTCGTCTCGTTTGTATGCGTCTATCGGTATCGCTTTCGATATCGTCTTCGTCTATGCAAGAACGGAGCGGGAAGCGTCTGGTAGAAGTAGGTCTCGTTGCCCCAATTTGAAGCCCGAGATTTTGGAGGGGTCGAAGATTTTGGCGGGGTGATTCTGATGACTCAGGATCTTGGTAAAAGCACGTGACCGTATCGTGTGACAGGATGGTCAACATTCCACGAATGCTACCATTGACTCTTGACCGAATATTTGTAAAGGATGAATACTTTATGCATCAAATTAATTGTATATGTTGTAAAGTATTTCTTCATTTCGCCCAATCGCACCGACCTCAGCGGCATTTCGCTCACTCCGTTCCCATCATCTTACTGTCACCCCACCAATAGCGAAGCCGGAGGAGCTTTGAGCATCGCGAAAACAACATTCTCATCCTTGAGGATTATCTCGAGAATTTTTACTGATGAGCCACACCGAAAAACGGAGAGCATCCGTATATCGGTCAATAGTCACCTTATTTTGATGACGATTGCATGAATAAGATCTTGGATATCCCGGCGTGGCAACCCCAGACGAGGCCGGAAGCTTACCCGCCGGCTCAGAGCCGGCTTCTAGACCACGATACTTCGGGAATAACCACCGGGTGTACAGGCCTGGTATGACACAACGCGTTACTCCGAATCCGTAATTGTATTTTGTCTATTGACTCCTCTAATCATTGTCTCATCGCTCTCTAGTAGGTCAAAGCAAATCTTCATGTTGTATCGTCCATGAGAAACCATGGATGAGCCAAGATATCCCTTGCAGACACTCGCTGTGTAGGCTCGTACACAAAAATCTTGGATATCAAGTCATATAACAAGTCAGCCTCGTGCGTAGATATTTTCGGCAGTGACTCAATGATCTTGTCAACTTTGTCGGAGTATGCTCCAAGGTAGACATCATCAATTCTGATCGCGGCGGGTTTCCAAAATTTGTTGCTGTAGCATTTCATATATGGCTTGTTCTCATCTCTCACTTTCTCTGGTGTAGTTGATGCTGATTGAAGTTCCTCAAGATTCTCCGGTTGATCCCAGATCTCGCTGATCCACTGCTTCAAAGATCTCGTGTTTTCCAGCACTTCACCCAGCGGTTCGCCATTGGTCGTGTCCGTTGTCGGGAGGCCATCATTGTCGAATAGTGGCTCTCCCCATGATGTCGGCAAACGGCCAAGGTACTCGCTGACCCATCCAAGCATGTTTGCTGGGCTATCGGCGTTGGGAATTGAGAAAGGAGAAGAGCCTGACCTGAGTTGTAGGATAGAACAGCCCAAAGCCCAAACATCACTCGCGGGGCTGGCAGGTTTTCCAACGGCTACCTCAGGCGCCAGAAAGCCTGGAGGTATTCCAAGTGTTTTTCGTTGGGGGAGACGAAGACAAAAATGCTTGATCACAATCGATCAAACAGATGTCATCAAGTATGAGGTCCTCTGCTGACGTGAAGTCGAGATTGCCAATGATATACCTCGGCGCCTCTGCACCAGTAGGCTCACCCGATATCGTTCTCAGGGGATCACGTTGAGGTTCACCAAAAAGACGGTATATACCTTGATCGTCTAGATGATCAAGGTTACGGATGCGAAACACCATATTGCTCGGGGTAAAGTCTATAGAGGGTCAGTAAAGTGAAGGTAGGGAGGGAAATACGCCACTTACCTCCATGGCAAAGCCCTCGGGAATGAAGATCTGCGATAGCTTTCGTAGCTTGGGAAGCTACGTGACGCGCTAGTCAAGGGTGAATCCTACTCTGAAGGTATTGGGACATGGTATTGCAAGATGGACCACAAGGTGGTAGGACTAGACATAGATGCCGGCCATTCGGTCCTTCGATGTGAAAGAAGCGCTTATAAGTGACGAATCTTTCGTCATCCATTTTCGAGATGATGCTGTGACACATGACTGCTTTCTCTTGCACCAAAGGGGAGTCCGAAGCTGCCACAATCTTGAGGGCAACCCAGATGGACTCCAAGGAGTCATAAGCTAGCCATACGACGGAAAAACCACCATGACCAAGCTTATGGACGATCCGGTACCGCCCATCATCAAGGTGATCGCCTATATGAACTGGGTGGAAGCCGCCTTCTCGATAAAACTCGGGCTCCTCTGTGTTGATAATCTGGATGGTTTCAAAACGAAAGGACTCGTCAGAGGCGATTGATGAATTGCTGGTACTTTTACTAGCAGAAGGAGGCATACTTAAGCGCCTTTATAAGTTTCCTTAGCTGTGAGATTGGAGAGGATTACATAAGGTGATGAGTTGATGAAATGGGTAGAGGATGAAGGCTCAATGTTGTTGTTTGAGCAATTGAATTAGGCTGCAGCCTATCACGTGCGAGATGTCAAGCTTGGGGCGGACAACGTGCCCGCCGACTTTGAGAGTCGGATGCTTGTAATCCGCCATCATGTCCCCGATGTTTCGGTTTCCCGGTGTCTCAATTTCCCGAGCCCTGTTTCACTCTGGCAAAACGCGCACACAAGCTGGAGTTTGCTTTGTGCCAGTGACGCTTGAATCAACACCGACCCTCTCCAGCCTCAGCAACATCCTGCCGCTACCAATCTGAATGCAATACTGAGCAGCGCACCAATCAGTAACAGCTATTGATCAAAGACCCGACAGAGTCCTTTTAAAAACCGGCTGTGACTCAACATGTCCTGGACCATTTCGAAGCTTCTTCTCCTAAACATGGTCACTACTATAAAGAATACACTTTAGATGGATGAGAACAGCCCTGGAAAAGATTATTCCAAGCTCAAAACCCTAATCACCTGTGGTTGGCAACGACAGTCATGGAGAATGGTATAGCTAAAGCCACTCCCTGGCAAGGCTGGGCTCCAGATCCAGCCAGTCGTGACGAAAATCCATTGATTCACTGTTAAAAATGCTCGGTTTCAAGCCAAGACTACATGAAACAAGCGGGAAACGATTCGAAGGAACGTGAACGTGAAGTAGAAGTTGAGAAAACGGGTGCGGCATTGTGTTTGGAATGAATACTTGGTGTATGGGGCGAGGGTCCCTCTCTGTACCAGACCTAAGAGCCACGATTCCGGTTTCTTAAAGCCTTAAAAGCAAAAGCATCAGCTATTCGACAGATGTAAGGAATGTTAGCCAGGTCTGCATGTTGTTGTCAGTATAGAAGTGCCGGTTGGGACTTTTCAAACTCGTCTAGTGGTGATCAAATTCAAAGCGGTGTGATCAAGGACAAAGTTTCAGACTCGTGGCTCCGTATAACAGTAGTGTTAATGTGGTGGACTTGTCCGCGAAGAACATTATGTTGTGGAGGGAAGCCTTCTATGTTGGATTCCGAGACCGGGAAGTTGATACAGCAAGGCTTTTGCGTGTAGTACAAAGGTTGACGCTGTAGATATAATAGATAGTACAACAACTTGAGACTCCGGCCGTTTGAGTTGACAGTGGACATCCAAGTTCTTGCTGAATCTCGGCCTTCTTTTGCTGTCCATGTCAAAGTGACTTCTATAATAAGTACTTGATAGAAATTGTGATTAGTGTGAGGTGACCTGGCTAGCCCTGGCTGTCAGTCTCTGTTATCAAGTAGGTACAGTACCTAAAGACAGTGCCACTTGATCGCTCGCTCATTCTTGTTTTTGCTTGATTGTACCACGTAAAATTGTTTGTCGTCGCATGATCAAGGTCGTGAAAGCCCAAACAAGCCCTCGCCCGGCCAAGGCTTGTAAGCAAGAACATACATACCTTACATATCATATTATTGCTGTCGTTGCCGCTACCGCTACCGCTGCCACGGCCGTCGCAGAACTTGTTTTGCTTTCACCAAAAAAAAAAACCATCCCTATCATGAGCAAGATGGAGCCGCTGCCGCCCCTATTTAATACTTGGCAACGGTCAACATCATTAAAGACCCTTTGAATATGTCCATCGCAGCTATGGCTCCCGCTTGCCATCCTTATAAGACTGGTCTAAATATTGAGGGAGCCCATTGAACCTCGCAGCGGGAACGGCCTTTTTTTGACCGACGCTCTCCGCTCACGATGTTCTCACAGCACTAGCAATGACAGCGTTTTTGCCCTCATGAATTTTTCTTAATCTGACTATAGCTAACAGGGAGGCACCTTTCTTGTTAGTTTTGTGCGTTTGATGGAACCCATCCACATTTACGTACCCATCCATACCTGGGCTGTTCCTCTCCCCAACTTCTGTTGATAGGTTTACCTTATATTGACCTCTCAATTGTACTTGTTCCAGCTACATTTATCCTGTTGGCCCAAAGCATTACTGAACTTTTAGCGCAAGACTTGGACGACCTCCTCCACCACTTCCATCAAACAGACCACATCTAGTATAGCCATGTTCTCTCCTTTGCTGTCTTTACCCATCATGATGCAGTGAACCCCATTAAATCCCGGCTGCCGCAGGCACTCGCGGATCGATTGCCATCTCTTGGTACAAAGTGAGTTGCCCTGATTAGTCAATCAAATCTGGAACTCGATTCTCTGATGAAGGGTTCCTACTTTGCCACTGCCACGGGACTTTTGCCAGTGAGGAAGATTTTTCCAGATACTCACTCACATTTGCTGTCTCGCTCATTCAGTCACCGCCCCAAAACCTGAGTCCTCGATCTGAGTTCATGCCCTGCCCGGCCCTGTCCTCCCCTCTTGGCTAACAATACATAAAAGTATCGAATTCTTAAACGCAACAACAGCCGATGCATACCCTGATTAAGCCTTCGCTGTTCCTCCCGACTTGACTTCGCGCTAGACTCCGAAAAGCCGTGGCATGGTCTCAGAGTCGGATCCAAGGACAACATCTATACCACTGGGGCCATAACGTTTGCCTCCTCTCTAGTTTATGGTGATTTCCATGGCATCAAGTCCCAGAATGCCCACGCCATTCAGCAATTGCTAGATCCAAGCGCTGTCATTGAAAGCGAGATGGGCACGGGCCAGTTCGCTGACGCTGAGGATCCCACCGTTGACTTTGTTGACGTTGTTGCTCCCCGAAACCCTCGCGGTGACGCTATCAGGTCCCCAGGTGGGAGCAGCCATGGCCCATGCTACAGTCGGTGCCCACGATTGGATCGACTTTACAATTCACACCCACAGTAGGCCTCGGCAGAAATTCTCACTCGATTGATTTTGCTGAAATGAAGCAGCTGGTGGAAGTGTAAGACGGCCGGCTGCTAGCCAGCTGGTCTAAGCCTCAGGCCCTCAAAGGAAGCTTTGAGTGTCGGGGGAACTCTTGTTATCCATAGGTAAGCCTCGGCGGAAAGATATTGAGCCTGAGGAGACTGGTGTACCATGCCTGCTTCGGCATTAGTGATATCGATGCTATTATTGTCCCCTTAAGGAACCTCGGCGTCCTTCATATTATCTCCTACCACCTTTACCCCGACAAGACAAAAACAACCTTAGATAAACCCCTGACCTCAATTACCCTAGCCACCTATTACCCTTCAGGGAAGGTAGAGTTCAAAAGATTTAGGACAAAGCACTTGACGCACTCAGGAAGTCCCGGGTGTGACGAGATGTAATGTGGATTTCTATCAACCGTAGAAGATGTCCCACCCTAACTCCGAAACCATTATAGTATACTTCAAGGAAGCATTCTAAGATAGTGCCGTACCAGGCCAATAGATAGGGCAATCTATTTTCAAAAATAAGTACCAAGCCAAGTTTAGGTGTCCACTCTATGTCAACCCACTGCCCAGATTTCACTGGAAACTTGGCAGCAACACGACTGAATAAACTTCTAAAGACTACAGTCCAAGCGCCAAGAGCTCCAGCCTTTATCGAGGGTATATTTGACGAAAGTACCATCTTGGCTACGTCGTTCAAGCTTGGGGAGCCCGATCGTCGAGACGAATACAGAGCAGAGTGAGTTCTACTCAGCTACCAGATCACACTGATGCTTCGACGCATTCTACTATCATTCCACGCTCCTCCTTAAGGTCAAGGTGGACAAATGAGGACGAATTTGGCTGGTGATTAAGGCTGGTCTATCAGACACCCCTGGCTGGTCAGCCTGACATTATTTCCCCCGTGAGTCAACTGCCAATCCTCTCATCCTTGAGGCAGCGGGAAGATAGCTATGGAGTTATTGCTTCACTCGTGAGCCTGTAATTATCTGCCGATAGCTATTATTAGCAGAAGCTAACTTTGCTAGGAATGGACGTGCGCATTATTGGCATCACGGCGACTTTGCTGAAGGAACTTGGCGTTCCCCAGACTATGCCCACGGGCCGGACCTCATTCATTTTCGACTGATATCTCGGCGGGGCCCAAGATGAAACTGCGAAGGTGAGTACTCTGAAGAACGATGTACAGACACCACTCGGTCGTTGTTTCTCGATACTATTTCTCCTCGAATCCAAGGATTTAAGGGTTCAAATCACTCTGTCTCAATAATGAGATAAAAATAGTGGAGTGGGGAAATACAGGTAGAGAAGTCGACACTAGTGGGAACAAAGGAAAATTCCAAAAACATATAATTCGCAATGCCGAGTAGGCGCTTATTGTATTAATCTTAGATAAACCCCACTGATTGGGAATCCATGGGACCATCACAACACTGAAGCACCCGAGATACAAAACCAACAATCTTCACCCGCCTTCAGCTACTGTGGCTCGGGGACTCAAAGTCTGAGACGGGGCCGCTTGTGCGACCTCTCCCTTTCCCATCCGCGTGCTTCAAGGATGCCGTATTAGGGACAGACTTAAAAGTCTGTCATGGCTCTCCGCCTGTTCTCCAAAGCCCTTTTCGAGACTTCGATATTAGGCGCGATCAACTCAAACGCATGAGGCACGCCAGGATAAACATGTAGCTCAACAGGAACGTTCTGCGCGAGCAGTCTCGCAGCATATGTGACGACCTCATCGCGGAATATGTCAAGATCCCCGGTATCAAGATAAGTCGGTGGTAAATTGGCTGTATTTGTTGCACGAGCAGGGGCCGCGTATTGCGAAACAGCGGCATCTGGTTTCCCTGCGTGGTCTCCAAGAAGTCCTGTCCACCCTACCCGATTCTCTGCTGCCGACCAAGTAGCGAAGGGCTTCAAGCCCTCATTCTCTACCAGATTGCGGTCGTCGAGCATGGGGTAGATTAGAATCTGCTTGGCTAGAGGAGGCTGTAGATCTTGGTCACGGGCGATTAAACCCACGCCTGCAGCAACACCTCCACCTCCACTATAGCCAAGTAGAGCGATTCTTGCCGGGTCCACGTTGAAATCACCTGCTCTATTCTGTAGCCAGAGCAAAGCAGCATAGCCATGTTGAGCAGGGATGGGGCCCTTGACTTTAGGAGCAAGCCGATAATTGACACTGAAGACAGGGATAGAAGTTTCCACAACTAGTTCTGATAATATCTTTGCTCCCGATTCGGCTGAGCCCATTATCATGCCTCCTCCGTGAAAGTGAAGAAGAGCTGGTCCAGGGCTCGATCGGGAGTCTCTTTTTCTAAAGCTGACGACTGTAATAGTATGGCCATCGGAAGTATCGATTGGGTGGGTGATCTGCTCCACACCGGGATGAGCTACCGGTTTCGGAATAAAGGCTTCCATGGACGCTTCGCGTCTTCTGGTAGAGCCCTCGATATCATCTAAAGATAGAGGCTCAAGCTTGAACATTTTCGCAAATGCATCGTGGACGGCCTGAAACTCAGGGTCGTATTTAAGAGTCATTTTCAGATTCCGAGCGGTGTGGTTATTAGATAAGGCAGGTTTTTCTTAGCCAGTGACTTTCAAGTGCGATAATTTTCGACCTTTTGGGGCTCAGAGGGGATTAAATAGTTTAGAAAGGTTACCGAGGTTCCTTAATTGTTAACCTGATCTTGACTAGTACCATGGTATATCACCAACATGACCCGAACCGAACCGGTGTTATCTTCACTCATACTTATCGACCACCCAATGAATGGTCTCTCGCTTTAATTTAAGTATACTTGTTAGAGCTATAACTGTTTCTGTTTGCAATATCTTCAACAAGACACTTCCCCCAGCCGCTGCAACTGTCATTTTATCAATATGCCCGAACTAGCAGAGACCGTTGAAGACTTGAAGTCTATACATAGTCTTACTTCTATGCCTTACTTTTTTGCATTACTTTTAGGCCTCTCGATTTCAGGCCCTTAATCTGATGTATAGGATTTCCTAATATGCCTTAGTCAAGGCTGATCTCTTCTACCTGTACTCCAGACGTTGGATCTATCCCGAGATAGCATAGGCTAAACCATCACCTTAACCCCGCAATACCGGATTAGTAACGTTATCAACCATTCCCCTTTCACATCGTCAAGATCCGACGACAACTGATCAATGTTTGCGCAATTTGAACTCTACTCAGGAGGCTGGGTTCATGCAGAAAAGCGTGTGACGCATCGCCGGTCCCCAGGCGGTTGCATCCCATGTAAGACCACAGTCTCATCACCGTGGCGAAATCACTGACTCTGCTCTTGGCCGAAGTCAACGCAAGAAATGCAATGAATGCCGTCCAACGTGCGGTAGCTGTTCGAGCCGTAGAGTGGCTTGTAGTTGGCGCAGAAATGATGAGCGACGCAGCCAGAAGCTCTTTGCCCGAGCCGGAGGGAGGAGTTTGAGTCCTCAGCTAGATAAAGGCTGTCATGGCAATACCAGCGAACCTGGCACGCCGAGTACCCTCGGTGAGGAGTTGGTCTTACGAAACGGGAACCGCCTTTCTTCCCCGATACACATCGGCAACACAGGGGCCTTCAACGAATGCTTCCAAGGCCTACCCTCATGCTCAATGACAGGACTCCTCGAGGTCCTCGACCAAGCAACATCGAGGCTAGACCAAGGCCGAGACTTCTCAATGCTAGTTCAAGGTTTTGAATCCTTGGTTAATTCCCGCAGCATGCTTCATGCCTGGCTCGCGTGTTCGGCTATCATTATTTCGCAGCTTCAACCAAGCTGGCGTATTCACGCCCTGCAGCAACATAGTGATGCATTGGAGCAGCTTCGGTTAAGTACGTGGAGTATGGAAAGTCTTACGTAGGATTCTAGTATCGCGACTGTTCTTTTACTGCATGTATTTGAGGTAGGCACACGGCTTCCATAAAACAGGGTCCTTCTGACTGAACAATGTATAGAGATTCGAAAACTCAACTTGTGTGAGTATTGGGTTATAATGGCGTCGAGATAAAAATAATAACAATTGAAAACTTGTTCTTCACTATTGTTGAAGTCGGTTTCCATTTGAAAAGAGGTTGTAGAGCAGGTCTTACATACTTATAGTGAGAATATACACTATGCTATAAAAAGTCTGGTATAAATATTCCTTTTAGGATATCGCCCCATTTCTAATCACACGGCCTACTTCCTCGGCGATACTCATAACTCTCTCCTCGGTAAGTCGTCTCCCAATAATCTGAACGGCCACTGGCGCGCCATGGTATGCATCCGGATCATCTGGGAGGTGTAAGCTTTGAAACTACGAATGTGCCTGTGATCTCACATTCGGCCTGAACTATCTGGTCTAGCTCAGTGAGTGGCTTAAACTGCTTGTTCTGATGGTCAATAGCCTTGTCAGCAAACGTAACGGGAACAACGACGCTGGTGAAATCGAGGACGTTGATAGCTGTCGCATAACCATAGTATTTGAACTGGTTGTGCCGGATAGCAGCGGTAGGAGTAATAGGGGCAATAATAGCATCTAGCTGTCTGCCATTCTTCTCTTCAAACTCTCGAATCTTAGTCAGATATTCTGATTGGTAGTTCCATTTCTGGAGCTGGGCGTCCCAAAGCTCGTTGAGGTTCATCTTGGGCAGATCTGGCTTGACAAGATCGGATATATTCGGGATCGCCGGCTCTCCCGAAGCATTGAGAGTTGAAAAGATATCCTAAAGGCAGAGGCAATGAGCGGCTGTTACGGCTAGACGCCTGAGAAGCAGACTCACAACTCCTCCGTCGGAAGCGTAAATAGTGTTGGCCAAGTCATGGGCATGCGAGTGCCTGTAAGGTTCCCACGGAAGAACTGTATGGCCAGCTTCGCTAAGTTTATCGACAACCGTTTGGATAGCTCGCAAGATGGGAGGGTGGGGGAGAACCTATTGACGTAAGCAAACCACGTTACGGTCAAAGAAAGACAGAGAACAGAGGGGGTATAGACTTGCATTCCCGTCACACGAATAGTAACCCAGAGTTAATCCGCAAGATGAGATCTTAGTCTTAATGGCATCTTCCTCGTCCTGTCGCCAAGGCATCGGAATGACTTTAGAATCGAAAGACCATGGCTCTTGGCTAAGAACAGAGGTAACAAAAAGCCGCATGTCAGCAACGGAATGGCAGATTGGTCCGCAAACGCTGTGGATTGTTTCCTGGCCTTCCATGCTGTTTGCCATCTTGCCGTACGGAAGTCTTCCATGGCTAGGTTTCAAGCCGTAAAGGAAATTGAAGGCAGCAGGAACTCGGATAGAGCCACCTGAGGTTCAATTAGCAACCGACTCTCTTCCAGAATAAGCGAGACATCGGCCTACCAATATCGGTGCCTACACCAATCACACCGCCGCGAAACCCGACGATGGCGCCTTCACCACCAGAGCTGCCTCCACAAGACCAGTTCTTATTTCGCGGGTTCACGGTGCGGCCGATGATATTATTGACGGTCTCGCACACCATCAAACTCTGAGGCACTGAGGTTTTGACATAGAGAACTGCGCCAGCGTTAAGAAGCATGGTTGTTAGGACGGAGTCTTCTGTCTCTTTCTTGCCGATCCACGATACATAGCCCATGGTAGTTTCCAGCCCCTGTAATCGTCAGCAGTGGCCTTGGAGGGATTGTGTAAATATCTTTTACGGGCTTGCCTTAACGCGGAGTTGGTCCTTGATAGAGATCGGCAAACCGTGCAAGGGACCTGTTGGCTTTTTGTGCTCGGCGAGGTACTCATCTAGATACTGAGCTCGGGCCAGTGCTACCTCTGGGAAGAACTCATGAAGGCAGTTTGTCTAAATATCTTAGAAGAGACATCTTAATGAGGGATGGTAGGGAGCAATCGACTTGCCAGCTGATGAGCCAACGCAGCTCTCTTACAGAACGCGGTGGTGACGGCAACTGAGGTCAGCTTGCCGGCAGCTAAATCTTGGACTAGCTCCGTGGCTGGTGATTCGGTGATGACAAGCTCTTCTGAAGTGAGGATCCCGCTCTCCTTGGGAAATGACATGACCGAATTATCGGTGGGAAAGTTCTTGATGCGCCATTCCTGAGGGATAGTAGCCTCAAGTTCCCCCTTCTTCTTTGCCGCAAGAGACTTCCAGTCCATAGTGGATTTTTAAGAGTTATTCGAACTTAGGTATGCATTAGAAAATTGGACCGGTTGAGAGATAGAAGGTTGAGAGAAAAAAGGCCTATAGCATTCTATAATACGGAAGATAATCCTTATAATACCCCGCAAGCTAACTTATTCCCACGTGGGGCTTAGTACTGAGGGATTAAATTTACTAACAAATCCCTTATCTAATGCTACCTTGTAAATACTTTTCCGCTTTTCCGGAGGCTCCAAGGTCGCCACTCCAGAGTCTCCATTTACAAAGATTCCATGATTTCATAGATGCTAAGTGCGGGAAAGATAAGTTTAATATATACTTCAGTAAGCACACTACCTAAGCTATACAAACTACAGCCCGCAGCGGTCAGAAAGGGCAACTAAGATACGGTAACCACAAGGTTTGTGGCAGTATGCCACAGACAGATCTATCTGCTTTGGAGGATAGTTAGAGTAGGTTCGAGGTTACTGTTTGATTGCGACATTCTGATGAGGGAGGTAATTGGTGAATGCGCACAATAATTGTCGGTGTCTGGGCTGGGAAGGGAAAGAAGTGACTATGGTATTTCTCTTTTTGGGGGTTTCCCGCCATTTTCTCGACTTGAGACTCCTCGTTGACGACGTCTAGCTACAACCATATGCTGAAGGGCTGAAAGCTGTGCCTTGTGGACCACCCTCTACATGATAGATTCTACCTCTTGGTGGCACTGATGATTCCACAGTCAAGCCATTCAGGGAAATCCCAAATTCACAACGCAGAACCTCAACTCGAATACGTATAATTATGATCTCTGTCGAAGCCTGAAGCTTGCAGTGCTTCCAGCACCCCATCCCTCAGTACGGGATCTAATGGTGTGTCAGCTTGATCGCAGCTGTGTGGTGGCAGTGGGATGTTCTGATTCGCCACGTTCGGGTCGCGTAATCACAGCCTGCTTTTCAATGTTGTATTTTCAACCCTCAGTGCAGCACCTGAACGGAAGGCTGTAGTCTGGTGGCCTCGGTTAGACAAAAGGCTGAAGCATCTCACGCTCAAAATGTCTCAATAGTTTGGCAGTTGCACTTTTGGGTCCGCTTTCGGGCCTCCTTTGGTCTCAGCCTTTCGACTGTATCTACGGCGAAGCTTTGGTAGCCTTCTTGCATGCTTGTAATTATGAAAAGGCGGTAATACGGAACTAGCTTATCCGATGGCGAAAGTATAAAATGTATTATTTCTCGCTTTATACGCGCGTATCTTCGGAATCAACCATTGTCGGGTCCTTTCTGACACCGAAAGCGAAAGCGAACTGTTTTCCTTGTAAGCCACGGCTTGGCGAAACCAGCTCAGTATGTATCTAACGCCAATAACTACCACCGGGGCAAGGGATAGTCAATGCAAGAACAGCAACACTAAACTCTGGCTCGTATGAGACAAGCTTAAATCAGTTAGGGCCTAGGCATATCCCGATCCCGAAGCGGTACTTGACAGTGCTCCCGAGTCCGACACATGTGAAGCTCACCGCTGAGGAAGCTATAAAATCCATGTATTCCCAAGTAATATGGGACAGTGAAAACAACCACATACATCCAACACACATCTCTTCTCCAAACCTCAGCAATAATGCCTATCTTCGTTATCACCGTCCCCGAGATTCCTTCCGAGAGCCAGGATCGCTTCCTCGAAGCCTGGCCTACTCTGAAAGAGGACCTCAAGTCTCAGCCTGCCGTCGCTGGAGTATCAGCCGGACCTGTCGTGGCGGAGAACGGTGCTGCCTTCACCGGCTTCAAGTTTGTCCAGACCATGGGTAGGTGCAGAAGAAAGACCTACAAGTTGTGTTGATGCTGAACATGGGCAGCTTTCAAGACGGCACAAGATTTCGAAAACTTCCAATCTTCTGCTTGGGCTCAGGAGCACAAGGCTAGGTACAACGAGCGTGTGGGCGGCGAGCCTGTGGCTGGCAAGTTTGAGGTCCCTGACTTTCCAGCCAACGCGTCGGCCAAAGCCTTCACCCAGTTTACGACGGTTCTTCTTGACGATCGGGAGAAACGAGTGGAGCTACGCAAGGCCTGGACCGATCTTGCATCCGCACTTGGGTTGGAGACTTGGGGCGGCATCAGTATTGGAGATGGGCCTTCTGTTGGCTTGGGTATGATCGGTTGGGATAGTCTCGAGGTAAGTTCGGTCAATACCCAGACACAGCCATGATGCTAATTAAAGTGCAGGAAGCCAAGGCCGCTTATGGGGATCCTAAGGCCGCAGAGGCGTATGCTCAGTATAAAGCCCTTGGACAGATCAAGAGCACCATGGTCAAGCTTGAGTAAGCTTGGCACACAGTCTACAGTGTTAGTCGAAATAGACAAGTTGCAGAGTTCAATAGAGATAGGATGTATAGACTTTTAAGTTTGGTTATTTCGGAATATATAGGACTCGCTGGCCTTGGGTTGACTGTTGCAGCTGCGCTTACAATGGCTTATGTTGTTGACTGCTATAGGGAGGTCGATGGTGAAGCTATCACGACTGTTGTCTTGATCAGAAACATCATTGGCTGTGCAATAACATTTGGCATTCAGCCTTGGATTGACAGCATGGGTGTGCAGGATACTTTTATTCTGGTCTGTTTTCTGTCTTTCATTATCACTGTATTTGCGGGTGAGTTTATCATCTGGGGGAAAAGGTTTCGTCTTCTCACCAAGATGGCATATCTAAGCTTCTCTGGAACTTCCTCTGGGGAAAACTAAACATCGGGAAACTTATTCACAAAAGGGCTTGGGTTTCTTCATTACTTAGTTTTTTATTCTACCCAAGGCCCTTTTTCAATGCTTAATCAATACGTTACTCCTTGGTCAAGTCCTTCAGAATCTTTCGGCCTCTCACACAATCATCCTCGTGACCAGGCTCCCTGCTCGTCTCCTCAATACCACCCTGAATCCACGCCTGCACAGCCTCATGCTCAAATAACCGATCCGCATACTCCTTCGCCGCGCCATCCAGCTCAATACCAAAAGTCTTGACCCTCGAAGCAATAGGAGCATACATAGCATCCACAATCGTAAACTTATCACCCGCCAACCACGGTCCACCAAACTTGTCCAACCCCTCTTTGAAAAGCTCGTTGAAGCGGTTGATGTCCTTCTGCAGCGCTTCACTCGGTGTTCCAAGCTCAATCCTCAAGCCAACGTTCATAGAGCACTCATCGCGAATGGCGTCAAAGCTAGAGTGCATTTCCGCAGCGGCGCTACGAGCAAAAGCACGTGCTGCTGCGTCGGTCGGCCAAGCAGCGGGGTATTTCTCTGCGATGTACTCGCAGATAGCTAGCGAGTCCCAAATAACAATTGATGTTTCTCCATCATGAAGACAGGGGACTTTTCCAGTTGGTGAAAAAGTGAGAAAGTCGGGTTGACGACGACCAGGTTTGAAGAGGTTCAGTTTCTCGTCGAAGGGGATGTCGAGGGCTTTGAGGATAACCCAGGGTCGCATTGACCAAGAGGAATAGCGCTTGTTGCCGATGAACAGTGAGTAAGTCATTTTAATCTAATTTGTGGATGATTTGACGAGAGTATCGTGAGGTTGGAGATGGTTTTATGGTGTTGAGAAAATGCCCCACTGGGCGCTCTAGTGACTCATTAGTACGCCCTTTGTGTACTCCCTACCGAGTACAGGATTTGTAATCACATTTGAGTTACAGGTCTCTATCACTAATGAAGCAGGTGAGTTAATTATTTATGTTATTTATTATATCATTAAAGATTTCCCTCGATACATTTTATACCGAGGTAAGATGCCATATTTCTTCGTTTATGTACCAATAAAAACAATGTTCCATCCTTGCAAGGATGCCGATCCTTTTCGTATTTGGAATTAACTTAGACAGTGTGCTTGGGCGGCGCATAGGCTGGCACAGGTTCTTTTCGTCGAAGCATAGCGTCCCAGAGTGCAAGGCCAGTCTCAGCAAGGTGGATGATGAAGAAGGGGATAAGGTTGTACTGCCAGCCTCGCATGAGACGCAAGTGATGTTCGATGTCGTTTCTCTCATTTGAGTTGGTGAGGTCGAGTTTCAAGAATGCAGAGAACCAATTCTGCGGTGTCCACGACTGAAGGGGATATTTCTCATCATCGTCAAGACCCGCCGCAACACCAGGGTTGATACGTTGTCCGTTATGATTATTCGTAACAACAAAGGTATAAATAAGAGCCGTGAGGATGAGCAGTAAACTGAGTACGTTGAATACCAGCCAAGTGTTATAAAAGAATCGACTGAATTTTCCGGGGTTTTGTCTGTTGCGAAGAATCAAAGCGATGATTCCTCCGCAGCCGATGAGGACGAATGCTGTTCCTGCTGCGCCGTTGCTGGTGTGGCCCTGATCAACGATCAAGTTTGCAGGCTCGCCTTTGAGATTATGTCGTGTACCGCGGTACTCGAAGGAAAAGGTTCCGCTGGCGTTGCCGTGTAACCAACCGACCATGCTGGAGATGAAGGAGAGTTCGATGATGGAGACTACCATGAGAAGCCCGAGGGCGACGTACAGCAACGGTCGTACGAAAGCCATGATTTCTTAATAAACCAGATTCTCTGAGAAATAAAAGAAAGAAGAGAATAAACACTGAATACTTTTTTTTTTTTTTCATTTGGTCTTGGATGGGAGATTATTTAAACTGCCGCGATGCCGAGCTCAGCCCTACTAGTGCTGACATCTTCTCATCCCATCTCCACAGCGCGTTGAATGTAATCAGCGCAGATGCATGTTTTTACTGGTCAGCCCTGCAGTGGCTTGGCTTACGGGATAACGTAAATAGTTGTAAGCGTGGAGGTGCAGGATGCATTACACCGCCACTGATGCAGACATGAGGGTGTTGGTGGTCCTGTAAGTATACTCGTGAGGCTTGGCTGTAGCGCTTCTTTATTTTAGTTAAACTATCGATAGTTTGCTGAATAGCTCCGACCCTGAGACTTGTTTATCCAATCAGCTTTTGTTTAGGGGATTTTATGGGTTTGTTCCGGCTTACTTGGAGTTGTCATGGACCCCAAATTGTGAGATGGAAGTGGGCTCGGTGATTGCGAAAGGATGGGTGGTATTCCGCTTATGTTGACGTGGCCACCACTGGACTCTTTGTAGCAATCTTTCCAGTTGATCTTTGTTTTTGCTTAGTGAGACGGGGTCAGCACTGTAGTCGATGTTATATTCTCAACCCTCATGATCGCCCAAGCCTGCTTTCAGACAAGGAGTTTGCATCTATTGATAGTACCCGTCAACTCGGCTGCTGCTCTTGGCGAGTTTTCGGCTTCTCAGCTGGAATCAACACCGTCGGGCCAAAATCTTGCTCGAGGCCAGTATCTACGTTAACTCCATGCCTCGCTTTGTCAACTTCCTCACTCGTGGCGAAGCGATATGACCGTTGTTCTACATCGTCAGCTAAAATCACATTTTGTACGTGTGCACTTACCACAAACACTGAACCTATCACCCTGCACCAAAAACGCAGCGATGCCTCGATGCGTGACGACCATGATATTCTTATAGCCCCCAGTCCTAGCAACATCCCTCAACCGTCGCCTCACTCTCTCGGCTCGTACCGTCGCATCATCCGGGGTATGCGGCGCAAAGTCCCACTTCTCAGGACAAGCTGAAAAGTCAAGGTTTGGAAACTTGTTTGCTAATTCTTTGCGCGAAACTCCCTTGTTGCAGGTTGCGTCGTGGGCTTCGCGCAGGTCGGGCCATACTTGGACGGGGGTTTTTGTGCTGTGGAGGAGATATCGGAAGACGATGTACATTGTTTGTATGGTTCGTGTCATGGGTGATACGATTATTAGATCGGGCTGGGTTTTCATGGTTTGTTGGATGGTACGGGCTTGAGTCGTGCCTAGGTCTGTTAGGGGAGGGTCACGGTGGGGATAGCCTCTCTCGACGCTGGGCTGTCAGCTGGGTGAGGGATGAGATGGAGGGTCATTTACTTGTGTAGAGCTTGCCCATGGCGTAGAATGTGGATCGTTGTCATTTTTGTGTGGTTATTTGATATGCATGCGATGTTGCTCATAAAGATGGCTGCGATGGCTCTGTGAGATGAGTGAGTGAGGGGTCTTGGAGTTTCACAAAGACGTCACGGTGTTAGCGCGCTGAGCTGAGCTTAAATTGAGGCCTTGAAACTTTTGCTTTGTGAAAAGGCTGCCTGACCGTAAACCTTTTTTCTTGCCAGAAACTCTATTCCTGAAAGAGACGAGTTAACATTATGTTGCATAAAGTTTATAGTGACAAACCTCTCTCACTTTAACTTCCAGCCTCTCTGTTGATACGTACTAGGTAGGCTAACTACGACATCTTTAAAAGTAAGCAATGAACAGAAATGGTTACCATCAACAACGTTATACGAGACTGGCTTGCGTGATAATTTGATACCTCACAACTGGATGAACAAACGATACTCACTTTACTAGGCACTTTGTCAGTGCTGTATTGCTGACAGAACTCTTTTTCGCAATAAATGCGATGTTGTCCCTACAGGGTAAGCAGACATACGAATTATTTTATATGATGGTACTGTGCTCCGTAGATAATGTTGTAATTGCCTTGCATGTTCTAAAAGTCGATGAAAACAGTGAAACGCTCCCTGCTAAATGGCCTGCTAAGCCTGTCACGGTATCGCACACCCGTCCGAGTATCATTCCATGTCTAAAGTGAAGTTCGGTACCCTTTACGCGTATAGCTCCATAACAACGTCCCCAATTCCGCTGTAACACGCTTAAACCTGTAACAACAGATCAAACGATCATCTTGAATTCGGCCCTTATTCCTGTCAATTAAAATCACGAAACCGATCCTTCTATGCGCGTCTTGCCAAGAATGGTGGTTTATTCCGGTTTTCGCTGGAGGTGGTTTAGCGGATCTTCCCTTTGAACCCTTACCCATGCGCCCGCAAGGCCCTGGATCTTTTATTTTTCCTTCTATTCCAAAAGCAATTCCCGCCCAATCCACATTCGGCACCAGGGGTTCAACTTCCAGCGATACACCCATCACCACCATTTTTTACTCGACAGTAACTGATGCGCACGACGATCCGATATTGAGATTCACGAGAACGATAATCGAAGCGAAAAAAGAAGCGGCGCTGAGCGCCATAGACGTAGCGAGGCGAAACACCGCTCAAACGACCCCCGCGTGGATTCACTGCGACGCTTGCGGCTCTGGGCGAAAACGACAGCTGTTGGCTCCTTCGACTGCCGATCACCACACACCCCTCGCCCTCCTTTAACGCACGGCTAGACTCAACCACGAACGCAACCATACCTTACCCCCCAGGGCCAGATTCCTCTCCAAAACATGCCTCCCAAAACCCCAAACAACACGGGCACGCCCATCTTCTCAACATCCATCTTCTCCTCCAACGCCGCCTCCCGCCCTACCACGCGCGACGGCCACGCCGTCGACCCTCTAAACACAAGCAGCAGCATCCTCCCCAAAGACCGCAAAGCCTCGTTCTCGCGCAAGGCATCGCTGTCGAGCAGGCGCGGGAGTTCGTTTGGGAACGGGCCTAACGCTTTTGTCACGGATGCTACGGCGCCTCCTGCGCTGCCGGATTACGCTCTCTCTGCTGCCGCAAAGGTAGCGCCTAGACCAGACGGTGTGGAGAGTGCAGCGGCGCCGGTGGAGGTTCAGATGCTGAGTCGCAGTGCAACGGGTTCGACGACCCTTCATGGGGGCATCGTGCCGAATACGCCGATTGGGATAATGCCGAATGGGGCGGTTGGGACGGCCGGGATGTGGCAGCAGAATGAGGCGGGGATAATGCATCATCATGTTACGGAGCTTGCGAATAAGCGCATCGCGACGTTGGAGTATCTGCGGAAGGCGTATGTTTGACATTGAGCGAAGTCATTTGGGTGGGTGCTAACGGTGATATAGACATGAAGGTCGGATTTATTGGTTCAAGACATATCTCTTCGAAAAGACGGACCTCACTCGCATGCCATCCCTCGACGCTCGGAAACTCGGCCGCAAAGCAACGAACCATCTCCTCCTCGGCCTCTCCCTCCCGACAATCATCGACCTGTACTCCTCAACCTCGATCGAATTCCTCCGAAGCCTAAACTCCCTCCTCTCCGAATTCGACTCCTTCCAACAACTCCACGGCGAATCATCAACCGCTGCATCGCTCACCCGCGCGCGTCTGCCAAGCATGTTCCGTCGTCCAGGCGGTAAATCTCGTCGCTCGACATCAGCAGCTGACATGCACCCCATGGTCGACGAGATGGCTTCTCTCCCTGCAGCTGGTGGCCCTGCACCGTCAGTGATGAACTTTGCAGCTGCTGAGACAGATCTCCTACCCGGAGAAGAGTATACTTTTCTGCTCACGCCTTCGTTACCGTTTGATCCTGATTACTTTGAGACGTTTGCGACGCTGTGCGATGTGTTGATCGATTGCTACACGAGATTTCTGGCGTTGGTACCTTCACCTAGAGAGTGTTCTGCACCTGTCGCCGAACTCTTCACGAAAGCGGATTCACGCGTGCGCAAGATAATCGTGCAGGGCATAGTACGGGATTTCGAGGAGCAGAGTCGAAGTCATGTTAAGACGGAGGTGGCTAGTATCGGAAAGGTTGTCCTTGGGGGATTAATGTGAAATGGACTTAAATGCATGGAGTTAGCTGGGAGCGCGGTATCCTCATCGGATGCGGGCTGGAGTTTGGTTCGGTTCTTGATACGTATAATGGCACGAAGATATGAAGCGTCGGATATCGTCATCTATTCAGCAGGTTTGGGTTCCCTACAGCGGGTTCTGTACATGGTAATACAATGTCTATGCTACAGTGTTGTACACATCTATTTCTTGCCATTGAGCTTCTCTTTGGCTTCTTCTTCGGCCATGAGGAGTTCAATATCCTTGTTCACAAGCCAGTCTTTTGCGCCATCCATGATTCGATCTAGCTTTTCACCGCCCTCGAGAACATTCGGTAGGTCGTGCACGTCAACGCCTGCGCGATGATCGGTACATCGGTCCTGGTTGTAATTGTATGTGCGAATCTTGTCACCTCGTGTGATCTGTGTCTTGGAGAGCACGCTGTTCCTCAGATTTGACGCTTCCTCTTCACGAGCTTCTCGTCGCTGATCAGCAATTCGCGAACGAAGCAATTTCCACGCCTCCTCCCGATTCCGCTGCTGCGACCGATGATCCTGCATCGACACAGTAGTACCCGTAGGCAAATGCGTCATCCTTATAGCAGACTCCGTCTTATTAACGTGTTGCCCCCCCGCACCTCTCGCCCGCATCGTCTCAATCTTGACCTCCTGCGGATTAACGTAGAAATCACTCTCCGGATCGTCAAAGTCGATGTTTGCAGCGCCGTTCTCGGGGAACGAGGGGAGTACCCAGACTGCCACGGCGCTGGTGTGCACGCGGCCTTTTGTCTCGGTGCTGGGGATGCGTTGCACGCGGTGCATGCCTGCTTCGCTACGGAAGATGTCGAATGCGCCTTGGTCGTGGACTTCGAGGATGGCTTCTTGGAGGGGGTTTTCGCCGGCGGATGAGGAGGAGTCTCCTGCGGTATCGGCGAATTCGTACTTTACTACTGTGTGGCGATAACCACGGCGCATGCACAGCGCTTTGTACATCTTGAACAAAGTATCCATAAAGTACCGTCCTTCAAGACCGCCTGGCCCAGGGCGGAATTCCAGCATGCATGGGAAATCGGCGAAGGGGTGGCGGGGCGTTAAGCTGGCGGAGAGTCTGCGGGCGAGGGATTCGAGCTTTCCTGTCTCGGAGGAGAGTTCATCGCGGGCTATGGCAGCGAGATCGGCGTCTTGGTCGGGGTCATCGAGCATGGAGGTTAACTCGGCGACGGAGGCTTGAGAGGTCTGCCATGCTTTCAGCGCTTCAGCCACGCGGGATAATTCGCCGACGCGTTTCGCTATGGAGGAGTCGAAGGAGTTGTTGAGGGTCTTTTGGAGGTCGTCGTGTTCGTTTGTGAGGGATTGGGCGCGCTGGAGGAGGGCGGGTGCGAGCAGTGGTGAGGCATCTGTGATGGTTAGCGGGGAGAGAGGAAGATTGAGAGGGGGGCGAACCATTGGTTGCGAAGCGCACGAATTGGCGCATGTGAGAGCGTGTTAACGCTCTTGTGCAGGTTCGGCATATCCATGGTGTTGCGGACATGCTGAGGAGAGGTGGTGATGTTGGTTTTAGGAATTTGGTGGTGGTGAAATTTTAGAGGCATTCATTGGATGCCGGGATCGAGCGGGCATACAATTGTGCGGAGTTCAACACAACACCACATGACGAAGACGCTTCAATTTTTTGCCCATAAAAACAATAAATATTCTGATACTATGAAATTGTAACTTTTATCTAGTCTGATATTTACTCATTAGGATCATCAGCAGTACATAAAATTGCTTTGCTATGCCCCATCGATACTCTCTAAATGTCCTCTATGTTCCCCTCATTGGCACTGGTAGTCACAACCCCAAGTATATGTTCGTCAGGCGCAAGAAGCATACGATGGGTAAGTTCCCAACATAAGCCGGAGGCTCGCATGTATGGATAGTTACAGCCAACAACGAATTGGCTATAGCCAAACATAAAAAACGTCTGTTTCGAGTGCGGAGCCAAGGTTACCCACAGTGGCCTTTGAGCGCATGCCGCATACGGATGGCAGCACACGAGTTGGCGAACACGTTGTCGTGAATTTTAACACTGGCTGAACTGGATAGAGCAACAAGTAAACTTCCGTCACGTCTCACATCTTGCCTAAATGCCCAGGCTTCATGGACAAACGGCTTTGTCGCCACCATAATACCATGCGCCATTGTGAAGGGGAAGGGATACTTGCGCACTTCAAGAACATCCCTCTTTGTTTCAGCCTTGTCGACATTTTGGAATAAGGTTTCCCAGCGAGGTTCAGAAGGCTCGTCTAAGGCTGCAGTTCCTCGTGACTCAGTTCAATCGACCATCTAGTGATGGCTAACACAGAGGGAGGACCAAAGCCGACGTTTATGGCGTGGGGATACGATCCTGCAGGAGGTGCCATACAGCCGGAGGCGTCACCCTATCTTGATCATAGACAGAGCATAGTGTTTCGTCTTCGAACTTTGGATGAAATGATCCAAGATATCCGTCTTTCACTGATCGGCAGCATCCGTCAAAGGAGGCTCGAAAAAGTCATCGCTCATGGGAGGTTGGTTTGTGAGCGACCTTTGAGACGGTGCGGCCCTCAGACATCAGGATCTCTGCAGGTATATCGTCCAAGCGATCCTGAGAATGGAACCCATTGGGGTTATGAGGCTGGTGGTCTGCCGACAAGATATTGTCTGCACTGTTGGCCTCGAGTGATTCGACGCAAAGGATGGTTGAATTATGTGTTCTTCCGACCTATCCTTCCAAGCTCCTCTTCTCGCCTAGGAAATACCCCCCTTGAAGGTCAATAGTAATCTTAACTGCCGACTTCTCAGACAAGCAGATATGTTGAGAAACGTCAGTCATTAGATCGGCGGATGGGTCCATGTCGCCAACATGCCGGCAGACGTTAGTTTCAGTGACCCAACCTGCATTGGTGGCTGCCTTTCAGCCTAAGCAGACGATAGTGTAAGCATCTGGGGTGAGAAGCTGAGAAGCAAGTATGCTGATACTGGAAAGTAGAGATAAACAAGCTGGGTTAGGCCCTTTCTGCACCACATTGTGATGAGTAGAAGAACCCCTCGTCTCCGGACTGGGCTTTCATTGCCGCATGGATCCATGGTGCGTTGTCCTTAGTTAATAAATCTTGATATCACTTGTTTATGGAACTATCAAGCCTGCCGCTGAACTCAATTTGATTCTTCTACGTTGATCTAAGTTGACTGAATCCGTATCTAGACGTCTTACTTAAAGCCTCTCTAGTCGGGTGTAAACAAAGGAACAAATAACTTTCTCGTCCTTGTGATCACGAATAAAAAGCTCCTTAGTTATAGTAATCCAATCTTGAAGCAGAGTCTCCTCCTCCTCTTTAGTATGACCCCCTTGAGATCCCACCTGAAGAGCCTTGGTAAAATATCCAGAGCAAACAGCCATCATCCAATCGATCACAATTTCTGCATATTTCTGGCTCGTCTCCTGACTGGGGTTCGACTGAATGTTGAGATCATGAAAAGCCGGATGCATAACATCTTCTTCGAAAACATCGTGGACTTTCCAAGTCTGCGTGAACTCGCCCATAACATTTTCCACATCGCTCAGAGTTCGATTGTAGGTAGGCACCCGGAAGGCTTGAGCGACAGATACTGGGATCTTGCCCTGCTGAACCATTTGGATCATGGCGTTGCGACAGGCGTCGACGGGTCCGCTATAATTCTCATATCCAGCAGAGGCCTGACTGACGAAAGATAGAATGAGGGATCCACCAGATACGATTTCTTGAGAGCGAAGCTTCAGAAAGTTTGCGAGATCAAGATGGGCTTGCTGCTGGAGAAGCTTGGACTCATCTTGGCCATCCTCGGTGGGTTGAGGAACATGATCGAGATGATGGAGGGCGGCGAGGGAGAAACCGAGATGTGCAGATTGCGGTGGAACGACGGGTTGATAGAAACTGCGAGGGATCATACTAATGAACAAGGGATGTTGAAGTTGGCTTCCAACTAGTCCATCAGCCCACGTAGTGACGGTTTTGGACAGAGTACAAAAGTCATTTTCCGGGCGGTCACTGAAAAGTAGTTCCAGTGATCGAGCAGGGATAGACTTCAAAATTGCCTCCATAGGTTCCAAACTAGAGGGCTATGAGTACATAGAGCGTAGAATCGAGGTGATAGCTTACGAGTTATTCCCATGAGCTGATCCGTATTCCACGATAGATATTCGAGTAAAATCAGCCTTAGATATGGCCTCAGCCGCAGCCTGGAAAAGCGGCAGGGCTTTGAGCATAGCCTCATGTTGAAGGGCGGCATGTGAGCTGTAAGCACCGTTACCCTGCATGGGGACATTGTTGACATGTGACTTGTCTGCCATTCTGAACAGTGGATAAGAAGGAAGAAAGGTGAGAAGAAAAGTTATACGTTGAACGCAATCAAGGAGGGGGCTCGGGGATTATATACTTGCACGCTCCCCAAGTCTGGTTAAAACGGACTAGCTCCATTAGATTACTAACATTGGCTACATCTACCTCAGAGCGAATATGAGATGCAAGAATTACATGGACGTATGGTAAGCACCTAAGAAGAGGAAGCCTCCATTATCTGACCATGCTGCGTGATCAGTCGGTTCTCCCGCCTTACAATAGTCATTGTTTAGTGCTCATCTTCTCTCAGCGTCTATCGCTCCGCGACCTCACTCGCAAGAAGATGAATACCTCACTCAGTAGCCTCCTTGGATCTCTAAGACTTCTTTACTACAGATATTGCTTTGCATTCAAAACCTCTTCTTCACCCGAACCTTGTAAGAGTCCGCCTCTAGTTGCTGCGCAATGCGGAACACGGTCGTTTCATCCTGACCCGGGACATATTCGAAAGTGAATTTGCGCAGAAGAGTTGTCAGTGAAATATGCATCTCCTGAAAAGCAAAGTTCTTTCCTACACAGATTCTGCTCCCGGCAGAGAAAGGCCAGTAAGGCATGGCGGAGGTCTGGTTCTGAGAGTAGATCTCGAGCCATCTCTCGGGTATGTACTTCTCGGGCTGCTCCCAGATGCTGCCATCAAGATGAGCTTCTTGAGTGTTGGGGAAAACAGTAGTCCCTCTGGGAATCTTGTAGCCAAGAAGAACCTCTTGCTTGGATGCCTCGCGCGGACTTCCAGTCGCCTGCCCAGGAATCAGACGCATAGTCTCGTCGATGCAGGCTTGGAGATAGGTCATGCCAGTTTGAGAGTAAGCACACTCGGTAGCCCGGTCGGGCTCACTTGGAGGATACCACTTGTCAACCTCTGCAATGAGCTTCTTCATCTTTTCGGGGTGCTTCAGAAGCTGGATGACTGTGAAGAGTTCTGCGTTTGCAGTTGTCTCACTTCCTGCGGCCAGCAGAATTACACTCTCATCTTGGACATCCGAGGTGCGGAACTCGGAGCCGGGAGAGTCGTCACAGACATCGACAAGATGCTGGAGAAGGTCTTGATGCTTGACAGCTCCAGACTCCCTGCGGCGCTTATCAACAATGTCGAATGTAAACTTCTCGATGTAGGGATCTCGCTTGGGTAGAAAAGGGATGTATTTGATCCAGCCGATGAGTTGCATCACGGCAGAGATCTTCATACCAGCTTTCAAGCGAGATGGGAGAGGGTGACTTCCATTCTCGACAACGTGAAAGCTACCACCAAAGGTAGTAACTCCAATGGTGTCAATAGCCAAACCGTGGATAAAGTGCTGAAGATTAATAACAGTACTCTTGGAGGGGTTGTCGCAAAGCTTGTTGAGATGGGCAACACCAGCATCAACACAAGATTTCATGAGAGGCTCCAGACTACGGATATAGCGGATACCAAACATGGAAGATAGCATGCGCTTGCGCCTAGAGTAGGCCTTCTTCTCAGTAAAAGCGAGTAGTGTTGGACGATGGAAATCTTGTCTGAAGTTCCCGTAGATGGCTTCGGACTTGACCCAGTCCTCGCTCTGGATGATACGCTTGATTTCCTTAGAGTCACCGATAGATATCATCCCGGGAGCAAGAACCACAATAGGTCCATATTTGCGATGCAGAGCACGAGCAAACCGATGGCTGAGAGAAATGTCAGAACCAATGTTGGGACACAAGATTCGGCTTACATACCTTTTCCCCTTGAATGTGGCAATCTCCAGCGGCCAAGGGCTGAACTTGTTGATGAGAGGGCCAGGGATTGATGTGACGGGAGAAAACAGATTTCGAAGGAACTTAGTTTGGTTAGGACAAGATGTAATGCCTGGAAAGATGATGACTTACATCAAAAACTCTTGGTACAATGATAAATAAGACGATGAAAGCGCCGAAACCTTTGGTGACTGTCAAGCTCTTCAACACCTCAGACACCTGATTTACCAAAGAATCTGATTTTAGACTCGAGAGGTATTGAAGTGGCTTAGACTCCATGACGAAAGAAGTGTTGTAGTGTATGTTGGTCTCCAACCAAAGAGATAATGAGGATTACAATTAGTGACTGGAGAAGCAGGCACACTATAAACTGCCGTGAACAACATCAACCAGTTGAGTGAAGTGACTTGGAGCTTGTCACCAAGACGGCTTTGCAAAGACCCCCGAGGATAACAGAAGCCCACCGTCTCACAGTCAGCATCGGTAGGTCCCGGAACGGATAATGGCTTGACTGACACTTGCATTGATGAGCCCATGGGGCAGGTCAGGCCATATCTCCATAGTATGACGCAAAGCCATCTAGAGGAAGTTACATGCAAACTAAAAACCGCGTATGCTAAGCAATTCATGGAAGTTACGGCAGGATTTACGCCTGCGGCACTGCTGTCTTGGTTGCTATGTGGGTAAAGGACTTTTACGAATGCACATGTATGGGTAGGATTTGCAACGGCTAGATGAAATAAGTAAGCTGATCAGTGCGCCGTGGTCAGAGATGCATGTCGGCGTAATCCTTCAAAGCTGCATAATGCATCCATACCAGGAACCAAATATCAAGGTGTTGCATTCTGGCGTAACATTCTAACTAGTGCAGGCAGGGGTAGATTGAAAAAGCGTACCCCTAGCTGCAAATCTTGGGGGGTGATTCTATCTCACTTGTACACATACGTAGACTTTGTCTGACAGAACGCCAACAACCCCGGCAGCCCATACTCAACACCCAATCCACTCTGCTTATGCCCCCCAAACGGCACATGAGGATCCGGCTGAGGCGGGCCGTTGATGTAGACATTCCCGGCTTCCAGCTTAGCGGCTACGCGCTTGGCCGCTGAAATGTCACCGCTCCACACACTCGCGGCTAGTCCAGTGTCGCTATTATTGGCCAAAGATATGGCTTCGTCGACGGATGAAAACTTGATGCATGACACGACGGGGCCTATGGGAGCGTGTAAGTTGATGCAAAAAAATGACTCGAGTCATCACTTCAGGCCACGTACCAAAGTTTTCCTGTTGCACGACATGTGCATCCAATGGCGGGTTCTTGATAATAGTGGGCTGAATGAAGAATCCTTCGGCAGCCTCCGTCTTACCCAGCGATAGCAGCTCATAGCCGGCAGCGTTTGCGTCAGCGAGAGCTCGCTTGAGCCCATCAAGCTGCATCTCGTTCTGGATCGGTTCAATGCTGGAAGCTAGATCCTTTGAGGCTTCTGCGAGCTGAGCCACGACTTCATCGAAGATGTTTTGGTGGATGTACATGCGGCGTGTGGCAATGCAGACTTGACCAGCGTTGAACCATAGACCTGCTGCTAATTGGGGAACAACAGCTTTGAGGTTGACATCTGGCAGGATAATGGAGGCATTATTGCCAGCGCTGTGCCACCAAGTCAGCAGTGAACGTTGCCATTCAGATACACTTACGTTTCGAGGGTAATTCTCTTCATTGTATCAGCTGCATCTCTGAGGATCTGTTTTCCAGTAGTAGTGGACCCCGTAAAAGTGATCTTCTGAATTCGAGGATGCTTGACCAGCATAGGGCCCAAATCATCGTGACCATGAAGTACCTGAAGAACTGACGGAGGGAATACTTGCTGAGCTAGTTCTCCAAGCTTCAAACTCGAGTATGGAGTGAAGGGGCTATATCAAGTCAGTGAGAAATAGGGAGAATAGCATAGCTGCGAGTTGACGCACGATGGTTTGAGGATGACGCAGTTTCCCGTAGCCAAAGCAGGTGCAATCTTTCCCAAAGCTTCTCGATATTAGCTTGATACTCTTTGTAAAGTGTAGTGGTATTACCGAGCATCAAGGGAACTGTCAAGAGTCAACAAGAAATTCATTACTGTTCAGGGAGACACCGTACAGTTCCAAGGGCAGATGGCGGCAACAACTCCAAGAGGCTCCTGAGTAACGATGGATGTTTTCTTGTCGTCCTCTATAATTTCTTCTGGAATTTCGTATTTTGCTGTACCAGTCAGCATCGTATACACCGACCGAGATGGCCTGTTGAAACAAACACGGATATCGTAGCCATTGCGCAGCGAAATACACTTCTATTGCTGCATTCCCAGCCTAGCTTCTGTATCAGCGTGTAACTGTTCTCTTCGGTGAAAATATGCATCTCACTGTTCTTCCGCACTCAGTCGCGATCAATTGGCAGAATTCGTTAGCGCGGGCAAGATAGAGATCAGCGAACTTCTCCAGCAGCTCCGTGCGCTGCTTGTAGGTATTTTGAGACCACGCGGGAAATGCTTCTTGTGCAGAGCGAACAGCTTCTTCAACGTCATTTGCGGTAGCGACGGGGGCAGGCCATAGAGGGGAACGATCGAGCGGGTTTACGCCCGAGGTGGTTTCCTTAGCATAGCGAGGCTGGCCTGCAATGATATTGTAGAAAGTATCGAAATTCATAATTAAAGATGCTCTTGGAGTAAGGATATGTTGTGAACAAGTAGGGCGAAGAGGGAGTTTGAGACTGATGGGACGCCTGGAATTTATAGCGCGATAAGCCCTGTAGCGGAGAATGTTCAGCGCTTTGAACCACTGAAGAATTACAAACTCGACTCCAATTTTAGCGACGTAGTGGCCCTGTCATCACGCAGGGCTCAGACGCGGGATACACAACTGTAAACATAATTTTATTAACAACGCAGGGCAGTAGTGACATTAGATTTAATAGATAAAAGGATTCAGAATTCAAAGAAATAGGCAATTGACTAAAATTACGCTATAGAAACAAAAAGACTCAAGTCATGGCCCTTCAATACGAGTTTCTTTCAGGGTCTTTAGCGTGTTCAGTCTCTCACAACGCCCTCCTCACTCGACATGTTATTCGAGTTGGGCTTCTCCTCCTTCAACCCAAACTCAGTATTGAGCTCGTCACGCAATGTCAATGAACGAACAAAGAAACAAAGAATAAAGCCCAAAAGACAAAATGCGAGAGACACCTGCCAAACAACCTTGAGTCCCTCTAAATACACCTGAATAACTTCGGTCTTGAGCTCCGGATTGGGAGAGAGACTCTTGATGAAGTGCTGGGTGGCATGCTCGTATGCCCCTCCATCAACAAGAAGGCCTTTAACCGTCGAGTCTGAGATCTTGGGAGCAGCATGATTGACATGGTTGTTGAAGACAGCAGCTGGAATGGCAACACCCCAGATCGATCCAAAGTTGCGGATGAACGTCCACGCACCAGTTGCAGTGGCGACGTCGGAGTCAGGCAGACTGGCGAGGATGGGAGGCAGTGTCGAAGTAAAAACTGTTCCAGTGCCGACACCAAACAAGATCTGGAAGCCGACCCAGCGCCCAGTTGAGGATTGGGCATCAAGCAAGGTGAAAAGGCCACAGGCAATTGACATGAGTACAAATCCAGTGAAGTGCCAAACACGATACTTTCCCGTCTTGGTGATGGTGATGCCAGCAGCTACGCCAGCGGGAGCGCTCGTACAGGCAATGGGGAAGAGCATGACCGCTGAGCGTGTAGGACTGGCCTCCTTGACAGCCTGGAAGTAAACTGGAAGAAAGTAGCAAACCCAGTACAGCAACAGGCTATGGATGAAGCTGATGATGAGCAATGTGGATGATGTCCGGTTGCTGAATAGCCTGAGAGGCATGGTAGGTTCTTTGAGCCACGGAGCGCCTTGGTACGCGAAAAAGGCGACCAGAGCAAGCAGGCCGATGACCAGAGGAACGATGGTTTGCCAGCCCGACCATGGATGTTCAGATCCACCCCAGCTCAGTGCCAGAACGATGGAAGTGACTGAGCCGATGAGGAGAACGCTGCCGCCCCAATCGATCCTGCTCATCTGCTCCTTGGCGGTGCCAGACGGTGGGCGAGCCAGCTTGAGGAACAAGCCCAATGCGACCAGAGAAACACCGGCGATCGGGAGATTGATGTAGAAGATCCATCGCCACGAGATGTTCTGCGCAAAAGCACCTCCCATGACGGGCGCAACCACAGCGGCGATGGCCCAGACACCGCCAATGATGCCAGCGTACATGCCTCGCTCTCGAATGGAGACCATATCACAGACGACAATCTCACTCATGGTGAGAATGCCTCCTCCGCCTATGCCCTGCACGGCTCGTCCACCGACCATCATGGCCGTGTTATGTGCGCCGCCGCATAGACCACTACCGAGCGTGAAGATGCAAACGGCGATGAGGGTCAAACTGCGACGGCCGTAGATGTTGGCGGCCTGCGCAAAGATGGGGATGGTGGCCGTTGAGGCTAGGAGGTATGCGTCGATGATCCATACGTAGAGAGATTCGGACCTAAGGTCAGCGGTGATGGTTGGTAGTGCTGTTGAGATGATGGATGTGTCGAGGGCAGCGAGGAAAGTCGTCAAGGCGATAGACACGAAGATGAGCCAGAATCGGGCGCCTTTCTTGCTTGGTTCGGGTTGGGGATCAGAGGATGGCGACTTTTCTGGTGCTGGCTGTGGCACTGCATTATTGACGGACGCCATTTTGTCGGGCTGGATCATTGCCAGGGACTCATGAAATACGCAGCAAACAAGCAGCAAATATGCTTCGCAAAAGAGTGATTGATTGGGGAGAAAAGACAACTAATCTCATGACTGATTCTGTTCTTTTTTCCACTCGCCGTACCTGTCAAAACATGGCACAATCATCGCGAAAGCCTCCGTCGGACGGTTCCAGTATAATTTCCCGTACTCAGTACAGTTTCCTCAATTACCAGAGCCACAAAAGCAAACGCGCATACGGAAGCTTGTCTGCAACCCCACGACTGTACAGGATTCTCACCCATGTTTCTCACCTGCGTTTTTCAGGTCTGTAGGATTGAGCTAGTAGCATGCAAGAGCAATCCTTTCAGTTAGAGAGAATGATCAGACGGCGAGGACTCCCGACATCGTGCCATGTCCAGGGTATGTACATAAAGCCTCCGATCTGACAGACCGGCAATTTTAGGCCAATCGAAATTACCGATCTTGCATGGACACGAATTGCCCGAAGCGGTATGTTCTGGGGTTCTGTTACAACCCTAAAATCTCACGCTAGAGACTGCACTGCCGGCAAGAATATCCGTACAGCCTCTGGTGATGTATGTATTTTGGGTCGAGAAGTGAGATGGCATGATTCAAGTATAGAATTTCATCACTTGAACTGATTTTGATCTATATTACTGTAATAAGACTCTTATTGGCCGTCGCTATGATACCTTTGGGGCATTGGTTTGTGTTCATATCTTCAAGATTGTTAGATAAGAACCTAACCGATATTGAACCCATAGCCTGAGATACAGTCAAGCGTACCTGTTTATAGGAATTAACCTACAAAATTGCTTAACTTAGAGATCAATTCTAGTCTTGGTATTAGCAATTGAGGGTTATTTGAGTGATATACCCGCAAGTCATGGAGTATCATGACCCTAGGCGGCAACAAGAATTTATTCAAACATGACTTATTGGTAACGGATGAGTCTACACTATTATGCTATTGATCTATTCTAAACTGCCCATTTTGCACGGTGTACTAAATCTCAAATCTCAAGCGCTGGAGGTCGAGAGTCTGGAACTTTCTTTTTCCAGATGCTTGAAACCTTCTTCCTTTGAGATGTTCTGTATGTCAGCGAAATGACATCAGCAATCTGTTGAGTGACGTCTGAGCCGGTCGGCATGTGATGGCCCCCGTTGAACTTGATCACTCTCCTGACACTCTGTTGTGTACAATGCTCCAACAACACTTCACTTTCCCGAAGATAAGGGTCTGTGAGTCCCAATATGTGTATGGTTGGCAGGCTGATATCAGGGGCATCAGGAATGAAAGGGGGAAACGTGCCACAGAAGAAGACACCGAACAAATAGTCATGAGTAAAAGCCTCGCGCTGCTGTTCTAGCAAGATACTGGCTGCAGCACGGGCTCCTTGTGAAAACCCAAGGATCCCAGCGAAAGGGCCGTATTGAAGCATAAAGGTCTTGATGTATGCAATTGCGTTGGCTTCTTCTTGTCTCTTCTCCTCTGGGGATAATGACCTGTCATCGCTGACCCAGCAGGAGTATGGACCAAAATCCTCAAAGAAGGGTAGAACGCCAGGTCCTGGGGCGCTGTCTAGAGGGCCTTCCAGGAAGACGAGCTGGAATGTTTTGCGAAGTGCGGACTCTAGCTTGGAGAATTGTATGCGCATGATTTGTGAAGAGGCACCGCCTCCATGGAGACAAAGTAGCCTTGGGCGATGAACCATATTGCTGGTGGGTTAATAATAAACGATGAGATGAAAAGTGAGAGAATTTGTGGTGAGACTTGGAAGAGTACTGAGAGGAAGTTGAATCAGTGTCAGGAAACGTCGAGTCTGTTTGCCTTTTCCATCTACCTAATGTTTGGTCGTAGCTCCGACCAAGTTGACTGTCTAGCAGATTCCAAGCCACTGGGCTCGACACAATACATACTCCAAATTAGGAAATAAGTTTCAGTACAATCGTTTCAGAGTAATTCTAAATCGAATGATGTCCACGAAACTCAATTTTCGGATGGCAGTTCGTAAGCCACCCTGGCCAAGCGTCCGACTAGACCAGGGTTATAGTGTCTGCCCTCCTTTACCTTATGCACCCCCCTCCCTCGGGTACAACCGTTTCTCGTTGGTTCATTGACGTGATTCTATCTAAGTCCGTTAGTGGAGCTGAAGGATTAGACGAGTTTCCTCATCTTGGCGAAACGATGTAAGGCTGTGACACCAACCGCGATACGACGGCACATCTCAGCCCATGTTGGCAGTCTCCGAATGTGACTTTAGCTGTATGGATTTTACTAAGATTCGATAGTAGCTGCGCCATACACGCTATTGTATATTGCTAATTTCATCGCTGTGCCTCAGATATCAAAAGTGATTCCTTCGTGTCCACAGACGCCGCTTACAAGCCCGATAAAACGTGCATCATGTCCCTGTATGTTTGTTCTCTGCAGAATATAATCTGTCAGATCATACAGACTTTGTCGGCATATCAACCTTCTTTTTGACATTTGTTCCCATTTCCGAAACGATCTGCAATGATGCTTACCATTGCAACTTTGCACGTTGCACTGCAGATTTTCGGAGCTTTCAGCCCGAGTCATGCAGCCGCTGTCACTTTGGAACACCGCTCGGCTGGTAACGGTAACTCTGTAGCAGTTCCAGCCAATTGGGACGTCTACGGGTACCTGTTCAATGTTACAGTCGGTTCGCCACCACAAAACATCACCATGCTCAGCGACATGACGTGGATGGCTCCTTTTGTCCGATCGGGACGTTGTCTGGGACAATTCAACCCTGAGCTCTGCGTTGCGCAAGGCCAATCATTCTTCAACGAACATGACTCAACAACGTTCGCAAATACTACCTTTGCACAGGCAACGTGGCCTGTCACTGCATTCGCGCCAAACTTTACCGTTGATTATGGAAGAGACAACTTTTGCATTGGAGACATCTGCAACAAGGACACTCTAATGCAGGTTTCCGACTTCCCCTACCCAGGCAGCGTTGTTCCTGTCATTCCCTTTGGAGGAATCTTTGGCCTAGCACCCACACCAAAGACCATGACTGCAACATCCGAGCCCGTCAACTTTCAAGCCTGGAAGAACGGCAAGATGGGACCTCTGGTTGGTTGGCATACATGCGAGGTACTCAAGTCAGCAGCAACCTGTCAGGGGGGCGATGCGCAGCTAGTGTTTGGCGGTACGGATACTACAATGTACAGCGCCAAAAAGCTCCAGTCGTACGAGATACAGAATCCTGAATGGCTTAGCGACGCCTTTTACCCATCAACGCCACCTCGCAGCAACTATTGGAGTACGTCCTTGACAGGAATGTGGATCAAGACTGATAAGCTGTCAAAGAACTATGCTGTTCCATTCAAGGCTGTCAAGACTGCTAAGAGTACGCCCCCACTAGCTGTCGTGGACGAAGGATCTGAGGGGCTAGGAGCACCCCTGTCTCTGAACGCTTACAAGTACCTGGTCAGACACATCAAAAGTGCCAAACTTGCATCCAAGGCAATCGTCCAGAACATTCAGCAGCAGGGATCGTCGGGATATAACACGGCAAACCAGGATTGGTACACCGTTGCTTGTGACGGTTTAGACGAATATCCCGATCTGGTATATCAACTCGATGGCAGGAGGAAGAACACGATTTCTCCACGTGATTATGTAACCAGGCTGACAGACATGTCTGGGCGTGTTTGCTATCTCAATGTCAATGTTTGGAAATACGGGCGCACACAGGATGGAGACGCAAGGGTTGTTCTTCTAGGTAGAGCATTCCTCAAGAGGAAGTATCTTGTTCTCAACTTCGAAGAACGCTCGTTTGGCCTTGCACCTCTTCTTATGGGATGAAATCCTTGAAGACTATGTTTTATCTAGTGTCTTGATTATTATTATTGTATATTCTACCTGACTAGATATTTCTTTTGCTTTGATTTATTTTTATATATATCTTTAGTATTCCAAGTAATGTTTCTCTGTACTCTAGGCTATTTGCTTACACGTTTTACTGGAACACACTGTGATGCAGCACAAGACTACTCTTGGAATGGCGATGGAGGCTGAAGATATTCCCAGATTAATATGCCGAATAACATCAATTAGCCCCAACACGTCTCTTCTCGATGAAATTAGGCTTCCCAAAAACCTCCTCAACTTCCTCGTTTTGAACAACCTTCAAGTACCAAGCGACAACATTAGGATACTGCTGCCTCATAGGCTCATCAATAATGTGCATAAAAGCCCACAAGAGCGTAGAAGCACCAGTAAGATCAGCAAGCGTCAGTTCATCTCCAACAAGCAAGGTACCAGTATTCAGGCGCTTCTCCAGTACCGATAAACCATACACCAGCTGAGCCAGTGCCTTTGTCTCGGTAGTTTCATCAAACGCTCCTAACCCTACCCGCCACATAACAAGGTCAAGGACAGTAGGATAGATCTCTTCAGCAAAGAAAGAAATCCATTGTCTGATCTTGGCGGAACTCATGGCATCTTGGCCAAGCAGCTGACTTGCTTGAGGGCCTGATTGGGCTACATACTGGGCGATAGCGTCAGACTCCACGAGACAGAAGCCGTCGGGGCCCTCAAATGCTGGGACTTTTCCAGCTGGGAATTTCGAGAGGAATTCTGCTGACTTGTTGGTCACCCCGTGTTGATAAGCAGGAATCTCAAGTGTGATATTGTTGAGTTTTGCTGCAGCGAGGATCTGAGCAAAGAGTTAGTCAGATTAGAAAATATCAGATAAAGACATAATTACTGTACCTTGAAAACTCTCGCATTAGGCATATACGTGTAAAGAGTTCCAAACGGAGTCATTTTGTCTGTTGATTTGATGTTCACGCTGTTGTTTTCTGAAGTCTATTGAGCGATGGACGGTACATAAGAACGGATAATCAGCATCATCTGATGGATCTCGAGAACCATCGGCAAATCTTAGTCCCTCGGTTCCGATGTTGCGCTGTTTGGCGAAGTCCGCTGCCGAAGGATTTCGATGGCCTGATAGCAATTACCGTAAGAAATCTGACATCATCACATCGGAAAAGAACGCATCCTCATTTTAGTAATGCAGTTTGACGCGTTTGGAGATGTGCATCCATTACTCTACAATGCGTGCATTAGACGATCTCCTTGAATCCCGAACCTTCTCCCATCCTTGTTTTTCGCATTTCTTGGTTAGTGCTTACTATAATACGCACAGACGACGGTGGGGCGTCGCAGGTACCTATACTGATATTCGGATATACGGCTGGCAGGATGCAAGGAGTGTTGCCTTATGTTACTGGAGCTGGTGAACGGAAGCCCGGCAGTTCACCCACTTCCCGCAAATTGCCATTTGCCGTTGCGCTGCTGAATCCAGTCAAAAGTTTCGGTGCTTACTTGCATATACGACACTCCCAATCGGTCGATTCAAGTTTTGTGAGACGCTATCGGTCCAAGTTGCTCGCCATTCGCTACTCACCGAATTCCCCCCCTTTGTCGGTACGCAATAGACTGAAAGCTAAAGCGTAAATACCAAAGTCCGTAGGTACGTACATAGTGAATACATTAGAGTCTAGGCCGAAAGTAGTTTACGAACTATGAAATACGAAATACGGGCAAGAGTAAGCTACAATACATCCCGCTTGATGCCAAAAGTACTATCCAACCACGTAAACATCTTATGGTGAACAACCGCTAAAGCTCCAATCTTGGCTTGCAACCCTCCACCTTCAACCCCCTTGCCAATCCACAAATGCTTCTCACCGGGTCCCAAAGACGTCAGCCCCTCGAATATGGGGTTGGCGTTGATATCAGGCGTGAAGTAGAACGAATCCGCAGCGCCAGTTATCAACGTGGGGCACTTGATATTTGACAGGTATCCGCCTTTGAGTGAGATCTGCTGCATGACTCGTAGCACATCTGCCGGCGTTTCAACCCCAAAAACCCATTTGCCGTGCCCAAACTCCCATGCAATCTGAAAGTTTACGGCAGTTAGGGCATCTACTACCCAGTTGAAGACCCCATCGCTTACCCAACCGGAGTGCCAGCCGTTGATGAACCAGGGTGGCATGCGGCTGCGGGTTATCTCGAATAGATCCAGAGGTCCGTCACAAGAGACGCACGCTTTGATTCGGGGATCGACTGCCGCACGTAGTGACAGGTAGCCGCCGAGGGAGGCTCCAAAG
This sequence comes from Fusarium tjaetaba, assembly GCF_013396195.1. NCBI lineage: Eukaryota > Fungi > Ascomycota > Sordariomycetes > Hypocreales > Nectriaceae > Fusarium > Fusarium tjaetaba. Next base: position 325,371 of record NW_023501237.1, read on the forward strand.
ATGGCTAGACGCTCAAGATCAAGATCATACACTGGAGCTACGCCATCTGTGACAAAGTCCAGGACTTGACTCACGACGTACTCCCAGTCAGTGCGAAGTTTCAGTTTCCCAACACGTAGGGGAAGACCTTGACCGGGTCCATCAAAACTAAAGACGGCATATCCTCGGGGAAGAGCACCAGCAGCACCATAGAAGTAGAGCTCTTCCTGAGTAGAGTCGAAGCCTCCAGTCTGAAGCACGACGGGAATCTTGCCAGGCAGCCTGTGATGTGGGGCAGGAAGATAGAGTCTGCCAGGCAGTTTGAAATCCTTCTCGTAAGGAATCTCAAAGTTCTTGACGGTGGCATCTAGAAGAACCCAGCCTTTGTCGAAGGCATCCACACTGGCCTTTGAAGAAGCCAAGATGCGAGGATCATTGGGGGTGCAGTGCAGCAGAAACTCGCTGGCCCGCCAATAATTGGCAGCACGGATATAAGCCCAGCAAGCACCGGTCTTATCGCCGACAGCAGCAGCTTCTTCTGCTAGAGCTTGTGCCTTGTCTGCCTGATCACGCCAGGCGCGATACCAACTCTCGGGATCACCATCTTTGATGCGCCCCGCGGTGGTCAGACACTCGCCAACCTCTGCTCCTTGGAAGGGAACAGTGCCAAGGAGGCGAAGGAATTCGAAGTTGAAGAAATCTGAGGCAAAGACTTTGTGCATGATGAATAATTGGAACTTGATTGAGAGGAAAAGAGAGGGAACGTTTCTTGGGGCATCGAGATGTATGCCTCAAGCATGAACTGGATGGCATGGACGTTCATAAGGCTGTGTAGATGTACCTAGCTCACGCTAACTTCCAAAGTCGTAAGGAAAACTGACTAGGGCTGATAATTTGCTCAATTGGGTTGTCTCTTTGAGAGAGCAAAGTAAAAGCAAAAGCCACCCCCCCGCTTGAAATGGCGTAACTTCGTAAGCATCGAAGGAAGTTAACTTAGGCTGAGCCAAGCGGCTAGCGGCGCCATCCGGGAGATCCCGAATCGTTCGTTTCGGATGTTTTTTTCAAGCAACCCCATACACCTCCACGTTTTACTTGGCTGGTAACTAGTCATGTCAGACTACATGGGTATGTGGTCAAATGAGGCCACACATGGGTAAACCGGCCCGTTCCCAACAAGCCTCTATACGCCCCCGTCCTTCAATATGTTAGATCTCATCTAAGACTCCATGTAGATGGGATTTAAACCCTGAAGTACGGTGGATATGGGGATGAGGCGATGACAGAGGCTTGCCTACACGATGAAAATGCCTCATGATGGGATAGGAATACGACCCGAATCGATGGAACTTGGAGGGCTGGAGGAGAGCTCCGGCAGTTTGCGGCCGCAATTCACTCCTATACGCCCCTGAATCAGCTCGGGCACACAGTTCATTCAGCCATTACGACAGTTCAAAGGATGGGTTCATGGGGGCCATGTCTAAGTCTGATTTAGGAAGTCCACAAAAGTCTTTTTCCAAGATACGTAGCACAACATACTGCTGTGGATGTAAACATTAGTGACATGGCAATGGCACTTATACCGACAAATCCAAAATCAACGACGGTGATATCCTGAGCAGTATCGCATTAGACGCTTTCTTCTTCATCATTCACCACCAACAAGTTCAACACGAATTCGGCCAGTTACTTCAATCATGACTGACAATCAATCCCCCCCTAAAGAGCCCATAGCCATCATTGGCACCTCTTGCCGCTTCCCCGGCGGCGCCAACACCCCCTCCAAGCTCTGGGACCTCCTGTGCGAGAAGCGAGACGTTCAGTCCCGTATTACCAACGACAGGTTTAATGTAGATGCATTCTACAGCACCAATGGTGATAAAAATGGCTGCACCGATGTGAAGAAGGCATATCTCTTGTCCGAGGATATTCGAGTGTTTGATGCCTCGTTTTTCAAAATTAATCCACGTGAGGCTGAGGCCATGGATCCTCAGCAACGGCTCTTGCTTGAAGCTGTTTATGAGGCAACAGAGGCAGCTGGTCTGCCTATGGAAGATCTCAAGGGGTCTGATACCGCTGTATACGTTGGATGCATGACGGGGGATTATCATGAAATGCTCATGCGTGATCCCCAAGATATGCCCAAGTATATGGCCACCGGTACCGCTCGCAGTATTCTCTCCAACAGAATCTCTTATCTGTTCGACTGGAAGGGACCTTCTATGACCATTGATACGGCATGCTCTTCCAGTCTTGTTGCGGTCCACGATGCTGTTACAGCCCTTCGCAACGGTGTTTCCAAGATCGCTTGCGCTGGAGGCGCCAACCTTATCCTTGGACCAGAAATGATGATTTCTGAGTCCAAGCTGCACATGCTGTCCCCAACTGGACGAAGTAGGATGTGGGATGCCTCTGCCAACGGATACGCGAGAGGCGAGGGTGTAGCAGCCATCATGATGAAAACTCTATCTCAAGCGTTGGCAGACGGAGACTATATTCAAGGCGTTATTAGGGAGATTGGAGTCAATTCTGACGGACGTAAGTTGAAACATTCTCATAACTAAGATTATTATCTTGCTAACCACTTACAGGAACGAACGGTATCACATTACCAAGTCCAGAGGCACAGAAGGTCTTGATTCAACAGACTTACAAGAATGCCGGTCTTGACTTCTTCAAAGACCGTTGTCAATTCTTCGAGGCTCATGGGACAGGTACACCCGCCGGTGATCCTCTAGAGGCTCGTGCTATTCACGAAGCCTTCTTCACTGATGGGGATATCGTCCCTGAGCCCATGTATGTAGGCTCAGTCAAGACAGCCATCGGCCATCTCGAAGGATGCGCTGGTCTTGCCGGTCTGATAAAGGCTCTCGAGGCTGTCAAAAGAGGAATCATTCCTCCCAACCAGCTCTTCGAGAATCTAAACCCGGCCCTCAAGCCTTACGTCTCCAACTTGAGGCTCCCCACTGAGTCTAAACCGTGGCCGAAGCTGGCTCCTGGATCTCCCAGACGTGCAAGCGTCAATTCCTTTGGGTTCGGTGGAACCAATGTCCACGCCATCATCGAGCAATTCGACAACCCTCACACGGAGGCCAGTTCGCCTGACGGCATTATTTCCACCCCGCTTGTCCTCTCTGCCAACTCAGATCTCTCATTACGCAAGCAAATTGCACAGTTTGCAGGGGCAATTGAGCATAACGACAAAGGGGAGATCGACAGGATCATCTTCACACTGGCACAGAGGCGATCACAACTTCCCCTTCAGACCTACTTCTCTGGCCATGACCTGCAGAGTCTTGAGCAGAAGTTGAGAGACGCCACAGCTGAGAATGCTGTACTGCCTTTCATCAGCCAGACTGTCCCACCGGGTCAGCCTCCTCGTATCTTGGGTGTCTTCACTGGTCAAGGCGCGCAATGGCCTACCATGGGACGAGAGGTCCTCAAAGCCTCTCCTTTTGCTCGTGCCGTGATGGCATCCTTGGAAGAGTCATTGGAGAGCTTAGCAGAGCCTCCTACCTGGACGCTCACTGAGCAAATTATGGCTGACAAGGACTCGTCTCGACTTAGCGAAGCAGCTATTTCACAACCACTCTGCACTGCGGTCCAGATAATAGTAGTTGAGTTACTGCGCAAGGCTGGTATAACATTTGAGTGTGTTATTGGCCATTCTTCAGGAGAAATCACAGCTGCTTACACTGCTGGCTTCCTATCCGCGACTGATGCTATTCGAGTAGCATACCTTCGGGGTGTCTGTGCCAAGCTCGCTGGTGGAGAGAATGGGGAGAAGGGATCCATGATGGCAGTTGGTCTCTCATATGAGGAAGCCTCTACCTTCTGTGAGGAAAACTTCGTTGGCCGTGTCGATGTGGCTGCCAGTAATGCCCCCGCTAGCACTACTCTCTCTGGTGACAAGGCCAGCATTGAGGAGGCCAAGGCCTTATTGGACGCGCAAGGTACATTTGCTCGTATTCTCAAGGTTGACACTGCCTACCACTCCCATCACATGAATCCCTGTGCGCAGCCATACCTTGAGAAGCTCCAAGCTGCTGGAGTGAAGTCTCTGCCTGGCGACGATTCTGTGGAGTGGTACTCCAGCGTCTTGGGGGAACGCATCACCGCCTCTCTGCATGGTGATGCACTCTGTGACGAGTATTGGGTTGAGAACATGGTGAACCCAGTTCTCTTCTCGGTGGCCTCGGAGCTCGTCGCGGAGGTTAGCCCGCCCTGTCATGTGGCTCTGGAAGTCGGCCCTCACCCAGCCCTCAAGGGTCCTTTCAACCAGACATATAAGCGCGCCACTGGATCTCCATTGCCGTATCAGGGTACAGTGACCAGAAATGTTCACGACGTTGAGGCCCTGAGTGACTCACTTGGCTTCCTCTGGTCGCACCTGGGCAAGTCTGCTGTCGACTTTACTGCGTATACCCAAGCCTTCTCCCCATCAATCACAGCTATGGCAGATGGACTTCCGCCGTACGCATGGGATCATACACAGTCCTTCTGGAGGGAATCCCGAAAGTCATTGAACTACCGGCAGCGCAGTCAGCCTCCTCATCCCCTACTAGGCACCCGCTCTGTTGAGGATACCGCTGACAGCATGCGATGGATCAACTATCTCCGACTTGATGATGTTCCTTGGCTGGAAGGCCACAAAGTCGAAGGGCAAGTTGTGTATCCAGCAGCTGGATACTTAGTTATGGCCATGGAGGCCGCACGAGCTATCGATGCGACCAAGGAGATCCAGCTCATTGAGCTGTCTGATGTCTATATCCTGAGTGCCATCCAGTTAACTGAAGGCTCTCAATCTCTGGAGACTGTTTTCACTCTTCAGGTTGAGAGAAATGAGCCGGCTTTCGCCATGGCCAATTGGACATTGTCTACGCCGATGAGTGGACGGAATGATAGCTGGAAATGTAACGCGAAGGGGCAACTCCGGGTGGAGTTTGGCTCCTTGGATGACGCTGCCCGTCTGCCCTCGCGGAGGAAGCCAGTTGCTTCACTTACATCCGTTGACGTGGAGAGATTCTACAGCGCTCTGGCCAATATTGGACTTGAGTACACGGGCGAGTTCAAGCATCTTCAGAGCATTGATCGTCAGTTGGGTCTAGCAACCGCACACGCCCGTCAAGTTGTCCCTGACTTTCCGGCAATGATTCACCCAGCTCTTTTGGATGCCGCCTTCCAGTCAATCTTTGCTGCTTACTGTTGGCCCGATGATGGAAGCCTCCAAGCTCCTTTTGTCCCTACCTTCTTCCGAAGCCTTCGTATTGTCAACACCAGCCACCTCCGCCATGGCGAAGACCTGGTGATTGACTCTTTCTTGACCAACACCAACGAGCGTGAGCTCACCGCCGATATGGACATTTTCCAATCTTCCCATGGCCAGCCTGTGTTACAGCTCCAGGGATTGACGTGCACATCTCTCCTTCGGCCTGGACCTAGCAACGCTAAGGAGCTGTACACAAAGACTGAGTGGGAGGTTGACATTGCGAGTGGCATTGCGCAGTCAGATACCCAAGACCAAGATACTGCATCTGATCTTGAACTTGTTGATCTCTGTGAGCGCCTTTCGTACTTTTATCTTCGGGAACTCAACAACGCTGTTGGTCGCGACGAAGTTCCGGGCTTCGACTGGCATTATCAGCGCATCTTTGAGTGGATCGACCATCTCTTCCCCTTGATCCAGTCTGGTCAACATCCCACCATCAGGATTGAGTGGTCCAACGACTCGAGGGACTGGCTTATGCAACAGTCTGCCAGGTTCCCTGGGCGCATCGACCTGCAGCTTATCCAAGCCGTGGGAGAGAACCTTCCCGCAGTCGTGCGCAAGCAGACTACTATGCTAGAGCACATGGTCAAGGATGACATGCTAAACCGCATCTACAAGTTCGGCCTGGGTTTCGAGAGAGCAAACGTCTACCTCGGGAGGATTTCCAAGCAGATCGCTCATCGATACCCCCGTATGAACATTCTTGAGATCGGCGCCGGAACTGGCGGTGCGACCAAGGGTATCATGGAGTCGCTGGGAACGACCTTCGAGACCTATACTTTCACTGATATCTCGACTGGCTTCTTTGAGGCTGCTGCAGAGGCTTTCGATCGCTGGGCTGACAAGATGATCTTCAAACCGCTCAACATCGAGAGTGACCCAACTGAGCAAGGGTTCCCTGAGGGTCACTATGACTTCATCATCGCTTCCAATGTCCTTCATGCCACCAAATCTCTTGCTGTCACTATGCAAAATACCCGCAAGCTACTCAAACCCGGAGGCCAGCTACTGCTCCTCGAAGTTACCAGCGACATCGTCCGTGTAAAACTCATGATGTCCGGTCTTTCGGGTTGGTGGCTCGGGGGTGATGATGGACGCCGCTATGGACCCACGATCCCTGTATCTCAGTGGGACGCACTGCTGAAGCAGACTGGATTCTCTGGTGTTGACAAGACGGTGAATGACTTTGTTGATGCTGAGAAGTACATGACTTCGGTCATGCTGTCACAAGCTGTTGATGACAGGATAGAGATTTTGAGACAGCCACGACTTGCATCTAGTGACTGGCTCTTATCTCAATCCATAGTCATCGTTGGTGGGCACTGCCGAGAAATTGGCAAAGATGCCATGGCCATCATTCACCAGATGAGCCATGGTGCGTCTCAACCTATCGTTCACCATGTTGGTAGCTTTGAGGAGTTGGCTTCATCCAACATCCAGGCCCGGTCAGCCTTAGTTCTGGAGGATCTCGATGAACCAATCCTCAAGGACTTGACAGATGACAAGCTTCGAGGTGTACAAAAGCTCATCAACGAATCTCGACAAGTTCTCTGTGTCTCCAGAGGCTGCCAAAGGGATGAGCCATTTGCAAACATGTCCATAGGAATGTGTCGCAGCTTGGCTTCCGAGTACCCTCACATTCATCTGCAGCACGTTGACATCGAGGGCCAGGTCGGTCCAATGACCGCATCTCTTCTGGTTGAGGCATTCCTCCAGCTTATGTATCGAGCATCACTCAAATCTGACGATTTGGTTTGGTCAATTGAAGCTGAGTTAGTTCTCAGAGAGGACAGGTGGTTCATTCCTCGGGTCAAGTCCGACGAGGCGCTCAACAACCAGCTCAATGCCAGTAAGATGACAATACAATCTCCAAAGACTCTCTACGGGGACGTCATCGAGATCCAGCAGCGATCCAATCAGTTTGTTATCGTCGAACCCATTCCTTGTATTCCCGTGTCCGTCTCCTCGCCTCCTGTCGACATCACGGTCACCCATTCTCTACTATTTCCCTTCCCAGTCGGCGCCAAATCTTCGGGCTATCTATGCTATGGCTACACAGACTCTCAGACCAGAGTACTCGCCATATCTGAGGTGAACAGGTCCAGGGTCTCTGTGCCTCCATTCTTTGTCTGGGATCTATCGTCTAGCGAGATTGATGCTGCTCACCTACTGCGTAAAACAGCCCTTGCAATCACCGCTGATAGACTCTTGAGCGACGTTGAAGCTGGGGCCACTGTTCTTATCCATGAGCCAGATGAGTTTTTGGGTGCAGCTCTTCAGTGGAAAGCGGCAGAGCTTGATCTCAATGTCATCTTGACTACGTCGGAGAGCAGCAGGGAAAGGTCTACTGACGTACTGTTCATCCACGCTCTTGCGCCAGAGCGCCTTGTCAATCGCATCATGCCTCAACATACGAAGGCCGTTATTGACCTCTCGGGCAAGGACTACAGCATTGTCGATTCCCCTCTGCGCCGATGTCTTCCCCCTCATTGCAAGTTCCACCAGCTGCAAGACATCCTCGGTAACGCCTCTCAGGGTGTCAAGGATCCTATCATCCACGGTGTTCGGGACGCCAGTCGGTCGACCCTTGAGCTTCGTGGAGATGGACCTGTTGTTAAGCTCTCTGATCTTCCCAATATGCGAGCATCGATCAAGGAGTATGCCACTGTAGTCGAGTTCTCTGCTGACACAGCAATCCCTGCGGTTGTGCAGCCTCTTGATGGCAGTCGACTCTTCCGCTCCGACAAGACGTATCTTCTTATTGGCTGCACTGGAGGTCTCGGCAAAGCGCTCTGTAGATGGATGGTCTCCTGCGGCGTTCGCCATCTTGCCTTGACCACTCGCAACGTGGCTGCCATTGATCAAGTGTGGCTCAAAGAACTTCGCATTCAAGGCGCTCAAGTCAATCTCTACCAGGCTGATGTCGGTGACAAGGCGGCTTTATCGCAAGCCTATGACCAGGTCGTCAAGGAGATGCCGCCAGTCTGTGGTGCTGCCAATGCTGCCTTGCTCTTGTCTGACCGAACATTCACTGAGCTCAAGGTCAACGACTTCACCAAGGTCTTTGGACCCAAGGTCAAGGGTACCCAGAACCTCCACGAACTTCTCCTGGACCAGAAACTTGACTTCTTCATCATGTTCTCTTCTTTGGCCAGTGTTGTCGGTAACCGTGGTCAAGCCAACTACGCTGCCTCGAACCTTTTCATGAGTGCCATTGCTGAACAGCGACGTGCAAAGGGCCTTGCTGCTTCAGTCATGCACATTGGCATGGTTCTCGGCGTTGGTTACGTCTCTTCTACGGGAGCGTATGAGGCTACCTTGCGTAGCTCCAACTACATGGCCATTTCTGAGACTGATCTTCTCAACATGTTTTCTCAGGCAATTCTCGTCGGTCAGCCCAGCTCAACTCATGCTCCCGAGCTCATCACTGGTCTCAACCGTTTCAGCTTGGAACCTGAGGCCCAAAAGTACTTTTGGCGCGATAACATGCGATTTTGTCACCATACGCTCGAGGAGGAACACCAAGAGCGTACATCAACCACTAGGGTCTCCATCTCTCAGCGTCTATCGGAAGCTAAGGGAACTGCCGAGATCCTCACCGTTGTGGAAGAGGAGTTTTGCACCAAGCTTGAGCGCTTACTGCAAGCTGAGGCCGGCTCTGTCAAAACGTCACAGTCGCTGCTCGGCCTAGGTGTGGACTCGCTGGTTGCTGCGGAGATCAGATCGTGGTTTCTCAAGGAACTTGATGTTGATACTCCTGTGTTAGAGATCCTTAACACTGCGTCTATCACTGAGCTTTGCTCCACTGTCGTCTCTCACTTACCAACTATTTCCGGAGACACCGAGCCCAAGACGGAAGTCACCAAACAGGTATGATGGATTCTGTATTCCTTTCCTGCTCCTAGTCCTGAATATAACTCTTCCAGGCCATCAAAACTCTCAATGTTGTTGAGACGTCAACGGCGATGTCTTCAGCCTCGCCCACTGAGAACGAACCCTTCACCATTCGCAACAGCCCAAACTCAACCCAAGTTACCAGCGACGCTGGTTTTGACGAGGAGGCATCTATTCAGTCAAAGACTGATCGCTCCGGCCCTTTGTCCTTCGCTCAAGAACGCCTGTGGTTCCTTCAACAGTTCCTCCGGGACCACAGCACATACAACGTCACCATGCACTATCACATCAGTGGTCCTCTCCGACTGCATGACCTGGAAAAGGCCTTCCAACAGGTGATCCATCGTCATGAGTCCCTCCGTACATCGTTCTTCATTGATCCCGACACTGATCTGCCGACACAAGCAGTGCTCAAGGACTCTAGCTTCAGGCTAGAGCAGAAGCACAACTCAACTGCCAAGATCGAGTACAAGGCCATGCAAGAGATGTCATATGACCTGGAGAACGGCAATGTCGTCAAAGCTGTTATTGTCCCAGACTCTGATGGCGAATTCGACCTTATCTTCGGCTTTCATCACATCGCACTCGATGGCTACAGCGCTCAGATCATGGTTCGTGACCTAGCCATGGCATACGCTGGTCAGACCCTTTCAAGCAAGCAGCAAGACTACCTTGACTTCGCTATTGCTCAGAAAGAAGCTAAAGTCTCGGATTCTACTCTCGCCTACTGGAGGTCCGAACTGGAGGAGTTTCCACCGACACTACCCGTCTTCGACTTTGCCGAGACGAAGACACGGATCCCCCTTACGGACTACACGACACGAGCACTTGAGAGAACTTTGTCTGTTGATCAGGGCAGAAGCATCAAGGCTATTGCTAAGCATCTTGACGTCACTCCATTCCATGTTCATCTTGCTACTCTCCAGGTTGTCCTTTCTGATCTCGCTTCAGTCAATGATCTGTGCATTGGTATTACTGAGGCCAACAAGAACGATGCTACACATATCGATACTGTCGGATTCTTTGTCAATCTTTTGCCTCTGCGACTGAAACTGTCGTCCTCACAGACTCTAGCGGAGTTGGCCGCCAACGCCAAGTCCAAGGCCAACGGCGCTCTTTCGCACTCCGACGTGCCCTTCGACGTCCTTCTTGATGAGATGAAGCTTCCTCGCTCCACAACCCACAGTCCTCTCTTCCAGGTCGTCATGAACTACAAGATGGGCTCTACTCAGAAGGTCCCCTTGGCGGATTGTCAAGCCCAGCTTGTGGCATTCAAGGACGCGAACAACCCCTACGACCTGACCTTTGACATTGAGACCTACCATGATGGATCTGCTTCTATCAGCGTTAAGACACAAGAGTACCTCTATTCTGAAAGCGAGTTGAGCTTTGTTCTTGACGATTATGTACAGAAGCTAGCTCTCTTCACCTCGGAGCCTTCTGGGACCGTAGATCAAATCTGCAAGCCTACAGCTGAGCAGATTGACAGAGCATTGACCCTTGGGCGAGGCGAAAGGATCCCATCTCCTCGCCTGGAGACTTTGAGCCACTACTTCGAGGAATGTGTTGTCAAACAGCCTGACGATATTGCCCTCGTCACAGATAAGGGACAAGCTCTCACCTGGTGTCAGCTGAAGGCTTTGGTCAACCAGATTGCTATGACTCTTGTTGAAGCAGGGGCTAAGCAGGATTCACGAGTGGGCGTATACTGCGAGCCCAGCATGTACATCCTTCCCACTCTGATGGCCATTGCTGAAATCGGCGGTGTATACGTACCTCTCGATACCCAGAACCCGATCAAGCGTCTTCAACTGATGGTTGACGATTGCCAACCTGATGTACTTCTCATTGATGACTCAACTACAACAACATCCCGCGAACTAGAGACGAACGCCAAGTTGATTAACGTGAGCACTATCAAGGCTGACCCTTCCAATACTTATCATCTGGACAACCGAGCTAGAGGAGATGGGATGGGCTACATTTTCTACACGAGCGGTACAACGGGTGTTCCAAAAGCCGTGGCTTTGACTCATGCTAGTCTTGTACACCACTTTGACGGTTTCATCCACTACAACAATCTGAACAAATGTCGCATGCTTCAACAGGCACCTCTTGGTTTCGATATGTCGCTTACCCAGATGACTCTCGCCATCATGCTCGGGGGAACTCTGATCGTTGCATCCAGCGAGACTCGCAAGGACCCTATGCAACTTGCGCAGTTAATGCTGGATGAGAAAGTCACCCACACTTTCATGACGCCTACACTTACATTATCGGTCATTCATCATGGCTATGAATACTTGAGACAATGCGTCGACTGGGAACATGCGTCTCTCGCTGGAGAAGCAATGACAGCCCGTGTTACCCGTGAGTTCAAGAGTCTCGGCTTGAGGAACCTTGAGCTTTGCAATGGTTACGGTCCTACCGAGATCACTATCATCGCCACCTGTGGTTCTAATGAGCTCGATAATACTCTACACGACACTCACAATCCAAGCATCGGGCGTACTTTGCCTAATTACTCCTGCTACATCCTGGATGAGAACATGCAGCCTGTTCGTCCAGGACTCGCTGGCGAACTGGTGATCGGAGGTGCCGGTGTCGCCATTGGATACCTCAACAGACAGGATCTGACAGAAACCAAGTTCCTTCCTGATCCTTTCGCACCACCGGAAGATGTCGCTCGCGGATGGACTCGAATGTACCGTACAGGTGACAAGGCCAGGTTTATGTCAGACGGGCGTCTCTGTTTTCTTGGACGTATCGCCGGTGACTCTCAGATCAAGCTTCGAGGTTTCAGAATTGAGCTCGAAGATATTGCCAGCACTATCGTCAGGGCCTCCGATGGTAAAATCCCCGAAGCCGCTGTTTCGCTTCGTGGTGAAGGGGACAGCGCATACCTTGTTGCTTTCGTCATCCTTTCCCATTCCAACCGTCCATCAGACGAGAAAGGCTATCTGAAGCAGCTTCTGAGGGAGCTATCCCTCCCTCGATACATGGTACCCGCGAGAATCGTCTCCATTGATCAGTTGCCCATGAACGCTTCTGGCAAGCTGGATCAACATGCTCTTGACGCTCTCCCTCTTCCTCATGATGAGGATATCATCGATAAGCCCCTCACTGAGACGCAAGAGAGGCTCAAGCTAGGGTGGCTCAAGGCCCTGCCGTTTGTAGATGCGGCTATTGGCCCAGACACAGACTTCTTCTCTGCAGGGGGCAACTCCCTTCGTATCGTCAGTTTGAGAGAGTACATCACACGCGAACTCGGAGTTACCGTCTCTGTCTTTGATCTCTTCCAAGCGAGTACTCTTGGAGAGATGGCTGCGAAGATCGATGGCTCTACGACTCAAGGAGCTACTACAATGCTAATTGATTGGGATGAAGAGACTCGCATTGAAGCTGACTTGGGCATTGTGGGAGCCCAAGAGCCACACCCTTCCGAGACAGCAAATGGTCTTCAAGTCGCTCTCACTGGTGCAACTGGATTCTTGGGTGTGTCGATCCTCAAGACTTTGCTCGAGGATAAGCGGGTATCCAAGGTCCACTGTCTTGCTGTCCGGTCTTCCTCCAACACGAGCGATCCAGCGTTTTCATCTCCGCGAGTCGCGTGCTACCCGGGAGATCTGTCCATGCCACGACTCGGTCTGTCTGAAGAGCAATTTGATCAGCTTGCCAATACAGTCGACCGAATCATTCATAACGGCGCTGGTGTTTCTTTCCTCAAGACATATCAGTCCTTGCAGCGACCGAATGTATCCTCGTCAAAGGAGCTAGCACGAATGGCGATTACGCGAAGGATTCCAATGCACTTCGTCTCAACCGGTGGTGTCGTGCAACTCACTGGCCAAGACGGCCTTGATGAGGTTTCCGTTGCAGACTCTATACCTCCTACCGATGGCTCACTTGGCTACATTGCTTCGAAGTGGGCTTCGGAAGTTATACTAGAGAAGTATGCCAGCCAATACGACCTTCCGGTCTGGATACATCGTCCATCCAATATCACGGGTCCGGATGTCCCCAAAGCAGATCTTATGCAAAACATCTTCCATTACGCTGTTAAGACAGCATCAGTCCCTGACTTGGGTTCGTGGAGTGGTTGCTTTGACTTTGTTCCCGTGGACGTTGTGGCTGCGGGCATTGCTAGGTCCATCTACGAGACTCAGGATAGAGTAGCGTACAAGCATCACTGCGGCACGGAGAAGATCTCTGTGGGGGATCTACCGTCGTACCTTGAAGCGGAACACGGCAAGATTGAGACGATTAGTGTTGAAGAGTGGTTAGAGCGTTCGAAAGCTGCAGGGTTGGATGAGGTTACTGCAGCATTAGTTGAGAAGACGTTGAGCAGAGGGGGAATTGTTCCTTGGCTTCGAAGAGAAGCGAACTAGAAGGGCGTTTTGGGAGTCATGAACAGATTAAACTATGGGAGTTTGGAGTCACATTCATGTCAGTAGATAGCGTTAGAAGTGAATTTAGTCCTCTGTGTCGAATCCACAGTAGTTAGAATTCGTTCTCAAGTCTATGACTGCAGTTGCATATTGGCAAATCTGGCATTTGGCACACCAGATCAAGCCAAGTCCAAGTGCATACTAATAATAAAGGCCATTGAAGGAGGTAACCTCTCTATGCGATCATGTGGTTTTCGCTTCTGCTATCCCAGATCCAAAGGGAGTTGTACTCGACAGCTAGTATCTTTAAATTTCTTACATTTTGCGATCAAAGATTGGATTCCGTTTCAAGGGACAGAGGCCTCCAGCTATGGACGAGTGGATCTCAATCATGAGCTGTGATACGGGATAAATACCGATCAGGGTCAACTCCATCGCTGTAGTCTTCCGTTTCTAGGCTGTAACTGCTACCATGCTGAAGGAATGCATGGTACTTAGTTGGGTATCAAGTCGGCGCTCAATCTGGAGCTGGGTTATTTTCCAGGCACTCCCAGGGCCATAGTTTTTGGCCGAGGTAGCGTGGAATACAGACTCTGCCCTCGGCCCTTTTCACGACAACTCACAACCTGGATACACTTTTGAACGGGGATCTCAACATTAGACTCGTCAAGTGTTATTACCTACTGACTATAGTTTAGTAACACGTGCCAGCTTAGTATAATATTATATCTGCCCCCTAGGGTAACGGGAGTATGTTGCTAGTATGGTGATACTGTTAGTCTAGTAGGCTTGTAGGCTTCTGCTGTTATCTATATGAATGCTTTACTTCTTAGCGTGGTACTTTTGGGAGGATGAAGCTAGGATTAGGGGTATCACTGGAAATCGTAATATGATAGCCTGGCAAGGTGTTCCAAGCCGAGGCAAGCCTTTAATCTGCTGCCCAATACAGAGTAGATGAAACAGCATCCTAGCATGCAATCAGGTTGTTAACCGCGCTTGTTTGGGAACAGCTAAGCGCGAGGACGATCGTGTTTTCACTACTCCATAGTTTGTACTAGGTTCCTGGACTATGTCAGCCAGTCAAAGCTTGGGCCTAGGAATAGTTAGTTGTTAAACGCGCGCCCTTAACAGTACTCCGTATAAATGGTCAAATCGGCAAACTGAATAAAGTTGCCCGCAAGTCGGAACGATCCTAGTGCTAATTATCATTACCGACACTTCGGAACCATGCATTCTAAACTATTAAGTTTGGTTCTAATACTAGGCTCATGTAACGGTGAGTGGAAGCTTTCAGCTACAGAAGCTGCTTGACTTGAGATGTTGACATGATATGCTCGAGTTACACCAAGTTTTGTAGTGTTAACTTTTTGCGAATATTGGAGTGTGGCAACGAAGAAAGGGAATTCTACTCTGTATGTCCTGTTTTCGTCTACCAGATACTCCAATGCAGATCCAAGGCAATAACTCGATCAGTTGCCGC
Organism: Fusarium tjaetaba; assembly: GCF_013396195.1. NCBI lineage: Eukaryota > Fungi > Ascomycota > Sordariomycetes > Hypocreales > Nectriaceae > Fusarium > Fusarium tjaetaba. Next base: position 340,378 of record NW_023501237.1, read on the forward strand.
AGCCGTAAGACAGCTCTAGAGTGGAACACTAAGTCATTCATAGAATACTCAATTGTGCAATCGGGCTCGTCTAGTTCAAATTACATGTCAGTATTGTTTCGGGGTCGCCGATAGGAACTTTGGACAATGGTAGCAAGCTGACGTTGAGAGAAATACAAGTGAGACGGTTAGGGTTTATGGGATCAAGAACCTTGTTGTGATCCTATTTTGTGTGCATGTTGGCGATTCCCGCAAAGCTGTCTCCAAGTATTAAGAGGTATATCACTCCTTCTACCAAGTCTCTCATTCACTAAATCAACGTCAATCACTCTTTACTTATGCTTGAAACCGTCCTTACTATCTGGAAATTCGACGATGTTCTTCACCAACGTTCTTTACAGCGCTGTAGCGCTGGCATCGATTGCCAACGCCAGGGCAACCCCCACGATCGAGAACTCTATCAACTCACGAGCAGCTCCTTTCATCCCTGGTGGAAAGAAAGCTGGTTCTGCGGGCGGCCGTGCCGTGCCCTTCTGGAAGGATCACCTGGGCTGGTGGTACGACTGGGCCCCGTCTCCGACATCAGTCCCTGGAGTCGTCAGTGTCTCAATGCTTTGGGGCGGCGGCCACAACGGACAAGAAGACGCCAAGCGCTTTGCTAGTTTCCAGAAACTCGCGAGCACACCTCAGTATCTTCTCGGTTTCAATGAACCAGATTGCACAGGCCAGGATACCTCAGCCAACTTGGGAGTTTCTGACGCTGTCAATCTATGGAAACAGATGATAGTTCCCCACGGCAACAAGGGCGCTCTCCTCGGTAGTCCCGCGATGTGTATGCAGAAAGATGAAAAGTGGCTCAAACAGTTCAAGACCTCGGGTCTCGCCAAGTCCTGGGACTTCACCGCTATACATATCTACAAACCTGACATGACCGGTGTCCAGGCCGGTATCGACTATTACTGGAATACATACAAAAAGCCCATCTGGGTCACTGAATTCGCATGTGTCTATGATCAGAACAACTTCACTCCTTGTTCGGATCAAGGCCAGATCAACCAGTGGATTAAGGATGTCGTTGATCTGTTTGAGAAGAATGAGCACGTCATGGCTTATGGTTACACCGACGGTGGTGGTCTCGGTCAGGCCTGGTTGCCGACTAAGAATAATGGCAAACAGCTTTCTGAGTCCGGGCAGACATATTTGACTGCTATCAGTAAATACCACTGATTATAGTTAGGTTTGTGGTGCTGTCAGTTTGGTATTTCGAGAAACCTTGGGGTTTTTTGCAGTGTTGATGTTTTCCCCAGTCTAGTCAATTATTAACTTTAATGTTATTCCACATGCAAGCATAAAGTACTTTCAGCCCCTACGTAAACTAGTTGAGAGTAAGTCTTCAGACTTAGTGAGATTATATAAGAAATCTATAGTGTCTAGCTATAAGGGAAAACATAGAGCATAGCAAAGTAATTCTATATAACATGGTGATCCTGGCATAGAAGGCTAGTCCTGTCTTTCGAGATGATTGACCGCGCGAGGTGCCTCAGCTCTTTTCGCAGCATACAGCAATCCCATTCCCAGAATCATACTCGACCCTCCCCAAATCTGCGCCGCTAAATAACTCCCGCCCGTAGCTTGCATCAACTTCCCAGCCAAAGGCGATCCCGTCAACGCAGCAAAGCTAATAATCGAGAAGATCATTCCAATTCGCGTTCCGGCTTTGCTCAGATCCGGTGTCAAGCTCGCACAGCATGATGGGAACAGACTCTGTATCGCAGCGCCGAAGTAGCCAAATATGCTCACCCAGATGAACATTCCTGTGAGCGAGGAGACCTGTGACCAGAGGTAGAGACATAGTGAGGCAGCGAAGATTGTGGGTATGAAGACGGGGATTGCGCCGAAGAGTCGGTCGGCGAGAAAGGCGGATATCATTCGACCTGGGATACCGACTGCGTTGATGACGATGAGGATTAGGAATGAGTCTGATGCTGAGCCGGAGAGTTTGTCGGTTGTGTATTGACGAGCCTGACATCATTAGCACTTGTCACAGAGGTCTATTGAGACAAGACTTACATAGTTGTAGGAGATCCAGGTCGGCCACAAGGTAAAGAACATTGCGGCCGCAAAGAGAACATACGCTGGCTCCTTGAACGCAGCCCATTCAACAAGCGGCCCAGCCTTTCTCGCCTTGAGTCTTGTTTTCGCAATGATCATGATAATCATTGACGACACAGCAACTACCAATCCCATGACTCTCACAGTCCAGCGAAACCCGATTTTGGGGAGAAGTTGCTGCGCAATCAGCGGAAACACAATTCCTCCCGTTCCAGCACCGCATGCACCAGCAGATATAGCGATAGTCTTTTTGCTAGTAAAATACGTCGACATGTTTGCTATCGTCGGTGCGAAAATAATGCCGTTCCCTAAACCTTGGCAGATGCCCTGTGCGAGAAGGACTTGCCAGTACGATGATGCGATGCTGGTCATGAAGATGGCTAATATTTGGAGAAAGAGGCCTACTGCGAGAGCCGTACGGTAGTATCCTGCGTCGAAAGCTCGACCGGAGAATGTGCCGATGAAGAAAATAAGACAGACTTCTAAGCTACCGATCCAAGAGATTGTTGATGGTGGAAGTGAAAATTCGGCTTCGTAGTGGGGCTGGAAGATGCCGAAGCTGATGAGGTATCCCCATGAGTTAAAAGCGACGAGATGGCCTGTCACGACTTGCAGCCATGCTTGTAAGCCGCCATCTGGAGGTTCACCGGGATCGTCTGTTGTGCAATCCTGGTTTTCTTCATCGCCTTGGCTTGGTGTTGAGGCAGCGTCATCATTGGGCTTTTCATCAGAGAGGGGCTCATCGCGGAGCGTGGGACAGACGCTATCTGAAGTGTCGGCGGCCATTTTGACGAGAACATAAGTTGCTGGCCATGGCGAGGGATGGTGAAGGATGTGATGGACCTTTTGTATTGGTGATGCTGTGGTCGGGGTTGAGGCGGGAATGTTTGCGGCCCGCGGGGTTCATCCTCCGATGGAGCAGATCTTTCCCGGCATCTGGATTCTCGGCCGGACGGTTGTGGGGAACATGATTGGAGGGGGATGGACAAATTACTGTGAATGGGGGTTTTGTGAGACGTGATATGGGTATTTGTTTATAAATCAGGATTGCGCGTTGGCTTGTTAATAAAAGGGCGTGAGTTCATGGAAAAGCTGCTGCTGCTTCAATGTAGATATCGTGAAGGAAATTGCATGATCAGCCTCTTCCATTGGGCCGAGGATCAGGAAGCATTTGCATTCAACGAGTATACCATTGGCATAATTAGAGCATGCGAGACTCATCAATGGCATGCATCAGGTTCAATTGAGTCATAATAGCCCTAAAAACAATTGATTCGTGCCTGTTCAATGGTGACAGTGCATCTGTAGCTGTCTCGATATTTCTGTCTACCCCAACGTTACCAGCCAATTCTCTTACAAACTCCAACCCCCTCAGCCCTACAAGTTACACATGCGACTCATTCAGGCGTGATCGGCGTTCCTTGCCGCGGTTTGGCTTAGAAATGACACATTTCTCAATCTCAAACAGTGGATTCTGATGGTTATGTCGGTAATATCGGCAACGTAGGAAATGCCGGGAGCTAAGGAAATAACGGGAGAGGATCCATTTTGACAGAAGAACTACTCATGACTCAGAGAAGGGACCACGAACATTATTAGTATTCGTAACGACCGATTGATCTGGAAATCACCAAGGCACTCGACTGGCGGGTAGAGAGCGTAATGTATTGACGACGTGCTATTGAGCTTCCTACAAGTCTAATCGACACTCGATGATTGCTATTCTAAGTAAAGTAAAAAACCCAAACCAGTCTATAGTACTTCTCTAAAACAAATCCTTATACCAAAAATAAAAATAAAAAAAGAGCCGAAGCTCGATTGTATGGCCACTCTACTCCTGCTTCTTCTTGTTCTTGTTCTTGGGCATGCGAACAAGCCAGTACAGGAACAGAGCGGCGCCAATGTTGAACACAATATACACCATTCCGATACCAAAGTCCCTCCATCGGTGGTCGTAGTTCGCGCTGAGAGCCTTGAGGAACGTGTTGGTGTCGCTGATGGAGCAGAAGTTGCAGTTGGATGTAGCGTCAGGGTTGAGGACGTAGCCACCAGCCTTGTCGGCGAACTTCTGAAGATATTCTCCACAGGTTGAGCCGTTGATGGGCTGCATGACCGTGTACTCGTTGGAAGCACAAGTGACTTTGGTGTTGGCCATACCAGTCGATATAATCGCCGAGGCAAGATACGTGAACGGCGATACTCTGTACATCCAGATCCAGAAGCCGGGCATGTTATGGGGCGAGGCCAAGATACCACAGAAGAACAGGCACATCATGAAGACGACGTTGGCAAGGTTACCGCCTGCCTCTGCAGTGTCGGTGATGGCGATGCACATGTGGGCAAAGGTACACGTGAAGACGAGGAACTGCCACATGAGAAGCCACATGAGAGCGCCTCTCTCGGCGGTCTGGCCAGCTGCTTCGGCGTTCTTCTGGAAGCCGACGGGATAGTAGAGGCAGACGAACAGGAAGACAGACATGAGACTGTTCCAAGGAATCTCGGCGAAGACTTGGGAGAGCATGAAGACCTTCCAGCTGTAGGTCTTGGAGGGGCGTTCGCGGACTTCGTAGAGGGAGCGTTGGACGACGAAGTGAGGCATCTAGTAATGTTAGTGAGAGTTGGATGGACGGGTGAGTGGTCGAGACTTACCTGCATCTGAACCAATTGACCAAAGACGGTGAAGACCTGGAAGATGGCAAACATCTGGTTCTGCAAGCCTTGAATTGACAGGGGAGCGTTGAGGAAGACGAGACCGATGAAGAGACCAACTTGGATACACAGGATAGCCTTGGAGTAGATGTATGAAGGAGTGCGCCAGTACTGCTGGAAGACACGGAGACTAGCGATGCGAAGCTGCTCCATGAAAGGTGCAGCGAATTCCCGGTACGATTCAGAGTTTTGGTCGTGAGGTTCATTGTGAGCACTGCCCTCGGCCTTGAGACGCTGAAGCTCAGTCTGAACCTCCTGATACTCAGGGCTCTGTCGCCAAGTCTGATGCCAATCGATCTCAGTGTGTGAACCAGGTGCCGCGCCAATGACCTCGAGCATCCACTCAGCAGGGTTATCACCCTTGGGGCAAGGATCAGAACCGTTCTTGACGAAGTAGTTGGTCAAGGTCTCAGAGTTTTCGCCGATGTCGCCGAAGTAGATAGTGCGTCCGCCCTTGGCGAGGAAGAGAAGACGGTCGAAGCGCTGGAAGAGCATAGCAGAAGGTTGGTGGATGGTACATAGGATAGACTGGCCTGCCTTGGAGAGCTTCTCGAGAAGGTCGAGAATGGCCCAGGACGTCTGCGAGTCAAGACCGGAAGTAGGTTCGTCGACAAAGAGGAGCAGGGGAGGCTTAGCAGCGAGCTCAACGCCGATGGTGAGACGCTTACGCTGTTCTACGTTGAGACCCTCGCCGAGGACACCGACGACGGCGTCGGCGTAGTCTTGCATGTCGAGCAGCTTGATGACTTCGTCGACGTAGGCGATCTTCTCGGCGCGGGGGGTAGAGGCAGGCTGGCGGAGGAGGGCGGAGAAAGTAAGGGCTTCACGAACGGTGCTGGTCTCGAGATGAAGATCTTGCTGCTGCACGTAACCGGTCTTTCGCTGGAACGATGAATCGCGGATCTTGCCGTCGACGAGCATTTCACCCGTGATGACACCCATTGAGATACGATCGGCGAGACAGTCGAGAAGAGTAGTCTTTCCGGCACCAGATACACCCATGAGAGCAGTTAACGTTCCTGGCTTGACCCATCCGTCAACGTTGTCGAGAATTCGTCGTGGTTCACCCTTGATCTTGATGTCGTAGCACACGTTGTTCCAGTGGAAGACGCTAGTAGATCCCTGAATGTTGGCAGCTTCACCGCCGAACTTCTCAGCGGTGGGAACAGGGCCAGAGAGAGCGGCTTCGGGATCGGACTTGTTCTTGGTGGAAGCGGGGAGGTGGCCGTGGCGGAAGACGAGGACTTCACCCTTTGACTTCTTGGCGGAGATGAATTCGGTAGCGACGATGTAGACGATGTGGTTGAAGATGGTCATGGCGATGAGGATACCGACGTTGCGCCACTTGTGAGCGTGGTAGTACTTGTACTGAAGGTTGAGATAGCGATCACCGTTGATGACGGGGTCGCCAGGAATGCTGCCGACAGTGGAACAAGCTCGGTTGAGACCACCGATGTCTTCATAGCCAGCGACTGTGTTACTGGGAATGAAGGCTGTGCAGGTAAAGTTGCGACCGGAGAATTCGTTAACCATCAGGGACTCGAAGGCGTAGGCTACTGGATCGAGATAGTTGATCCATCGACACCAGCCGAGCATGTAATCCGTGGGGATGACGAAGCCAGCGAAGATGACGAGGGCGAGGATCAGCAGCGAAGCGGGAACCATGGCCTGCGAGAGTGTACGAGAGAGTGAAGCACTAAACAGTCAGTCATGTTTCGTTTTGTGGTGGAAGGAGGGAAACTTACATAGATCGGAAAATACCAGACATGGCGAGGACCATGATGAACGAAACAAGGAGGTAGAAAAAGAATGCCCCCGCCTCCCTGTTAAGGTTCGTCATGAAGTAAAGAGTGACATTGAACAGAATACTATTACTGATCTTATACGGCATATCAACCAAGATCGAAGAGAAGGCCTCAGCAGAAGGGTGGTAAAAGGCATAGCGTGATTGTTTCTCAACAATAGGGCGTTGGGCATACTGCGTCAGAATTTCGAGGGCAGAGGCGAAAGCGTTCATCAAAACAGCGAGGAAAAGAACTGCACCGCGCTTGAAGAAGTCGCTCGTCGTGGGCTTCATGTTGTAAAAGAGCGACGAGGCGATGAGCGCGGTAGCTGTGTTTGCTGTGAGGGCGAAGATCGTTACGCCTGGTGAACCCTTGAGACGCTTCCAGCCGCGCCAGAGGCAGAGATTGACTTGCTGCATGTAGGACAGTGTGTAGGGGGACTTGAGGCGTTGACCCTTAGCTTGCGCTGACTTTTTGTTCTCGCGGAAAGCTTCGGCGCTGGAACCGTTGAGAGGGTAGAGACTCTTGTAGGTCTCAATCTCAGCGCGGACGATCTGGTACTCGCGGGATTCCTTCCAGCGCGCGGCGAACTCATCGGGTGTGCGGGGCACCTTGTTCTCGAAGCCGGGACGGATGACGCGCTCAGCTGGTGCAGTCATGGAAGTGAGGAAGTCAGGCGTTGTTTGACGATCAGGACATTCGAAGCCGAGATTGATGAAATACTGCTTCGCTTCATCCGCAGGACCGAAGAAGATCTGACGTCCTTCATACAGAACGAGAGCCTTGTCGAAGAGATCGTACGCAGACTGGGGAGCCTGATAGATCGAAACAGCACATGTCTGACCAAAGAGCTCAGACTGTAAGCGCAGTGTTTTGCAGAACTCAATCGCGTTGGCGGAATCTAAACCGCGGGTTGAGTTATCCCAGCATTGGAAGGGTGCGTTGGAGAGTGTAGCCTCTGCGATGGTAACGCGCTTTCGCTCACCGCCTGAAACACCGCGGATGTAGTTATCGCCAACCTGCGTGTTGATGGTATGGCTGATGCCGTACATGGCCATGACGACATCGCGCATGTGGTCGCTGTACTGGTTGTGGTCGATGTTGGGCGGTAGGTTCTGGGGACATCTTGCGCGCGCGGCAAAGGTGAGTGTGTCGCCGACTGAAAGCATGGGGAAGTGCACGTCGACCTCAGCGGTGTAGATGGTCTCACCCTTGTGATGCTTGTGCATTTCCCTGGCGGGCACACCGTTGTAGTTGAAGTATGTGCCCTCGTCGATATAAATACCGTTTGTCTCGCCGGAAAGTGACTTGAGGAACGTAGAGCATCCTGAACCGGGGGGGCCGAGAACAACGAGCATTTCACCTGCGTTGACGACACCGTCGAAACCACGAAGGATATCGATGCGGCGCTTACCAGCGGTAGGGTTTACGAGGTTGCGCGCCATGTTTGGGAGACCGAGCCAGACGTTACCAACATCCTTTTGGTAATCTGTCTCAGCACCGTATCCAAAGACATTCATGTCCTGGAAGCAGATACCGCTCTGTCGGAACCCAGAGCCATGCTCGCCCATTGACTTGGCCATGGCCTTGGCCCACGCTCTGGCGTTGAAGTTCTCGCTGTGCGGGTTAAGGGGCGAGTCGGCATCCGCTGCGTTGAAGAGATCTGCGTGGCTGCCGTTGAAGTGCGCTGATGTGTTGGTGTACTGGCGTGCTAGGTCGCGCACGATGGAGTGCCGACGCTCCATCTCCTCGCTCTGCTCCTGCTCCATCTCATCGTCGCTGGAGCTCGTCTTGTCGTCCTTGGGAGCAGGGGGCTTCTCGTTCGGAGTGGTGTCCATGTCGACGATGGTGTCGTGGCTGCTGTGCTCTGAGCGTACCTCACCTGGAAGATGAGAAGCAGCCATACTAGCGAGACTGGAAAGTTTCGCCGTATAAGCTTATATCTGTGCCTGGTTAACTCTGTAAACTCTGAGCTAGCGGGTTATCAGGTTTGCATACAGTTTCTGGTTCGAATTAGGAGAATTATTAAAGTTTATATAAAGGAAGGGATATAACAAAGATAAAACGTAGTATAGAATAAGAAAAGGTGACTCCATAATGAGACTGTAGGCTTCCTCGCAGGGTCTTAATACCATTGTGACGGGGGTGCTCTCACGCCCGTCGCACCGAAGGGTGTTGTGGATCCGGGTCCTAGATACACGGATCCCGTCGACTCTCCGACCCCGATACCCACTCGGGTCCTGACAAGAGTCCGCTTCTACGAGTGCACCAGATTTGGGCAGACAGGCGTATGCAGCAAATACCCCAGTTCGTCCGCCTCGGACAGAATTTCGTTCCTATACCGAGATACAAACCATTTTTGGGAATACCTTCATCTATTATTCTCTGCATTTCGATTCGAACGGCTAGTGCGCAAATCGTATAAGCATAATGGCACCCGAACAACAGCGACCACCGAGAATTCTAGCTTGTGTGCTGTGCCAACAGCGCAAGAAGAAATGTGACAGAAAAAGTCCATGTTCTTTTTGCATCAAGGTAAGCTTACATACATGATACGCGTATAAGCAAAAGACTAATGGCAGTAGGCGAAAATAGAGTGTATTCCGAGTACACCTGCACCAAAGCGCACTCGTCGCAAGCCTACCAAGGAGTTACTTGCGAGATTGGAGAGGTGTGAAGAGCTGTTGAAGAGATGTACTTGTGTGCAGAAGAGTCTGATGTACGATGCGCTGGCTACAGGGACGGGGAGCGAGTCGAGTAGTCCTGCTGATAGCAATTCGAGTCCGCCGCCAGAGAGTGAGAAGACGTCTGTTTCGAGTCCTGATGAGAGGCATCAGGTTGCTTACCGTTAATTGTTTAATGGGTTTGGCGTTTTGGGCATTGGGCATTGGGTTATTGGGGAGTTCATGGCTTCATGAACTGGTATACCTTTGGAACGGTATAAGTGAAACTGGAGGATGGCGTTAAGGAAAACATCTCACATTGGCATATAGCTGTGAATCACTAATAATCTATCGCTCTCATTTCAAAATGAGCTCGTGTGTATGATGCGTGGTGTTGTATCGTACGGCAATAGGCCTCACTAAGAAAAGAGAGTTACACCAGACATGTCGTTGTGAAAAAGCTGGGGGATCAAGAGTCTTCGGTAAATTTCGAGCTCCACTCCTCTTGACACCCAGAGCCCCTAACCCAGAAGCAGTTTAGTGAGCATCACAGGGCAGGTGCTCTAATTGATCAATCGTTTGTTGATGCACCTCCCTGCCGGGCCCATCCAAGAACCCGTTGCCCCTAACCGATATGAAAGATATGATGCGATAATGCATCGCGTTAATGCTACGGACTGATTCTATCTATTTCGAGAATTTGCATAGAAAACTCATTTTCTCAAACTAAGACCCAGCAACTTGGTTCCAAGTATGATCTCACAGCCTCAAGATTTCGAGATTCGAAGATTCGCGTCTGTCCCCACATCTCATCGGAGTCCGTCTCGGACCCGTTACTCCACTTTTCCCGGGTCCGATTGGTTTTTTACGCATTACAGGTAAGGAAAATAAAGCTGGAATTTTCCAAAAAAAAAAAAAACGTGGCAATGCTGTGATTTAATCGCGCTCAGGGGAAAATATTCGTCATAGCGAAGAATGGAGAGATAACGTTAATTCCGAAACTGCCAATCGTGGTTGTGATGTGGTACACCTTTACAAAGACGAATACGAGGCTGAGGGCGTTGTTGTTGACTCGATCGCCGCTCCGCGTAGATTACGCACAGCTTGATTAGCAATCTTTTGAAACTCCGCAGAGGATCTTTGTTGTGTATTTGAGGGAGATTGAGGTTGTGGTCTGATGTTTAGGTTTGAGGCAAGGGGTGCTAGGATGGTGTTAGCTACCAGGCTATCAGCCAGGCAAAAACAAAACAACACGCGCTGGATACGATTTAGGCAGTTTATCAAATACCCACCCGATAGCTCAAGATCATATCATTATCTTATTATCTTCTCAGGTGCGAGTAGGTCTTACTACGTATGTAAGTCTAGGTATGTTCAAGGAGTAGATACTAGACGCCTCGGTACTCCCGAGGTATCTAGGCTTAAGCACCAGTTTCTCTGTCATCTTCATCTTGAGGCATTACAGGAACATGTTTCAATCTATTACTATCTCACTTGTGATATAAATAGGCTGATGAGACCGTTGACGTCCAAGTAAAGATAGCAAGAGGGGATATGCAATCTCACACCACGCTGAACTTATGAAGTTTAGTGTCATACAGTTATTGTGTGGCGTTACCTTAACTAGCCCACTCATCTCATCTGAAAGTGACTCGCATATAACTGCTATAGCTAGTTCTCGATATGTAAAGCTCATCCTAAACAATTCCTAACAGTGCTTCACATCAACTCTCTCCAAGTGGGGTCCACTGACCCTTCTCTACATCTTCTCGAATGCGCTTAGCATCTTCAGGAGAGGCCTCAGAAAAGTGATTTATATCATCCAACCATTTCTCTTCGTCCCTTGTACTAGGTCTACCAAACGCAGCATTGCGGTAAGGATAGCGACCAAATCGCGCGATGATAGGCCAGTGAGCGTCCAGGATCATGCACCACCAATAAGTCCAGGCCGCCATACTGATAGTACCGTCTTCATCTTTTGGCGGACTCTTGACAACCTCTCTTATAAAAATTAGATCATCTTTCAACGTCTTATTCCTTGTCTCCCGATGCGGGTCTCGTGTTTGGGTGTATTCTTCAACAGCTTGACGTAAATCGTTTGATAACTCCAATCCAATCTCTTGACTCCCTAGATCTTCGGCGTGGAGAAAAGGGGCTGCCCACATGACTTGCGTCGAAACCCAGAAGCTAAAACTACTAACGCCAACATCGTCTTTCCATCTCTGCCATGAATGCGGGCGTAGATGGTGAGGTAGCGCGTACCATTGTCCAGCAAGACGTCTAGCAAGAGGTCCAAAGTATGCAACTTGCCAACGAGCTTCGATGCTAGTAAAGAGGATTCTTGACGCTTGATCGAGAAGAAGTTGGAGACCGAAGCACTGTTGCGGGAATTCTGGGGAAGATGGTTCGGGGAGGAAGGACATAAGGTCGAGCTCTACAGGAGTTGGGAGGATTCCATTGTGGCCGAGGTGACTGAGTGCTATAAGTGCAGCTCGAGCCTTGCTTTCTTGGCATACTTTTTTGAAGTTTGCGCTGAAGGCGTCGGACTGGGCAATAGTGAAGTCAAGCTCTTCAGTTTTAGAATAAGCAAGATAGGCATCCGCGAGCTGCATTAGCAGCTTGGGGGTGATTAGAGACTTCAAGGAGCTTTGACCTTCCATCTTGAGATGATCTTTCCTGGAGGATGCTTGGTGATGACTTGAGTAAGACCATGTTTGTTCACCATTTGATATGAAGCGGGGGCTTACATGTCGTGCTGGAAAAGGAAGGTTACATTCAAAGTCAACGTTTAACGACATATCCGATAGTGCAAGAGCTTGCTTCATATATAGTAAAGAATATTTATATCGTTCATCTAGAGGGAACAAAGTCAAAAAAGAGATGCCTCGCTATTGCTCGCAATCGTTTTATAGGAACAGCCCGATGCGGGGGTCGAACCCGCAACCTTGAGATCGCGTACTCGTAAGAGTCTCACGCTCTACCGATTGAGCTAACCGGGCGTGGCTCTGATTGGTTGAGAGCAGTTGCTCAGATTTAGAAAGAAGACTATTACAATACAGAGTCGCGCAGTAATTCAGGCAACGGAGCAGTGTTTCTGTATCTTTGGATGTCTGTCATGGCTACACTCAGTTACAGCTACTTCTCAAGGTCTCTGTAAGTATATAATAAGGGACTACTATATATCAATGAAGATGATTTCCATCTCCTTGCCTACTGAATAGCGATAACACAATTGTCAAAGCATTGACTCAACCAAAAGGCCTTATTATACATATCTTGGACATTTAATATCTGTAAATTTCCACTCGATTTCCAATCAGTATGTTGAAACTATCTTATGCACACCTGTGCAGCAGTTTGATGAGAAATATCGGATTGTTAACATTAATATTAAACCCAAGAGCGCCTACCCTGTAGCGTAAGACAGCTCGAGACCGGAATGACCACCTCTCATCTTCACATCTCCCATTCACATTCCCGCTAGAGACATTTAAGCTCATATCACTGCAGGTCAGTCGATACAATCGATTGGTTGAGAAAGCGAATAAGTTCTCCGATCAGTGGTGAGCACCTCAAGCCACTATATTAAAGTGCGGTTCGTTTCCGTTCAATACTCGTCACTACCCGACAAAAATGGTTAGCGTCAATTCGTCGCATTCCCGAGTGAAATTTCCGTAGCGAGCCTCATTTGACATGTAACACAACCTTATCTCAAACTTTAGGCCCGGACCTTTTCACCTGCCCTGGCGAGGGTAGCGTCGAGTACCTGATCTTGACAGGTTCAAGCCGGCAATGGCCTTCACTGTTGAGATACTGTTGAGATCTCTTGAGGGCAGTTGGCTCCTTCAACGTTGAATCTACGTGCCACGAAGAAGATAGGTATCTTCATCAGCACTTGGAAGTTGAAAAGTCAGGGAGTCACGGCTAGACAATGACTTTGAATCAAGTATCCTTGGGTCCCTAGGAAGGTATTCAGTTGAGAAAGGTCACCTCCTACTATGCATGTCCAGCTTGAGCTTAAACAAGATCTGTGATTTCACTGATATGTGATTCCACATGATCTGGAATCAAAACAGTTCTCATTGGTGGTAGGCAAGATCAGATTACAGGGACAAGAATAAGGTTTCGATCAGGCATCACAAAGCGGATGGTGTACGGGGAATCTGACAGGGGAATTCCAACAAGAGCCAGGTACTTGGAGCCCAAGCCTCCATGCTTCATCACCAGATCATGTCATTGTCCTCAACAATCCTTTGTTTAAAAAGGGCAATTTACTTGTATATTTGTTGTATTATTGATGAATGTTACAATGACTTTATGCAAGATGATCCTGATATTTTCCCATAGCAACGAGTCTTGGCATACACCCTTCCAGGAGCTCATATTGCCAAGACTGAGACAAAAGGCTGATGCTGATCCGGGCCATTCGGATGCGAGGTGTGACCACCAAGAATGCTGAACACGTATGAGACTCAACCCTGGCCTAGGCTCGTGATTGACTACAAGATGATCTAGATTGTGTATCGGGCGAGGAGCATTTAGTCCGCCCTCGATTACTCCCGCGAAAAAACGTTGGCCCAGGTCGATATCTTCGGGAGCAGCCGAAAATCCGGGTCACAAACACGCTCTTGTACAGCAGCAATTAATCTGCAGGCCTGCCACATTAGTAGTCTCTACATAAGGTAAGGGCAATGCATGGCATGTCTCAAGAGATGATTTCAATTACATCACATAAGGACCATACCCTCCGAAAATGGACTCTTGTGTAACACAACCACATGAAACGCCGAGCAGCCATTAGTTATTTCCGGTCATATATCACAATCCCCAACGTCACGGCCTCGATCCTTATTGAGATCAGCCACAGATCGACTAGACGGACGCGGCCAAATCTCTCCGCGACTAGCCAAACAAAAACGTCCGCTGGCGCGACGGTGGAGCTTTGACTCATCCTTGTGTAACCTCATCTTAACAAGCTTGGAATGTGCTGGTGAATACAGTTATGTGCGCTGGGCGGCCGCCAGACTTCAGCTACACTTTGTAAAGCTGAGAGAGGTGAGTTTGGGGCTTTGGACTAGCAATTGACGTGTTAGATAAGCTTCTGTCAAAATCGTAGCTTGGTGGGCTAGGGAGCTGGCTTCCGTAGTGGAGTTTGTTAGTTTAACGTCAGGTGTCCAAGCTGTGTGAGACATCATATCCACCTGACAGCATCTGAATCAATCTCAAGTCTCGATTTTCATTGATCGGGTCTAGAAGGTATTATCACAATGCCTTGATCCGTGTGAGTTAAATGATACATTGTATTTGTTTAAATGATCTATGATCATGCCCAGAGTCAACTTGCTATATCCGTCTCTTTCATTGCCACTTACATAAGATCTGCACATCATCTGCATAATCTTCAACGTTGGTGGAAGTACGAGACGGGACCTTGCATACACGCCCAGGCACACAGGAACAAATCCCACTTCACAAGCCCTCACTGGCTGCATTGCTATTCACTCCACAGAAACAATAGGCAGTTGGTTCTGTCTTCAACAACAGCATTCCAACCACAACAGCCTGAACCAACAGGATTCTAAACCGGAGTGTCTCTTACACAATGCCTCTGCAGGAACGTGCTGGAAAACGGCATCGATCCGCTGCGGGTGTGCCAGCCCTGCATGAAGGCTTCCGCCTCAGCAATCCAAATCCAGCCTGACAATGCTCTTTGTATACGCATCAGATTTTCTGCATCATTATTACAAGCCCGAAAGCACAATCTGAATGCGGATATGGAGGACTGATCAGCAGTTTCATAATCCTCTGGGAGCTCTCACCCGCGCATGTTACTTCAAAGTAGGTAACTTACCTTACCTTGCGCGTATACCATTCTTATCTCTCATTTACTTTTAATAAATCGGCTTACAATGAGGCCTTTGTACCTGGTGCTCAGGCACCTAATCTTCGCCAGCCTGGCGCGTGCCCAGTTTGGGGTTCAGAATGATAAGTCAGTTCTCGGTATTAACAATGAGTTCTCAGGCGTTTGTTACACATATGTTTCGGTCTACCCAGTCCTTGCCGATCCCGATTATATCACCATCACAAAGCCCTACAGAGGCTCAGTAACAACGCAATACACTGTCCCTCCGCAGGGCGATGAACCTGGTATTGTTATTGTTGAACAGCCGGGCGCTTCATCGGCGCCGGAGAATGTAGTCATCCCTGCGACGGATGATAGGTCTTATGTTATTATTATTAGACCGCATTCAGGGCCGGATCCGATATCTGCACCTATTACGCAGGTTGTTCCGCCGAGAAGTGGACAGCCGGGACAAATTATTATTGAGACGCCGGAGACTCGGGTTGGTGATGCGACGCCGGGTGTGTTGCAGCCTCTTACGCTTGAGCCGAAGGAAGTGACTGGTTATGTGACGGTCCTTCGACCATTGACTGGAACATTGGCGTCGCTGCAACTAATTACTGTCTCACCGACTGGGACGAACCGTGGATCGGTTATTATTAATGTCCCGACATCAGCGCTCAATGGGGGAAGCCTCCAAGGTCTTACTCTCGAACCTGCACAGGATGGCGATTATGTCACAGTGATTGAACCAGCAGGCACAGCCTTCAGCGGAACTGTCCCAATTAGACTAACAGTACCACCGAGCAATGGAAACCCTGGTACTGTCATCATCCAAACACCTATACCGGGAACTCTGATGCCGTTGGCACTTGAGCCTCTAACCCCTAACACTTTGGGTGCCTTGGGGCTCGCTGGCCAAACGATCACTCTTCAACCTGCCGATGCAACCGGCTATGTGACCATCATCGAACCAGCCGAAGGAAGCGTTACACCGACAGCCCCTATCCGAACTACCATTCCACCGACTGGTACCAAGCCCGGAACTGTACTCATACAAACACCACCGGGCTGGAATGATGGGGGAGATGGTGCAGCTTCCCAACCTACACGAACTCGCCCACAAGGTTCGGTATCCTATACCACTATTACTCGTGGAGTGCCCATGGGGATGGGTGGCTCAGGAAGCGGATCTGATGGGGGCTCAAGTGGAGGATCAGGTTCTGGTGATGGGTCTGGTGGTGTTCAGGGCCAACCAGGTCAGGGCGGCGATGACGATTCAGGGCCGCGACAGACTCTCACCATTCCTCCTGAGGGTGGTAACCCCGGTACTGTCCTTGTTCTCACACCTGAAGACCGCAATAGCCCACAGACTGGCAACAACGGTGGCGACGATAATGGGGCCCAGGCTACTGGAGGATCCAGTGGCGGGAACCAAGGTGGTTCAGGTGCTGGCTCAGGTTCATCGAGCGGAGGAAATGGCCAGAGTGGAAGTGGAGGGAGCTCCAACAATGGGGGATCTGGAGGTGGTACCAACAGCGGTAGCGGTAGCTCTGGACAAGGAGGCAGCTCCAGCAATGGAGGCTCCTCTGGAAACGATGATGACCCCGTAAAAGGCGGTGTTCAGGGGTCCGGCTCTGGATCAGAAGGCGATGATGACGGTGCATCAGGAAACGGAGGATCTTCAGGCTCAAATAATGGCAATGGGTCTGGAAATGGCGGGTCATCGAGCTCTGGTGGATCTGATACCGGCGGAAGCAGTGGCTCGGGAGGAACCCAAGGCGGAGCTCAAGGTGGTTCCGACAGTGAGGGTGGCTCTGGAGGTAACGATGGACCAAAGTCAGGGGGTACTGAGTCTGAAGGCGATGGCTCAGAGGGCGGCTCGGATTCTGGCAATGGAAGCTCTGGTGGCTCGGGATCGACTTCTGGCGGCAAGGGTTCCGGCGGAGATGATGGCAATAACTCCGGATCAGGAGGAAGTAATGCTGGAGGGGATAGCGGTGCTTCAGGCCAGTCATCCTCATCGCGAAGAGGAAGTACTTCTCGTCGCTCAAGCACTCGACCACCAATTGTCAGAACATCACCCTCAACCTACGTCGTCACATCCAGCAGCACTGTCTTCACCATAACCGCCGATGTCGTCGAGACTCTCACTGCCGAACCTCAGAGAACCCGACGATCCAGCAGCACCCAGCGTCTTACTGGCGGAGTCGAAGGCCTAGGAGGCAGCGGCACTGCAGTCACCGACAGAACGACATTTAGACGTCCTTCAAACAGCCGATCTACAGGATCTGCGGCCGGTACTGCTGGCGAAGCTGCTTCTGGAGTTGAGTCTGACCCTCCACAAACTACAAAGGCTCCTGGAAGTCCTTCAAGTACCAGAAGAGCTGGTGCTTCATCAAGCTCGGGATACACTGGTACTGTTGATACGCGCGTTCGTCCTGGAGGCAGTGGCCTGAGCTCTTCGCGCACCAGGACATCGACCTCTGGACAAGCCTCTCGATCTTTAGGTGGAGAGACTACTATTGTCGATAGTGGTCCCGTCATAACAAATGATCCTGGCTCCGATGCAGAGGAAGCTACGTCATCTGGCGGAAATGCCGCCCAGAGCTCATCTACTCGCTCGGCCCAGAGGTCAAGTGCCTCTCAATCCACAAGTGCGCAAAGGCCTGTTGCAGCAACTTCTTCGTCAGGTACTCGTTTCACTGCGAGACCTGCTGTTATATCGACTAACGGTGGTAATGCTGAAGCTGGAAGAACATCGCAGGCTTCGCAGAGAAGCAGCAGGGCTACTAGCGCAGTATCGGGCTTTGTTGAAGGTGACCCTGAATCAACTGCGGCAGGGAACAATGGCGGTACAGTCTCGGGAGACAGTGAGGCAACATCACAAGGATCACGAGCTTCCAGTAGATCACAGTCAACCAGTGCTGTTAGCGCCGGCTCTTCTTCAGCTGCAGCAAGATCTAGTGCTTCGTCCACCTCGCGTGAGGGCTCATCTGCGTCTGATGCAGCCAGAGGATCCAGCGCAGGTACTTCAACAGCATCTCAGGGCGCAGGCCAGGGCTCAAGAACCTCCATAACAAGCGAGGAGTTCAATTTCGAGACACTTATTGGCACTCAGAGCGTTCCGGAGTCGGAGCGCGTGGAACAGCCTGGTGATACCTCGTCGACTCGCTCAGCGACAAGCAGTGGTGCTGGATTGACAGGCCAGCCAGCTGGAGGAGTTGGAGGTTCAGCCACTGCTGAGCCAAACTCACAAAGCACCGGTGTTGATGTAGATGATGACGCGACGACATCTAGTGACGAGTCGCTCGCTGGAGGACCTACTGATGGTGCTACGTCTGGAAGTGCAGATGAGAGCTCTGTGACCGACGACTCTGATGCTGAGACCTCCGCTTCTGGAGATCCTAACTCGGAGACGGCATCCGATGATGCTCGTACTGCCTCAGGCGACCCTGGTACAATTCTCATTGAGACGCCTACGTCAGGTTCAGGCTCTGGTCCTGCTAATGTCACTGTCTACACTGGCGTCTCTGCCACTGTCGCCACTACTCGTTTCATTCCCGGTACAGCTTCAGATGAACCTGGAACGTTCATTGTCGAAACGCCAATCGGCAGTCCAATTTATGTGACAGTCTACAGTGGCGGACCAGGTACAGCTGTTACAACGATCTATCTGACACCAAGTGAATCTGGCGATTCTACGACTATGATCATCCAGACTCCCACTCAAGGATCTGAGGGTTCTGCTACAGATGATAGTGACGTGTCTGAGACTGGAACTATTACAGAAGCTTCAGGCGCATCGGCGGCTCTCCGTGGGAACGTCACCATCTATACCCAAGCTCCTGGCACAGCTGGCGGAACATTCTACTTCCCACCTGATGACCCAGAAGAGTCGGGTACTGTTATCATTGAGACACTGTCCGGTGATGCTGAAGAGACTGGCGCTGAGTCTACTGCAGGTCCAGTGGCCATAACTGCTGGTGGCCGGGTCAATACCACGATCTTCAGCGGCGGTCCAGTAACTGCGCCTAGAACATTATACATATCGGCGACAGTTTCTGGGGAACCGGATATCGTCCTTGTCGAAACGCCAACCACTGGTCCAGAAGCAGAGGCTTCAGAGTCAGAGACTGGCCAGCGATACACCACCGTCTTTGGTGGAGGGCCTGGAACAGCGACGAGAACTCTCACCATTCCTGCTACAGTATCTGGTGAGCTGGATACTATTCTGATCGAGACACCGACTGGTGGTGCTCCCGAGGTCACAATCACTAGAGGGGGGCCTGTCTCAGTCGCCACGACTGTTACTATCCCTGGTGCGCCTGGCGAACCCGACACTGTTCTCGTTGAGATTCCAACTGAATCTGGCGATGCTGGGCCCTCAGAGAGTGGTAGTGGCCCAGGCGAAGTGACTTCCACGCGCGGCGGACCAGTTACAGCTGCGACGACGATCACAATTCCTGGTCAATTAGGCCAGCCTGACACTGTTATTATTGAAACGCCGACTCGTGCGGCTGATGTCACAATCATAAGGGGGGGACTTGTTTCAATCGCTACGACTGTAACAATCCCTGGAGCACCTGGTGAGCCAGACACGGTTCTTGTGGAAATACCAATTGAGTCTGCCGATCTATCAGTAACTGGAAGTGGTGCAGGTGAAATAACTTCCACTCGTGGTGGGCCAGTCACAGCCGCAACTACGATTACCATCCCAGGTATATCAGGTCAGCCAGATACTGTTATTGTTGAAACACCCACTACTCCCTCTGATGGTGAGGTATCTACGACGACTGGAGACGATCCAATTGAAGTGACATCTACTCGGGGAGGACCGGTAACAGCTGCAACTACTATTACTATTCCTGGCGAGTCAGGACAGCCAGACACCGTTATTATTGAAACTCCTACAAGATCTTCAGATGATGAAACAACAGAAACTGGAAGCAGCCCAGAAGAGGTAACTTCAACAAGAGGAGGACCTGTAACAGCAGCGACGACCATCACCATCCCTGGTGGGCCGGGCGAGCCAGATACCGTCGTAGTTGAGACTCCAACGAGGTCAAATGAACCTCCCGTAACTGGCGGTGTTCAAGCAATTACTTCAACAAGAGCTGGATCCGTGACAGCAGCAACTACTATAACCATCCCTGGCGAGTCCGGTCAACCTGACACGGTTATCATCGAGACACCTCGACCGTCTGATGAGGATGAACCATCTACAACTGAAGATACTCAAGAAGAAGTTACCATTACTCGCGGCGGACCTGTAACTGCTGCCACTACCGTTACTATCCCTGGAGTATCTGGTGGTCCGGATACAGTGTTCATTGAGGTACCTACCACGTCGAATGACCCTTCAGTGACTGGCGGATTACAAGCGATTACTTCTACACGAGGAGGATTTGTGACAGCTGCTACAACTGTTACCATCCCCGGGGAGCCAGGTCAGCCGGATACCGTTATAGTTGAAACACCTCTATCTTCTGGTGAGGTTGTACCATCTGCCACTGGGGGACAAGGAGATGTGACTATCACTCGCGGCGGATCTGTAACTGCTGCCACGACAGTGACTATCCCCGGAGTGTCTGGTGGTCCAGACACCGTGTTTGTGGAAACGCCAACTCAATCTTCCGAAGAGCCTACAAGAACTGCTGTTCAGGAAGTCACAATTACTCGGGGTGGTCCTGTTACAGCCCCTACCACAGTTACCCTCCCTGGAGTATCCGGTGGTCCTGATACTGTTTACATCGAGGTTCCAACAGAGTCTGTTGGAACCGGAGCTGTTCAGCAGACTACTATTACGCGTGGTGGCCCTGTAACAGCTGCCACAACTTACACCATTCTCGGAGCGGCGGGAGAGCCAGATACTGTTTATATCGAGACACCTACCGAGTCCGCTAGTGAGGTTAGTGAAACACCAGTAACTGGAGCCGTTCAAGAAGTCACTATTACAAGAGGCGGTCCGGTCACAGCAGCAACCACAGTCACAATCCCTGGTGTTTCTGGGGGACCAGACACGGTCTATATCGAGATACCCACGGAACCTGCAGCTGCAGGCACGGAGCCGCCAGTGAGTGGAGCTGTTCAGGAAGTCACCATCACGCGTGGAGGTCCCGTCACGGCGGCAACAACAATTACTATTCCCGGAGCTTCTGGAGAGCCAGATACTGTTCTGGTTGAAGTTCCTATTGAGTCTGCTGGGCGATCCTCAGAAACAGGCTCTGTACGTGAGATCACTATTACAAGAGGTGGCCCAGTTACAGCAACGACAACGCTTACGATTCCTGGCGAGTCTGGTGGACCTGAAACTGTACTGGTTGAGATTCCAACAAGCTCTTCTAACGATAACAATGAGCCATCTATAACTGGTTCGGCTCCGGAAGTCACTATTACACGAGGCGGACCAGTTACAGCCGCCACAACGATCACTATTCCAGGCTTATCAGGGGAGCCAGATACTGTACTGGTTGAGATTCCAACTAGCTCTTCTGGCGATAGCGAGGAGACTCTCATAACTGGCTCAGTTAGGGAGGTCACTATCACACGGGGAGGGCCAGTCACGGCTGCAACAACACTCACGATCCCGGGTGAGTCCGGAGGACCAGATACCGTGTTGGTCGAGATCCCGACTAGTTCATCTAATGAAGGCGGTTCTACCCAAAGAGAAGTTACAAGTACTCGTGGCGGCCCTGTTACAGCTGCTACAACCATCACTATACCCGGTGTATCAGGCGGACCAGATACTGTCATCATCGAAACCCCCACTGAGTCTGCCATTGAGCCATCCGAGACTGATGACCGTCAAGAGGTCACCATTACCCAAGGTGGCCCTGTTACAGCCGCGACAACGATTACTATTCCAGGCTTATCAGGAGAACCAGACACTGTCATCGTCGAGATACCTACTGGTGCTTTTGAGACTCCCAACAACGCTCTCGCCAACGTCACTGTCTACAGTGGCGGCCCCGTCTCAGTCACTCGTACCATCTATCTCCCGCCCACCGCATCTAGCGAGGCTGGTACTATCGTTATAGAAACACCTGATGGTTCTAGTCCCACTGAAACTGCCCGTGGACCTGGCAATGTCACTATATACACTGGTGTCGCTGGTACAGCTACGAGAACCGTCTTCATACCTGCTACAGCTTCAGGAGCACCAGGCACGGCACTTATCGAAACGCCAACGGTTTCTGAGGAGACGACAGGAAGTATTGTTACAACAGCGGCAGGACCTCTTACTACTTCTGAGGGCAGACCGAACACTACAATCTACGGCGGTGGATCTGGTTCATCGACAAGGACGGTGTACTTCCCACCAGCTTCTGACGACCCCGATGGCCTTGGGACCGTTGTCATCGAGACACCAACCTCTGGTTCGGAAGAGGAAGATCCCGAATCAGCAACCAGCGCCATTGCTACTGGAGGACCAGCTAACATCACACGAATTGTTGGAGGTCCTGGCTCGATCACCGCCACTATCTACATCCCACCAACTGCCTCTGGTGAGCCCGGTGTTGTGGTCATTGAGACGCCAACTTCAGGCCCCGAGGATGAGACAACGGCCAGCGAGACTGCTGCAAACACAGCTTTCCCGGTAGGCAGGCAAAACGTCACTCTCTACAGCGGTGGTCCAGGTTCGGTTGTAACAACTATCTACTACCCACCTGCATCAAGCGATCTTGATGAGCCTGGTACGGTGGTGATCCAGACCCCAACGGCTGGTCCTGTAGAGGAGGCATCGACTTCTGGAAGTGAAGCCGCTACTCCAATCCAGAACATTACTCGCATCGTGGGAGGACCTGCTTCTGTCACAACGACGATCTACATCCCTCCCACTGCCTCTGGAGAACCTGGAGTTGTCATTATTCAGACGCCTACAGCCATTCCTGAGGAGGGAGAGACACTTTCAGCATCTACCACTGAAACAGCCAGTGATGGGGAAACAACTGGTATCCCCAATGTCACTCGCTACGTCGGCGGTCCAGCTTCTATCATGACAACATACACAATACCCCCTGCGTCCTCTGGAGACCCAGGAACAGTGGTCATTCAAACCCCTTCTGCCAGCCCTGGCGAGAGCGCTTCAGCAACTGAGATTCCAGACGTCACTAGATACATCGGTGGCCCAGCTTCAGTCACTACGACTTATACTCTCCCTCCAGGTTCACCTGGAGAGCCAGGTACCGTCGTTATTCAAACCCCAACTGCCAGTCCTCAAGAAAGCGCTACGTCTTCCCCGCCAGCTGAAATCCCCAATGTCACTCGTTACGTCGGCGGGCCAGCGTCAGTTACGACGACCTATACCCTCCCTCCAGCTTCTTCTGGAGAGCCGGGCACGGTGGTCATTCAGACTCCCTCAGCTGGCCCCACTGCAGAAACGACACTTAGCCAGGCTATCACAAGTGTTGAGTCTCCAAGCGCAATTCAGAACGTCACTCGCTTCGTTGGAGGCCCAGCATCAGTTACTACAACAATCTACATTCCCCCCGCTGCATCCGGTGAACTCGGCACAGTACTCATCCAAACCCCAAGCTCTGCTCCACAGGAGACTTCATCAACACCAGCCACTAGCACAACACGACCACCAACGGTCCCACAGAACACAACTATCTTCGGCGGCGGACCAGGCTCAATCACAAGAACCGTCTATATCCCCCCTGCCTCAGTAGGCGAGCCAGGAACAGTCCTCATCGAGACTCCAACAGCAAGTCCCGTAGCTTCTACCAGTCCTATCACTGGCGCACCAGCAGGCATTCCAACAACTTCTACCCCCATCGTCGCTGGTACCAATGTCACTATCTTTAGAGCTGCTCCTCCCACAGCTACAGCTGAACGGACTTTGTATGATCCACCGACCGCGGCTGGAGAGCCTGGTACTGTCATTATCGAGACAATGGTTGTGTCTTCGACTTCTGGTACAACTGCGCCGTTGAGTATGGTGACTCCTGCTGTCACAACTTTAAGTGGCTCTCCAACTAGTTCTTCTGCTATCGCTTCGCCGTCATCTACATCAAGTAGTGCGGCGGCTGCAGCAAGTTCATCAAGCAGTGTTGCAGCAGCAGCGGCTTCGAGTTCTTCCTCTGTTACAGCAGCTGCCAGTTCCTCCAGTAGCGCTACGGCCGCAGCAGCTTCGTTAACCTCATCAAGCAGTACTGCTGCAGCTGCTATGTCAAGTTCTTCCAGCGCAGCCGCAGTATCTACATCAAGTTCCTCAGCTGCAGTTATCGCGGCCAGTTCCTCTAGCGCAGCAGCAGCAGCAGCCTCAAGCTCATCAAGTGCCGCCGCCGCCGCTACATCTTCAACATCAAGCGCAGCTCCAGCACCAGTCACCACAAGGTCAACCAGCGCTGCGCCCCCAGTAATCACCACATCCAGCAGCGCAGCCGTCCCCGTAATCGCCACCTCCTCCACCAGCTCCTCCAGCACAAGCATGATGCCCCAACTCTCATTCGGCCCAACATTCGACTGCGATGGCTTCGGCTACACCGTCCAAAGTCTCCTCGCCAACACCCTCACACGCGTCAATCTCGTCACCGGTCAACGAACAGACATCAGAACGGGTATTGGTCCAGCCGGTCCTATCAACGGTATCGGCTTCAATAGGTTCGATAACTACATCTACGGCTTCTCCCAACTGCCACTTCTCAATGGCCTTGCTTGTGCCGTTCTGGGATGTAAGCAATCAAAGCTCATCCGTATTGCTAAGGATGGGCGATGGGAGAGTCTTGATCTTGTGATTGGTTCGAATGCTATTAGTATGGGCGATGTAGATGATCAAGGAAGGTTCTGGGTATCGGAAGGGGGCGGTAGATGGTGGTGCATTGATTTGAGACCGACCAGTAGCACTTTCGGCAAGCTTCTGAACTCCGGCACGTCTGCCACCAATCTCCTTTCCGGAGTGGGTGACTGGGCATATGTCCCCGGTGGCGGAAACTATCTCTACGCCTTACAAGCATCCGTCATCGAGAACGGCCTCCTCAGAACAAACATCGTCCGCTGGTCTTTGACCACACAAAAGTGGGAGAATTACCAAGCGTACCCAGGCATCCTCAACACAGCGCTCAACCTCGTCTGGGGTGCTGTAATGGCAGCGCCAGGCGGAACGCTCTTCGCTCAAGAGTCTGTCCTCGGACAGACGTGGAAGTTCACACTCGGATTCGGAGCCCCGGATCCGACGCCCATACCAGGCGGTGCTATTCTCAACTTGCTAGGATCGGATGGAGCCAGGTGTGCAAGTGCTGCAGTTTCATGATTTGAAAGCGGCAAGATTGTAATGACGCCGCGGGTTGGACGCATATACTGCTATTTTTCCTTTGTACTAGTCAAGCAGACTGCTTCTTTTTTTTCTATGTACTAGTTAGCGATCACTACATGATCAACTATTTCTTTTTCTCCAACTCATGTCGCCTTTGCTGGTGCAGATGCCAGCGTCGTAGAGCATACACAGCCCTGTCCTCCGATGCTAGTCACAGGAGGCGCGTTGCAGGTAGCTTCGGTAGTCCAAGAAGCGTACGTAGATGTAGGCTCCTCAGAAATGACATCAGCCCTGACAAGAACAGGAATGATCTGACCGGTCGCAAGTCGGAAAGGTCGATGGTTGAGGGCCTGAAGAAGCTTGGTGATCTCACCAGAGTGGCTGCTAATGCTGATCCAGACAGCATTGTCGCTTGTGAAGATATCGTCGAGAACTTCCTTGCTTCGCGCCAACTGGTGTTCATCTGTCTCACCCTCCTTTCCAGACCAAAGCTTATCCTTATCAGAGAAACCCTTCTCAAACTTGATTTTTTTAGCGAGAGTCTTGATAAAGCTCTTGCTACGACGATGATCGCATGTTCGGATGCTGATGCCCTCACGGAGAAGTTCCTTGACCATTGGGACGAAAGGCTTATCCTTGGGGAGCTTGAGGCTCTGGAAAGTCTCCACGGCTGTCTCGACGCAGCGGGCTAGAGGGGAGGTGTAGTAAGAGTCAAAGTATGGCATGCCTTCGTTCTCAAAGCGGGTCTTGTAGTAGGCGTTTGCCTTGTGAGCTTGAGCTTCACCTGCGGGTGTGAGGAGAGCATCCTCCCAGGTAGCTGTTCCGTTGCCAGACTGAAGACCCCAGTAGCACTGCAAATGTCAGTTCGTGCATTGAGAATCTTGGGCGAGGCGACTTACGTTCCAGGCGGGAGTGCCGTAAAAGGACTCAGCGGCGTTGTGCCAGCCCTCACCATGACGTCCCATGACAAGGACCTTGTAGCGCGTCTTGTCGCGGCTGGCATTGCGGTTCAGGTGCTTGACATACTGCTCAAAGCGCTCCCACTGAGTCTTGTAGCCCTTTCGGGGGTTCTTGGGATCAGTGGGATAAGTGCGGTTCAAGAGACCAAAGTTCCATTGAGCCTGTCCCTCATTAGTTCAAGTTTTTCAGATGTAAAGCGAGAGAGGTCTCACATAGTCAAAGCCAGTAGGATTCGTGGCCAGATCATCCTGCATAAAGAACCCTTCAACAGAAGTATACTTGATCTCCTTATTCTTAGCAAAATGCCAATCCGCAAGAGCACACGGCACCAGGGCCAAAAACGCAGAGACGGTAGTGAACTTCATGATGCTCAGTCAACGATGAAGCCCATAATCGACCCGGGCAAAGCAAGCATCTTTATACCTCACGACATCGGACACTTGACCGATTTGACATGTTCAATCAGGGTATCATCGCGCGATTACCCCAAGCTCAAGAAGCTGTTGGAGATGCATCTATTCCCGTCCGGGGAATCTTGGCCCGAGCAGGTCCACGATTAAGGCAAAGATCGGAGCCAATGGATCGGGAACGTGCCGAGCAAAGTGGAGTCTTTTGACGTGAAGAGATGAAATGAGATCCGGGTTCTCGGTCACAGAATGAGATAGTCTCAATAAAGAAATGGAGTAACTGACATGAATTGAGAGAGTCAGTGATAAGAGAGTGACGATGGTGTTTTTGTCAAAAACGTGGTGCTGCTAGCGTGGCTGTTTGTTTGCATTGCATGTGACAGGGGTACTTCAAGACCCTTAAAAGGAACAAACAACATCTCTCGTATTCAATCCTTCGCTCATTCAATTATCATTCCTGCTTGCGTATGCATTTTACGGTAATAACATGGGTCAAAGACCACGCATTTAATTTATTCGTATTTATAGACTGTTACCTAAGCTTCGTTCACCTTCGTTAAATTGGTAACGTATAAACGGACCAATCAAACCGCTCGTAAAATTGTTAGGCCCAACCAACGCTCACCCATTAACTTCCAGACTCTCGAGTTACGTTGAACCATCACCTTAACTGAGAGCTCCTTAATCTTAAAAAAAAAAGCATTCTTCATCACCGCTTCTTCTTTTTGGTCTTTCATTTTTTAAACTTGGACTTTTCAACATCACTCACTCACATCGCTATTGTCGTATCTTCTCGCCACCATGACTTCGACTGACCCCACTAACCCCTCGATTGACGATGAGCTTCATCTTGAGGGTGAGCCTGCTCCTGAGCTCTACGAGGGGCGCATTTGGGTCGACGGCTGCTTTGACTTCTTCCACCACGGTATTTCACCCTCTATATCTCATCGCGATCATTTACTAACGATACCAGGCCACGCTGGCGCTATCGTGCAGGCCCGTCAATTAGGCGATGAGCTCTACGCTGGTGTTCACTCAGACGAGGCCATCCTCGCCAACAAGGGCCCTACAGTCATGAACCTCGCAGAACGGTAACACCAGCTCACTCCCACCTGTCACGCGACACATTTACTGACATTTCCAGACTCGCTGCTACTGACGCTTGTCGCTGGGTCACCCGTTCAGTCGCCCACGCGCCCTACGTCACTTCTCTCCCCTACATCTCCCACTACGGCTGCAAATACGTCGTGCACGGCGACGACATCACCTCGGACAGCGATGGTAACGACTGCTACCGATTCGTCAAGGAGGCTGGTCGCTTCAAGGTGGTTAAGCGCTCACCTGGAATTTCGACCACCGACCTCGTCGGTCGCATGCTTCTCTGCACAAAGACGCACTTCATCAAGTCGCTCGAGAAGAAACTTGCCGGCGAAGAGGGCCACGGCACACCGGAGGAGCGCATCGCCGAGGGCCAGCAGATGCTGGAACGCATGAAGCTGTATGCGACAGATGCGTCGGGCAAGGCACCCGGCGCAGAGGTGTTCTTCTGGAAGGCGTCGCAGGTCGCCAAGGCGGAGGAGGGTGAGGAGGAAAGGGGCAGTTTCCGCCAGCTTATTGAGGGACCCGGACCTAAGCCCGGCCAGCGCGTTGTGTACGTTGATGGAGGTTATGATCTCTTCTCCAGCGGACACATCGAATTCCTGCGCCAAGTCCTCCTCGAGGAAGAAAAGCTCGCTCGTGAGCAGGAGTGGTATTCCGAGCAAAACGTGAACGAGCGTCTTGGCAAGGGTGAGGATTATCCCCCCGCGTACGTCGTAGTAGGCGTGCACGAGGACGAAGTCATCAATCAATGGAAGGGAATCAACTACCCCATCATGAACACTTTCGAGCGCGGTCTCTGCGTTCTCCAATGCAAGGTAAACCCTTCCCCCCAATACCACCCCAGCCCTGAAAACCACTAACCTCTTTGAACCACAGTACATCAACGCTGTCATCTTCGGCGCACCCTTCTCTCCCACAAAGACGTACCTCGACACCCTACCGCGCGGCACCCCAGACGCCGTGTACCACGGCCCAACCTCCTTCATGCCCCTGACATACGACCCGTACACGGCACCCAAGGCGATGGGGATCTACCGCGAGATCGGCGCGCACACGTTCGCGCACGTCAACGCGGGCGAGATCGTGCAGCGCATCATGAAGTCGAGGGACATGTACGAGGCGCGCCAGCGGGCAAAGGGCGAGAAGGCGAGTGTTGAGGCTGCGGCGCGCGAGAGGGAGATTCTAGAGGAGGAGCAGCGCAGGAAGGAGGCTGAAAGGGCGTAGGGCGTGGTGTGAAAGAGGGGGCAAGGTCCGGTAATGTGCGGTAGAACAAAGGTCCTTTCAACAGGGAATCCTAAGAGACGGATGGAGTAAAAAAGTATAGTATAGAGTAATCATGATACCTAACCTTTGAAATGACGAGTTTTTGCAGGTCTACTGTGATGATACCCTTGGTCATCGTACCTTTTGACACTAACATCTCGATACAATGACACGAAATCCACGCCACGAAACATAGGACCGATCATCGACAAGAGAGACATAATGTGACCTCAGCAAAACTCATCATTATCCCTTCCAATTGGGGGGATGACCTCACAGCACCGAGGGGCGGTAACAATGGCAATTGACGGCTAGCCACGGTGCCATGCACAATTCCGCCCTGCCAAGAACAAGAAAACCTCCATCAAGGTCTTGTCTGTCAGAATTGACAAGCAGGGATTTTACGGCACATGACTATCTACTGCATAAACCTCTGATATGATGAAGGATACGTGACGCTGGTTCAATTGGACGGATGGTTGTTGTTGTTATCTTTGGTGATAGGTAATTTGTTTAAGCCGCGCGCCCTGGCAGTGGAGTACTTAAGTATTTTGACAGTTCCGCACTGAGATGAGAAGAGAAGAGCCGATGGGGCCGGGTATTTTTGGTGGAAATATGCAGTTCGTGTAAGCGATCTCGATAAGCACCGAGTTTCTACTCTACAGAAGAGTTATGTGTTCTTTACTCAGAAATTCCAGCTGCACCATTTGATCAAGAATACCAATTCAAAGCTAATCATCCAATTCTTCATCAATGGCGTTAAATACACGCCTACTATACAAGTAATACTTCGTTATCTTCCAGAAGCCCATCATCAGTGGAACCCTCTTCCAAACTGACGGCTCCCCCTCCACCACTTTTTACAAAAAGGCTGTGTGGAGCATAACCTCACCACCTACCAAACCCAGTCTAGCTCTATCCTTCTATCGATATCGCAGTGGGCAGAAAAAAAAGAAACAGCAAAAAAAAAAACACCATCGCCGGAGCCGAGCCACCGCGCGGGCAGAGGCGGTCTATCCGGGCCCGCGAGCGGCGGGAAGTTCTTTTCTGCCCCAGCTCGTGACTCTCCCGAACGACATAAAGGTGGAGACCGGATAGCGGAGGGGGGAAACAGTCATACACGGGGTAGAGTAGTTAGGTAGTCTGGCGTTTCCGTGTGTGTATATAAAGTTTTATCTCTGCTCTTCCTTCTTTGTTTGCTTTCTTAGAACCTCTCATTATAAACTCCGATCTCGCTCTCTCCTCCGTTCCATTGACTCAAAAGAAGACCTTCGCTCAGAAACAACATTGTCTCCAACTTCAACTCAATACACTCGCAACCATGGCTCCCTCCGCCGTAGAGACCCAGGACGTCAACCTCACAGCCGCTGCAATCCACAAGAAAGATCTCGCCCAGCCCACCGTCAACGGCACCCCCCAGGTCCAGGCTCCCCTCGACGCTTCAAAGCTCACCTACACATACACACAATCCCCCCGCTCCGTCCCCGATGAAGCAACCGCCCACTCCGGCGACGAGACCATCGCCACGGACCACATGGTCCTCGCCTCGTGGAAGGTCTCTACCGGCTGGTCCGCCCCAGAGCTCAAGCCCTACGGCCCCCTGAGCCTCATGCCCACTGCCTCCGTCCTGCACTACGCTACAGAGTGCTTCGAGGGTCTCAAGGTCTTCCGTGGTTACGATGGCAAGCTCCGTGTCTTCCGCCCTGATCGCAACGCTGCGCGTCTCCGCATGTCGGCCAGCCGCATCTCGCTTCCTGTCTTTGAGCCCGAGGAGGTAGAGAAGCTCATCATCGCTCTTCTGTCCGTCGACGGCACAAAGTGGCTTCCTGCCGATCGCGCCGGCAGCTTCCTGTACATCCGCCCAACCATCATCGGCACTGCTCCTCAGCTCGGTGTCTCTGCCCCCAAGGAAGCCCTCCTCTACATCATCGTGACATACATGCCCCGCATGGACGCTCCCCCCGGCGGAATGCGTCTTCACACGTCCCCCGACGACATGGTGCGCGCCTGGGTCGGTGGCTTCGGGTACGCCAAGGTCGGCGCCAATTACGGCCCTTCTCTGCTCGCCACGGCTGATGCGCGAACCCGTGGTTTCCACCAGATTCTCTGGCTGTACGGCGCTCAGGGCGAGTGTACCGAGGCTGGAGCCAGCAACTTCTTTGTCGTCTGGAAGCGAAAGGACGGCAAGAAGGAGATCATTACTGCTCCTCTTGACGATAAGCTTATCCTTGACGGCGTCACCCGCCGAAGCACTCTTGAGCTGGCTCGCCAGCGTCTAGGTGATGAGTATGAGATTACCGAGCGAAAGTACACCATCGCTGAGGTCGTTGAGGCCGATGCTGAGGGTCGTCTGATTGAGTCTTTCGCTGCTGGTACTGCCGTAAGTTTGCCAATTGATTCCATGTCGAAAACCCCGCTAACAAGATCAGTACTTCATCTGCCCCGTTTCCCAGATCCACCACCGTGGACAAGACATCAACATCCCCATGGGCGCTGAGGGTGAGGCTGGCGAGGTCACTAGCAAGATCAAGGGCTGGCTGGGTGACATCATGTACGGTCGTACAGAGCACCCCTGGGGCGTTGTCATCCCCGAGAAGAAGCAGTAAACTGCCGATTCAAAAGTGCATTTCGGAGAGGTGCATCAAAAGTTGTTTCATGGTACGGCGTTGGCGGTGTTTGCTGATACACAAAAGAGACCAGGTTGGTCATGGGCACATGCATTGACAAAGATGGAAATGACAGGTGCAGATAGTTAATGAGATACGAAATAGACGACCAGTTGAAAGTCAGCTCTACTACTGTACATGTACATGACGAATCGGACATGAGACTGCTGACGCCAAAATAACCCACACATTGCTTCTAGTACATCGCTCGATCAATCGTCGAAAAGATCCTGCATCATCTTCAAAGTCTCGCTCTGGATCTCAGCCTTGAACTCCTGGATTTATGCGTCAGTATTATTCCGTCGATTATAGCACACCAACGTACCTTGTCAACCTCGTCCAACAGTCGACACTTATCATCCACGATGGCCTCCGCCTGTTTCTTCAAGTCCTCAGCAAACTTTAAAAGCTCCTCGTCGACACCATTTGGGCCACCTTGTTCGGCGAGCTCTTTCTTCAATTCCTTCCAAGCCTGTTCCTCGGTCGCAGAGCACTCATCCTATTCGACACTGAGACGAAGAACCTCTTCTCTGGCGGCAGCAATTTCTTCCTGAAGCTTCTTCAAATGAACGGCAATAGTTGCTCGAGGGTGGTCTTCATGGTCATTGTGATGACAAAGCGTGGCCGATAGCGGGTAGGCAATGTTCGCGTAGAGCTGTTTGGATTGCGACAAGGTCTCGCCGGCTTTCTCCGCGAAACTGGCTGTCCTGGCCTGCACATCCGTGTGCGCTTCTACGAGGTGCTCAATCGCAGAGCTGTGAAGGGACATGCCCATTCGAGCATACGATTCTGTGTATCGTCAGAAATGTAGCCGACGTGTTGCTCGTGAACTAACCTCGGAGCTGTGAAGCCTGATCATTCTTCTCTGGTGCCTGGACGACCTTGCTTCCGGGCTTTGAGGTTTCCAAAGATTTCCCAAGAGAGGCGTGAACCTGCTGGTAGATATTCTGGTAGGGAATTGGCCTGATGGAGGAACTTGTCGCTGGAGTATCGTCGTCACGCAGGCGATCTCGCAGGGTCGAAGGCCAACCATCTTCCTCTAGACTGGAGGTGGAGTTGGGGAAATAACGAAATGCGGATGCCATGATTTGATCTAGGTCTTGGGAATAAATGTGCTTTCGAGAAAGGGAAAATATTTGTATGGGGGAGGAGAGTGCTTGCTGTTGACTCCGATTCAGCAGTAGCAGTTGTCGATGTAAATGAGGAAGGAACGCGCGCCCGCCTGCACAGCTCCTTCGACATTCACCAACCACATCCGCATTGTGCAGAACCTGCAAACCCCAATATCAATCTTCCAGTTTTTTATTCAGAATCATTTTGATCATTGATATGCTTGCTTTTGCCTCAGAAATGCCCCTTCCTTTGTGGTATCATTTCCATCATCAAATTACCCTACGGCTCTGTCATGCATTTTGTCCCCAGTCCTCCAACGCCATATCGCGACCAGCAAACCTCCATCAGACTCGCTGAAAATAACTCAGTCCAGCCGTTTTCCTTTTTGTGCTCATATCTTTCACTAAGAATTGATGTTCTCATCAATCGCCGCGACAATATCCTCCCATGAAACCATGGCCCCATTTCCAACATCACCACAAGCTAAATTCTTCGATATCGGCCTCAACACCTCAAACCAACCATTCTCCCCACCCCATTCCTTCTCCAAAACTCGCAGCTGTCTCGCAGTGATGGGATGGTTCCACATACAAGTGTTCATCGCAGGCGCGACAAGGATCTTCTTCTTAACTCCGTCCACAGTGCCTGTAACGTCCCAAGCTCGAACCACAGACGTCAAGAGATTATCGCATAGGCCGTTGACAATCTTCGCCATAGTGTTCGCGCTCAAAGGTGAAATGACCAAAATATCCGCCCAGCGTCGCAGCTCAATATGTAAAATCGGTGCATTGCGCTTCCACGGCTGTGCCCACTCATGCGCATCTGTGTAAACAGCATCGACATTCGGAAGACGAGAGACTTGATCAACAGTGGGTTGTTCAAAACTCTGACCAGAGAGGAATTCCGACGCTGATTGAGTGAGGATGAGACGAATGGAGATGTTAGGTTGTATTTTGAGACCATTTATAATCTGGACGAGCTTGATTGTCGCGACAGAGCCAGAGGCAGCGAGGAGGATATGGCGCTTGCCATCGCCTCTGGCCTGTTCAAGAGCTTCAGTTGAATTGCGCATGTGGTGGTGGTCGTGATGGGCGTCGTGCCCGTGTTGAATTCTGTGAAGCATTGAGGTGAGTGAGATGCGACGATGTTTGTCAGCAAGATTTAATAGGGTTTGATGCAGGTAGGTGGAGTGATGTCAACTTTATGGCCTCAGCTTCAAATGTGAGTTTGTAAGAGTGAAATAAGTTTAGTAAATAATTGACTGACTTTTCAATTGAGAGTCAATGGCTTTGAGAATCTCTGGGAATTGGCAGCAGGCGGCAGCTTTATCATTAATTGACCCCGCCATCAGCCCCGCGTCATATGATGAACTCTGAAGATATCACGAGCCGAATCGCAAGAGCTGAAAGCGTCTTTGCAGTGCCGACTGAACCTAAGAATGGACTGATTATAATAGCGTGTTTACAGAATGTTCTGGCCAGCGTTGGGCATTGGTTAGAGTGTTTGTAATTGACAGTCCTGTATTCTACAGTGGGTGAAGGTGCCTAGGTCACCTGCAGGCAACAACGGAAGCAATCGACATGACACCGTCGGGCCCTACCGAAAGAGAGGGACGTTTGATTGACAGCAAAGAACAAAACGCATCAGATTGTGGTCTTAGAATAATTGTCATTCTAACATCACTGTAGGCAAACATGGCATTGTTGATAAGCCTCAATCGCCTCTTCGCTGATTGGTCCTTTCGCCACTGATATCCGGGGATCGGCATCGGAACATCCTTGACATCACTAATCCCATCCAAAACTTCCGCCATCTCCAAACACTCCAAAATCCAACTGCGCATCTCCATTCTCTCACCACCATATCCTCTCTCACAGCCTTCACAATGTTTGCGCGAACAGTAGCTTCAGTACGTCCTACCCTTTCCAACCACTTCCATTCCCAACTAACCCTTCTAGTCCCTCCGACAAGCCGCCCGGCCTGTCGCCGTCCGCTCAACAGCTCCTCTCTTCCGCACACCAATCTCCCCCCTCACACCCTTCCAAGCCCGTCTGCTCTCCGACCAAACCCGCTCCGCAATCGACAAGGCCGTATCCTCCGCGCCCGTCGTGCTCTTCATGAAGGGAACCCCCGAGACACCGCAGTGCGGCTTTTCGCGCGCCGCCATCCAGATCCTCGGCCTGCAGGGCGTCAACCCCGATAAATTCGCCGCCTTCAACGTCCTCGAAGATCCCGAGCTGCGTGAGGGTATCAAGGAGTACTCCGACTGGCCTACGATTCCTCAGCTCTACGTCGCGAGGGAGTTTATTGGTGGAACGGATATTCTGGTCTCGATGCATCAGAATGGCGATTTGGCGAAGCTGTTTGATGAGAAGAAGGTTATTCTTGAGGGGGAGCCTGAGCAGAAGGAATAGAAAGGCGATTGCGATCGGTCGAGTGTATAACATGGTGTAATAGTGAAGAGATACCTCTGTATGACAGATACGAATGTACAGCAAAAGAACGGAATAGAACGGTGTGGCCACTTGCATCTCGACTTCTGGTGCTGTGAAGAATCGGAGCTTTGTTGGTATTTCCCTGGCGGCATTGTCGTACATCCTATTGCTGCCAATCGCTCCAGCTACTCTGACAAGAATGGCAATTTGAAGTGCGCGCCTGTTTATCTTCTACGAGCAGAATACGATGAAGAGCTGCCAAGGGTCGCAATGACGGAGCAGTCCAAGATAGCAGCCATGGCTTCTCAGGTTCCCCGTCACGAATGACGGAAACGGGTTCATTGTAATGAGCTTCTTGGGGGTATTGTTGTGTCTTCCTCGATCGGAGAACGAAGACTCTTCTGCACTTCTTGCCCTGGTTGTAGGAGCAGTTTGTTAATGATGTCGCATTGGAGGGCGTCCGGCCAGCCGTCTCAGTGCGTTCGCTTTTGGTTTGTCTCAGTTTATCCATAGGTCTATATTCCGAAATCAATGGTCTATGTCTATAAAGTCTATATCTTCCAATTCATGTCGATCAAAACACAGCGCCACGCGATTCAGCCATCCGCTTCAACCAAGCTTCCATCATCACAGTTTTCGAATGCCCCTTACACACAGGCACAAAAGCAATCTCAATCACAGCATCTCTCTGTACCTCAGCATAATCACGTTTCATCGCATCAACTATCTGCTCAAACCTAGCCATTACCTTTCGAAACCCCCTCCCATCGGCCTTTGGTATGTATTCAGGATAAAGAACCCCAGGGGCTTGGAGGCAGATCAACAGCCATTCGAATTCGTGCTGCCAGCATAACTCCTGGAATAATCGCTCGCGGGAGAACGAGAATATCTCTTCGCTGTATGGTAGGGTGAAGTTCAGCCCTGGGAGGGCGTCGTAGCTGAAGGTTACATTGATGTTGGGCTGGGGGTCGGGTGAAGCAGATCGTGGGATTTGGCAGGTTGGGCTGGGCGATTTCTCTCTGTACTCGAGTGATTCGCGTGCGTGCATGGGTTCGTATTCCTTGTTGGCACTTTGTTGAGACTGCTGCGATGCATTGTTTGTGTTCATGGACGATGGAGGTGGCGCGTTAGCATCTCTCTCCCGATATTCATCTGTTTCCAATCCTGTCTGAGTGCCTGTAGAAACAAGAGGCACTGACGGAATGTCTCCACGTTCAGTTTGGTCAATGCCAATGTTTGATTGTCGATACAGTCTTGTATGCCCGATGTCACCTCGTGCATCGTGCATTCGACTCACACGTCTTGGCTGCGCAATAGGACCATGGCGCAACAGGTCATCAACTGCCTATGAAGGGATCAGTGACGCGTATTTATTACTAGCGCTTACCCTACCTCTTCAGCCAACTCATCTGGGCTGTATGTTCTGCTATACGAGATCGGAAGTGTATTGTTCTGCGCTGGCTCTGGCGCCGAACCTTGACTAGACTCGCTGGTTTGTGACGGGGGAGGAGGATCGATACCTTCTTCACTTGTCCTAAGTAATCCAATCAGTATTCAGTACTCATTATCTAATAACAGGACCCTCACGTAGAATCACTTGGAGTCGTGTGATACGGAGGCGATGGTGTATCGCTCCCGTCGCGGAGTCTATCGATTCGATCCATCGGCCGTTTCGAGCGGATTTTCTTCCCATGACCAGTGGCGTTCCGTCTCACAAAGAACCATATAACATTCTTATAAATACTATCACAATCATATTAGCGCGATCCAAAGTCTGGGAGGGACAAGCTACTCGTATTGATCTCTACCATTTCCTGCCGAAAACTGACTAGACCAGTATAAAGAGCCATTCCTTCTAACACATAGATATCCATGTGCCATTTCTATGAGCGCTTCCTGATGGGCTCGCTCTTCCCATTTGTAAAGGTCTTTTCCTGGAATACCCAACCTGCTGGTGAAAGTGGAGCGATATTGGTTGAGGCTGGTCTCGTAGCCGATTGCATGTCTCTGCCTCTTTCTTGGCCTGAGATCCCGGCGAATATCGATCAAGGTGCTTCTAGAATGAGAAATGTTGAATATAGTGAAATACCGGCCGAGGGAACAGCCGCAGCGCTCCAACTCCATGGCTGACGGTTGCTACTTCGAAAGCGAGCAATCACAGCCTTTGGGGCAAAGTAACCGCAGACGACAGTGGCTAATTAACTACTATATGTAATACAGATCATGCAATAGATTTCTCCTTTCCTTCGAATGCATTCTCTTAGTTTCTACACCATCCTTTCCCAGGTCACAGAATAGGAGTATGTGAGAATGAGTAAGGCTGATTCTGCCTGACGATCCTAGTCAGTGCAAACCCCCTTGCATAAAGTACACTTTATTCTGTTTATTAGAATTGCTTCTTTCTACTTTTTGAAACAGCTAAGGATATGTGCCGCACGCATGCGTATAATTCTCGGACTCGCCGTTATGCAGGAAGTGCATCTCAATACGCGCTCGACTAAGTCTAACGCGAGTAACTTACGCGTCAGGACTTTGAAATGAGTCCCATCTTTCTTCTGAAGTCTCTTATTGGTTGATGGGATTATCAAGTGGTTCATGTGCGTATTACATAGGGGTTGGACTTGCAGCTGTGCCCTTTTGTGTCGGCATCGATGTGGTAGGGTTGCAGTACTAAAGTCAGCCAGTTCACAGGAAAGAAATTGGAGACAACAGCTCAATCAATAGCTACAGCAGAGCTTGAGAGTATTCTCTTTCGATTACTGCGATGCTGTGTGGCTGCCTGGACTTTTTGACCATGATCTGATAAGTGTTGTTGGTTCCCCCATGCTACATGCGAGGCATCCAATCACGAGGTCAATATCAGCACTGCTTCGCCTCACAAGGCATTCTCACAACCATTTCGTCACGCAATAATTTCCAGTCTCCTATAGACCTAGCATGTAATTTGCGAAAGAAGTTTAGTTCCTGGCGATTTACTCAACTCGTTGGGGTGCCTTCTTACTCATAAATTGCAATATACCTTAGACAAATAGTTTTGTCAATCGTATACTTGTTCCCATGTCATACTTGCATCGAGGGGATAATTTCTATTGGCCGGAACTATATCTAAGGCATGCTAGGAGTCATCGCTCTGAATACAGGACACGGGGTAATCCTAAAAAAATATGAATGTTTTTTGTTTCACGACTCTTGTCGATCGTGCAGTAAAATAAGAAATCTTCCATGACCACAAAACCTTTCAGCGATCCTGAATTGAGGAGACCGAGGACTCCCTCACAATGATCTCTATCCCTGTGTTGACAGGCCGTGCCCTCAAGTAAGGATGCTTCATGTCGTGAATTTTGGCAATAAGCCAGGATCCAGCATGGACTACTACATGGCTAGCCCTCATCCCTTGGGCGTCAAGGCCACCGCCCATCATGAGAGAGCTTACTATCTAACCTGTAAAATCAGTGAGCAAGTGGACAGAGAAGTTGCCGCAAGGAACGAGCAGTTGATAAGTGGCTACTGGGAGAAGCTTCTTCCGATACGGCGACCTCCCTTCCTTCACTTCGGCACAAAGCTTTTCCACAAAGGACTCAAGATCAGGAGAGCCTATCTAGTAGTAGCAAGAGTTTCATTATTGTGGAAGTGAGTGTGATTGCAAGAAGAAATTATGGGAAACCATGGCTATTTATGTCAACGTACGACAAGTAATTATTTCGATGCTTGACGCTAAAGCGACGACTCACTAAGATTTAGAAGAAGGAACTGAGTATAGCTTGGAGAGAGAATTCAGAGTACGTACAGAACTTCAAGTATGTCCGCCTTTCATACTTTTCTTTTTGCTACTTGTGACTCGAGAGACTGAAGAGATTCGCAAAGCTAGCCACACTCCCACCAGA
This sequence comes from Fusarium tjaetaba, assembly GCF_013396195.1. Lineage (NCBI taxonomy): Eukaryota > Fungi > Ascomycota > Sordariomycetes > Hypocreales > Nectriaceae > Fusarium > Fusarium tjaetaba. Next base: position 379,557 of record NW_023501237.1, read on the forward strand.
AAGCCTCTTTGACGAGCGTAAAGACTCGACACATTGACTTTTGAACGCATATATAAAAAACATGATGCTTCATGTCTATCAGGGATGTTACTTGATGCAGTTACGTTTCATCGCAACAAATATGGCTCCGTTGACTGTCAGCTCGTGGAGTGAAGCCTGAGACGGACAAACGTCATGATAATGGGGGGTTGTTTGCGCCCCAAATCGCGAGATTTAGTTACAATATTATGATATGTTAACTGTAGTTATAAAGGGACATTTGAACGATATATCCTGAAGCTGAAGGTAGTGCAGAAGCTCTCTTGAAGGCATGTGACTGCGATGCAGAATGACATAAGGCGTTCCCAAAGGATAAATCGATTACCATCAAGCAGAGCGAAGTAGAGACCCTTTACGATATAAATGTTCAGCTTGATGAAGGGAACTATAGTTGTAAAGTAGTGTTCAGAACATACTCGTGAGAGGTGGCAAGGTTGCAAGGGCGGTGGTTCAGTCATACCCACACTTAGATGTGCATCTCTCGAGGACTTGACTTTTTAGGCGGTTTCAAGATCTTCTTTCTATTACTACACATTAATAACTCGCGAATACAGTGTAGGATCAAAGTTCCAGAGACTGCTGACTGTGATTCACAATGCGGCTGTTCCAACGCAGTCATCCAATCACAAGATGCTCTTACGTGCTTCGCCTCAGAAGGCATTCTGACATCCATTGCCATTTAAATATCGCAATGGAGGCCCGCGATATCTTGAATAAACATTCAACAGCCTTAGAAGTTCAAGCATCAAAGCTAATTAAATACATCTATGCCATCACGGTTGTCTAACATTCCCATGGATGAAGAAGTAGAGTCAACATCTACAACCGCATCGATTGAGCCTCCAGGGCACGACATCTTCTGCACGCCCGAAAACAGCGAATTCCTCTCACAAGTTGAGTATAAAGATCTCAACCCAAGCGCCAGAGAAATCCGCCTTCTCAAAATCTTGCCCAACTCGGGATCACGCTTCATCGAGTGCGAACTGCTACCCAGCGTGAGACTCGCTGACGTGCATAAGCAATATCTTGCACTGTCATACTGCGCAGGTGATGTGCGCAACACGAAACCTATTCTCGTCAATGGAGCGAGATGCAATGTCTTTGCCAACCTGCACCACGCCTTAAACACAGTTCGCTACTATTGGAAGACGCATACGTATCATCGAGATTTGTTCCTATGGGTGGATCAGATATGTATTAACCAGGCTAATCTGGCAGAGAGATCTCACCAAGTTGGGTTCATGAGAGCCATTTATGAGAGTGCGAAGGAGACTCTCATTTGCTTGTCTGTTGCCGATACAATAGGAGACGGTATGAGATGGCTTGTAGAACTGGAACAAATCCTTGTTAATCGGCTCATAATCGGGGATACAGTTCCCTCAGAGTTCCGACTAACACCATCCCATCCTTTTGTACTAACGCATCAGTTTCGGACTGAGTTGCAAGGACGTCTGGAGGACGATGAATTTGCCGATGGCTGGATCAAGTTCTGCGATGTCTTGAACAGCCCATGGTGGGGAAGGGCATGGGTCTTTCAAGAGTTTATGGTGTCTTATCGAGCGACTTTCCTACACGGACTGCACTCGATGGCCTACCCGGATATGCTAAGACTGATTTGCGATGTTTGCCTAGCAACGTTGGAGATACTCTTCGAACGACACAGGACTCGCGGGACGCGCGTCAGGAAGAAGCTCAAGCGTGCCCAAGCTACCCGAGCAAAGATTGCACACTCAATTACCAAAGTTCTCAGTGTCCTCCTAGCTAAAAAGGAATGGTTTCAGAGCTTCGATCTGAAGAGGCTTTTGGTCTACACGCAGAACTGCCAGTCTTCTGATGAACGGGATCGAATCTACTCTATGATTGGTCTCGCGCATCCTGGCTATGCATTAACACCGGACTATTCCTCTCAGAACAAGATTGAAAACCTTCTCGTGCAGACCACGAAACGTATAATAACTTTTGAGGATAGTCTGGATGTCCTGTCCTATCTAAGTCGCGGTGATCCCTCGTCTTCTGGCCAGGGAGAGTTGCTACCCTCATGGGTTGTTGATTGGACTAAAGTTCAAAACACCCTCGAGCCCATGCTCTACAGGACAAATATGGACTGGGATGGCAGCAAGTTCGTCGCTCACTACATCAAATCAGGGTGCGCTGACGCTTCATTCGTGCAAGTCCCACATCCAGTTTACTCTGAATTGGGTACTACGGCGTTGCAAGTGTGGGCGGTGTTCCTCGACTCTAAACTCATGATTGGCCGTCACGAGATCTTTGCCGGTAAGAATGGTTTCTTATTCAGGGCTAGATTTCCAGTACAACATGATGATGAACTATGGGTCCTCTGCGGCTCATCGGAGCCTTTTCTGTTGAGGAGATGTTCGGGAGGATATAGGATCGTCGGGCCTGTGCTTTGCCTTACTTTTACAATACAGCCTCCTATGCGGGAGTTTGCAAATTTGAGCAAGTACACTGACGAATCTGGAGATCTTGACCCTTTCAAGATGGAAAGGAAACGGATTACAATCTTTTAGATGCAGACTCAGATGGGTAATGACTTCTGTATTGTAGCATAGCAATGGGGTTTCTTGTTTTTGGAAGCTAGAGCTATTTACTGAGGATATGCTGCACCATCAGCTCTAGGATCACTACCAGCAGACCAAACCGGCGTTCCATCCGGATCAACAGTATATCTGATAATCTGTCCCCGCCCAAACATAGCCCTCTTCCACCCCTTAAGCACAACAACATTATGCCCCAGCTTCTTCAATTCCTCGACAGTCTTTTCAGAAATACCCTCTTCCACATGAACTGTCCAGTCCAAAACGTTGCCCTCGTCTGGCATACCGGCGCCAATGCAGATTCGCGGTGCATCAAGAGCCTGTTGAGGATTCAGACCGAAGAGAACTTGGTTAAGTAGAACTTGGATCGTTCCTTGGGGTTGATTGAATCCGCCCATTACACCAAACGTAGAGTGTAGAGATCCATCGCTGATATTCGTAGCCATGCCGGGAATGATCGTGTGATAAGGTCGTTTTCTCGGCTCAAGCTTATTAGGATGTTTCTCATCCAGCGAAAAGTTCGCTCCGCGGTTCTGAAGTGTGAAGCCACAGCCCTTGGGAATGATTGCCGTTCCGAAACCAGCATAGTTGGAGTTGATGAACGAAGCAGCGTTGCCAGCCGAGTCAGTAACTGTGAAGTAAACTGTATCGCTACTTTGAAGAGCAGGGGATACGAAATCAGGGTTTCCAGGCTGCACGCCGTCGTGGGCTTTTGACGCAGAGAAGATCTTGGCGCGTTCGGCGAGGTATAAGGGTGAGATCATGCCCGCGGTGGGAACTTTGGTGGTGTCTGGGTCGGTGACATACCAGCTTGCATCTGTGAAGCCAAGACGCAGCGCTTCGATAATAGCATGCAGGTAGGCCGTTGAGTTATGATCCTCTGGTGTAAATCTTGGAATCTTTCCCTGTTTCTCGAGTTGTTCGATTATACCCAGCGCCATGAGAGCGACGATCCCCTGGCCGTTGGGGGGATGTTCCCAAAGCTCAACACCGCCATTGGGGTCTTTGTCTGTGAGGCCTTGGCCGCGGAATTTAACGGAGATGGGTTCCGTGTTTTGAGTACCGGTTTCAAGATGATGCTTCAAGTCGTCTAGTTCGAGATATCCTCCGAGGTCTTGCACGACCTTTACGATCTCCTCTGCGATGCGACCGGTGTAAAAACCCTTCTTACCATCCTTCGCCAAAGCTCTGAATGTTTGAGCGAGAGTGGGATTCTTGAATACCTCACCTGGACGGGGTGCTCTCACGCCATCTTGCGCGGAGGCGTCTTTCTTGAGCATCTCTGCAAAATTCGGCGAAGCATCACGGAGAAGCTTCTCTTGAGCTTGCCACTACTCCAAGTCAGTCCAAGCCAAACCCCACATTAAGAACAATACTTACAGAATGAGAAGCGATTTCAGTAAGAGGGAATCCATTCTCAGCTAGTTTGATCGCTGGTTCGAGGATCTGGCTCAAGCTAACTTTTCCACTGCCAAATCGCTCAACGGTATCGACCCAACCGGCTGCTGCTCCAGGAACAGTAGCGGCGTGAACGTGATGAGTTGGGATTTCGCCGACTTTGCCGTCGGGAATGTTGAGGCTCTTGCGGATGTTCTCGATGGTCTGCTTTGAGCCTGAGCGGCCGGAGCCGTTGAGACTTTTGACTTGCTTTGTGGCGGCGTCGAAGTAGAGGAGGAACATGTCGCCACCGATACCGGTGGACACAGGCTCTGTGACGTTCAAGCCAGCGGCTACGATTGATCAGTATTTGTTCAGATTACCATGTTGTTGATGCGTGGTTGACGTACCAACTGCCACAGCTGCATCCTGTTGATTGTAAGTCACTGACCCATGTGCATAGAGAACGTCGACTTACAGCTGCATTACCACCGGCTCTCAAAATCTCAAGACCACAATTCGCAGCATGAGGTTGAGGCGCCGCAACAATACCCTCCGTGCTATGAACAACACTCCTCCTTGAAGGAAAGCCAGTGAAGCCAGCCGAAGTCGGCTCGTAAATCGATGAAGTAGGCAGTGGCATGGTTATGATTCACTGAATGGCAAACAACAATGGACAATTAGAAGTGAAAGTTGAAGGAGAAGAGAAGCTATTTACATAATATTTATGATGTAAACACGACCTCGGGTCACGCCCGACGTTGCACTTGGAGACGTACGTGGGGGAGGGGTTCTTCTCAATGGCGGGGTAAATTTGGAGGGGCGAGGGGATAATGTCGTGATAATGCCTCTCGCCGATCTTCGGGTGTGCATGTCCGGGGTTTGATCGTTGGAGGGCGCTTTTGCATTATTCACGACAGATTTCGGGGTAATTGTAGTGTTTTGAAAGTGAATAGAGGGTGCATGGCTGGTAGTTGACATGACGCCTAAATAATAAGCTTAACAACGCCATATTCTCAGCAACCAATGAACTAGATACCATATGTCGCTTATAAGAAATGACTGCCTGTTGAATTGACTGATGAGTGCAAGGTAAATGTTTCCGCTAAACCGACTTGGCAGTTACGGGTAATACTCAGTTCTCCCCATCTCAACACCCGCCTTCACTTCGCAATCTTCATCCCCAACCTCTGAAGATATGAGTAAATCGATCCCTTGGGCACCTTCTCAAGGCTACTCATCCATCTCGCCGCAAAACTCCCTACAAACCATTAGCTTTCACTCTCACCACAATCACAAGTAGTGTGACTTACCAACTCTCGGTCCAACCTCATCGAACCCCAACGCTCTCAGCACCCAAACAAGCTCAAAATCCACCAAAACACCAATAGCGATAATCGTACCAGCTGCGATCAAACCAGCGTAAACTGGATGCTCTTTCGCAAACTCCCAAGCGGTGTTTGTAGCTCTCTTTACAGCTTCGGCCATGGGCTTGGCGAGCTCTGCCCCATCTTTTAAGAGGTTCTCGATCTTGCGCTCGATGGCTTCGGCGAGGCTTGACGTCCAGCCTGTGGTGGAAACTACCTGTTCAAGACGGCGGTGAAGTTCGGCCTGGGTGCCGGTGTGGTTTTGTAGGATTGAGACGAATTGGGAGGCTGCATCGTCGGCGTAAAGGACAGGTTGGGTGGTGATGAGCTTTGAGCGCGTGTTGATCTCGTTGACCTGAAGAGACGGTTGAGTTGTGGCGTTTTGGCCGGTGAGACAAGAGAGGATGGAGGTAAGTGGATTCATTTTGATGAATGTACTCGTTGCGGATGGTGTTGATGAAAGGACGAGATGATGCTGATGAGTTTGGTTGGACGAGGCTCTGTTTTATTCTGATGACATGATGAACGGCCTCCTGCATATTTGCGACCACTCACAACATTCTCACATTTACTCACCTGCATAAATCACAGACAATATGTAACCACTGTTAGGCGCCGTTGCCTAACTTCATCGCCCGCGCCTTAATGTTGGCCCCAAGTTGAGGCCATGAGAGAGCCAACATTACACAACTTGGCCGGATCGTTGGCCGCAAGGCATATAACACCCTGCAAATGACCTCCGATTCCCTCTTAATAGATATCATTCAGATGCAGTCAGGTGATCTTGCAAGCCAGCGCTTACTATGGACGAGTTCATTTGAACCTTCTACAAAATTGCCTCTGTCAAATGATATGCAGAAACTGCTGGCACAAACAAGCTGCGCCTGCCGTCGCTTGTATTCGGAGTAACTCTTCCGCTACCCCGCGAAACTGAGGAATTCTAATGGCCTCCGAACTCTTCGCACTCGACAGCATCGAGTAATTCCATCGCGTGCTGCCGAGACACTTCGGACACTCCCATCTGGTCCCCTACTTGGCACAACACAACACCAAACTTCCCCCACGTGTAACAAGGCTCTCTGTCTCATTAGCAATCCACCCATCATCCTCAATCCAAAGCTCCGATCCAGATCCCCTAATCGGACTAGAGATCCCCGCGTGGTCCTCAACATTCCAGACCCTCAAGGCCCAGGAACGTAACTCCCACCTCGCTCATCGTGGCGGATCGGAAAAAGGCCAACTTTATCGGGGACTCATTGAAATAATACAAATAATCTAGTATATAACCTCCAGGAACTGTCGCAATGGGTAAAGCAACGTAAACATGGCTTTCGATCGGTGATTTAATTGTCATTGTCCCCGCGCCACATACATAGTTTGGTATGTAAACTATTCACATTCCTGAGCTCTTAGGCATTTGATAGTCTGTGGCTAGACTCTTGCGGCCAAGACGAAAGAAGGTACCGTGGTTTATCGGACAAGCCTCATCCAGGTCCCGGCCCTGATCAGCGTTCCTGCATTGGTGATTAACTTTTCTCAAAGGATGATCAATTATTGCCAAGATCTCACTACATCGTGCCTATGACTGACGTATAAGTACTGGTTGATATCTTGCAAGGTTGTGGTTTGATCACTCCAACTCAAACACACTCGCTCTATTCCCTATCTCTTATATCATTTTTAAAACTTCAAATCCATTAAATCTTCAAAATGAAGCCTGTTCTTGCTCTCACAGTCTGCCTCAGCGGCATCATGGGCGCTGAAGCCTGGGTCTTGCCTCCTGGCGGTGCACCTAAGGCTGGCTATGCTCTTCGTCCAGAGGATAAGACCGGTAACAAGAATGCCGCCGACACGAAGATCAAGTTCTCACCCGCTGGTTCCTCTTCTTCCGGTACAAAGTCAAACGCTGTCGCTGGCTTCATCGACCCCAAGACCGGCGGTACATCGCGTCGTGGCCTTGATAGGCGCGGTGACGATGGTGACGACGATAGTTCTGATGACGGTGTTGAAGGTGACCCTGAGGTCACCGCCTTCAATCACCCAGCCACCAAGATTGGCACCCTCCAGAAGGGAGAAACCTCTGGCAGCGATGATGATGATGAGGATGAGACAAAGTACTTCAAGACCAACAACAAGAAGCAAAACGGCAAGAACAAGGATGATGACGACAAAACCAAGACCAAGAAACCAGACAGCACCAAAACAAAATCCAGCGATGACGCCAAAAAGACAAAATCTAGACACTCTGGTGACGACGACGAGAAAAAGACCACCAAGACTAAGAAGGAGAACAGCACCAAGACAAAGTCTAGCGATGATGTGGAAAAGACTAGCAAGTCGAAGCACTCCGGAGAAGATGATGCTAAGAAGACGACCAAGACTAAGAAGCAGAGTCCTACAAAGACGAAGAGTAGTGATGATGCGACCAAGACGCCTAAGGTGAAGGATAATAAGAAGAAGGGCTCCAAGGATGACAAGAAGGTTGATGACAAGAAGAAATCCAAGAGCACATAACCAACTGTCACTATGTATCACCATTGTCTTACAACCATGTATCTTATCTAGACTTTTATTTATCGGAATCATACACGCGGCGTTCAGGAAAGGTAGCTGTTAATCATCATTCAGCCTCTATCTTGAATTGCATTTGTATTATAACAAAAAAATGTCTTCTTCCCCAGACGTGACAGTGTTCTAAATGTGCTTGCCTTCCTCTTCTCCGCAACTGGTATAGCATGCGTGCAGTTCGGGTACAGATATGTGCTTTGCTTGGACTTGGCGCGTCCCTTGTTCTGTGGAGTGTTGAACTTGTTTCTCTATGGTGGATATCGGAGCGACAAATGCGCCGTGGTTGTAGTGGCTTAGATGGGGATTCCCTGGTATTCGTCATATCCGAGAGCGAGGTTCATGTTCTCTGCGAGGTTTGTTAGAATAGGGGTTTGGTTCTGGGTGAAAGACTTACGGAGGCACTGTGTGGCGGCACCCTTGTGGAGGTTGTCGATGGTGGCGCATCTTTGACAAGTTAGCGGACATATCAAATCCGGGATCGAGATACTTACACGACGACACGCTTGCCGGTGCTGTCAACAGCAAAGCCGCCAATCTCAACGTGGTGCTTGTCCTGGATGGCCTTGACGACACTTTACGACGTTAGTTCATGCGATAAACGCAGGGCTTGGGAGTACATACGGAGCCTCTCCAACAACCTTGACGAGCTTCTCGCCGGCGTATCGGTCCTGGTAGATCTGACGGATATCACGAGATGTCATCTCCTTGTTCAGGGGAATGTTGACAGTCAGGTGAATACCGCGGAACCAAGAGGCGCTGGATTTGTCAGTCTTCAGTGACGCAGTGAGTGAGGTAGCAGGCTTACACATGGGGCATGAAAGCAGCGGATGTACCGAGGTGGTGGCTGATCTCTCGCTCGTGGATGTGGCCAGTGAGGGAGTCTTTACAGGTCAGCTTTCGCTCTCCTCACGTCTTCATTTTCTGCACTTACAGGGCAATAAGTTGTCCTTGAGGTTGTTGGTGTCGTTCTTGGGAGAAGGCTTGGTACCTGTTCCACTGTTAGTCTTCTGAGTCCCGATTCTTGCATCCTGCTGCGCGCAAGACGTGGCGTCCGCATGAGTTGTGACATACCAGCTCCGCTGTAACCACTGACACCGAAAATGCTAGGGATACCACCGAGGTGCTCGACAATAGGAGCCAAAGCAAGCTGAGAGCCAGTAGCATAGCAGCCAGGGTTGGAGATTCTTGTGGCTGTGGCAAGCTTGCTTCTGGGCTGAAGCTCGCACAGACCATACTTCCATGTCTTTTGGTCCTCGTCGAAACGGTAATCGGCCGAGAGATCAACAATCAAGCTCTTGCTGCTGCCCAGAGCCTCAACGAAGGGCTGGCAGACAGCGTTGGGGAGCGCCAGAATCCAGGCATCGACCTTGCCATCCTTATCCAGTTGAGCAACCTCCTCAGGAGACAGACTCTCATAGATGATCTTGCGCTTGCTGTAGCCCTTCAACTCCTGACCCTGAAGTTCGCGGGAGGAAACATGTCGGAGATCCATCATGGGGTGCTGGTTCAGAAGATCGATAAGAGCCTGACCAGTGTATCCACGAGCTCCAATGAGGCCAATTCTCGAGGGAGAGTCGTTGGAGGCATTCTTCATTCCCAGAGGAGGGTTAGGGTTGGTCTGGACAGCGTAAGACAAACGGCCGGTGGAAGAGAGGCATCGAGCCTGTGCGACAGTGAAGCTTCGGCCGAGGGAGATCTTGGGCATGGGCGCAACGAGGGCGGCGGCTCGGGGGGGAACGCGGCGGGCGCTGGTGCGCAGGGCGGAAGAGGTAGCTGACAGCATGATTCCGATGGGGATCGAGCCCAATTGACCTCTGTAGGGAGCAGTTGAGGTGGTGATGAAGGGATTGTTGGTGGGCGGGCAAGGCTCAGATGCGACAAAATAATCCTTGATCGAATTGACGTTGGTGTGGGGTTTGTCGTTTTGTGTGGCTATTCGCGGCCGAAGTCGGTCGCTGGGGAACTTGCTGACTCATCGGATTTGAGCATGATCAACATGTACCGATGGCGAGACTGCAAGAGAGAGGAGTTGATATGCTCAATTATGCAGGACCATATGAAGGGAGTTTGGCTTCATATTGAACCTGATGAGGATTCACCTTTGACCCTTAACGTCACATTGACTGACTGTTGCCGTTGGATATCGCACCAGCGACTTCCACATAAAAGCCAAATGATGGCTTCAGCGGCGCCCGTGAGGTAAATGCCAACTAACAATTTCCAGTGATGGATGGAGGAGTTTGAGATTTGGAACCATCTCAATCTCGTATGTTGAGGCAAGAGGAGGTTGGAAGTGACGAAAGGTTTCACAAATGCACTCATGATGACATCGTTTGACCAAGTCCAGTGCAGGTACATGGTAAATGAAGAAAGGAAGGATGTTTGGTGGTAAAATTGCCATGGCCAATGTTAAGTTTTGGGCGCTTACTGTGGAACATTCTTGAGTGAAAGACGCTCATCAATGCACTGAATGGCGTAATGACTGTCCTCAATCCTGTGCTTAACTTGGAAACAAGTCACCAACAAACGACGCGAGGTGCCGACACAAACAACACTCGTCGGATCAATAGCAATTGTTTCAGCTCCTTCCATTCTGTCCAGGCCAAGGAAAAAAACACAACCTTGACAGACTAGGTGATTGCCTCAGCCTCTACATCCGCATCTAACCCACGCCATTCTGGCCCGCGCATTCTAGGCAAAGAAAGCTCAGATAATCCCCGCTTCTACAATGTTGCCGTCTTTGCCTCCCGTCATGATGAAGAGATCGTAGCGTTAGGTTCGTTGAAAAATGTCCACCTGATTGTCGGATCCACAGGCGATGATGAGGCCTCTTGGATATTGGGCACTTGATGATCCCTCGAAATGAACTGGAACTCAAGTTCATCTTTCTTGGGTAACGACTTGACCGCCCAGGCAGGTACTCACCCAGACGAAGAGCGCCAAATTGTTCGGTGACTTTGAGAACCTTCAGCGCCTGTGTCCTGGGGGAACTGGACTCTATCGCAGCTCTTGGTCTGTGTTTAACGTGCAACCAGCAAAAGGCAGTCACTCCTACTTACACATCAGACTATTATTAGATTCTCGTGTATCTACTCAAACTGGCCCGGCACGTTCCACCCCTCAATACTTACAAAGCCCGCGAGGTCACAAAGTAGTTCCTTGTTGTTAGGTGTGATGCGATGTTATGGGACAGAAGCTCTGCAAGGTATTTGTCACCGCCTCTCAGGGCAATGGAGTTGTCACAGAGTCATCTAGCCATGCTGCTACCTCAATTGACACAAACAGAATTTCGCAGGACAGCCTAGAGGCTTCTACGACTGCCTACTGGGGTGTCACCTGCAACATGCCATCAATCTCCAACGACCCCCCAGATGCCGGTACATTGACTACACGTCGTTGAAACAGGCACTCGTGAGTCATGGCCCTCTGTCACAATCTCAAAAATGGACCGCCGTGTAATGCCTTTCAACCCGTATGCTGTCGACCTCAACGTTACTTGAGAATGTGAAGAGCCTTGCCAAGTCGGTCTTGAGCCTCTTGCCTTGATGGCTAAGCATCTAATAGCGGCCTCCTATACTGGGAGCCTGCGTCAAGGCCTTTTCTCGGTGACAAACACCAGTCGTGGTGCAACGTCCAGTGTTGTGGCAGTGAACTTGGTGTATCCTTCCGACAAGCAGGCTTCCAGTAGTCGTGTTGCACGCAACAGTCCTTAGGCGTTTCGTCCTTGGGCAGAGTCATCTGAGGGGAGATTGTTGGCGGGCCGGTTCGCCAGATAACTTGACCTCATTGAGGTATTTATGCTGCTAAGGGAACGGTGCGAGGTCTTCTTCAAGCCTGCAAGCTCTCCCAAAATCTTCCACTGCAAAGAGACTTACCCGAACCCTCATTTGTCTTTATTTGAGACAACATGGCAGAAATTGTCAGACCTGCACTTGGCCAACAGGTCGCCATCGGTACTCTTTACGACGCAAGAGTTGACCAATTCCTTCCGTCTTCTATCTTGCCGCCAAATCCACCACAAGGAACCGTCTTGCGAAGTTCTTGCCAACCCTCTCGTCAGCGCCAGAGTGGAATACACCAAGGTTCCGATCATGCAAGTCGATTCAACGCAATGCGCATCGATGGCAACCTCGCAGCAAGCATTCTATCCGGTTTGATCGACCTCAAAGGATCTGCCAACTTTCTGAAAGACAGCACATTGGACGGCGATATCCTCTATGGCATTAACCGGAGTTTCTTCAACACCTATGAAGATGTTCTTAATCTCCACCAGAGTGCTTTGCGAAGCGGAATGGCCTCTGGATTCTTCCTCCCGGCTGATCGTCACAGTACCCACGTGGTCACCGGTATCCGATGGGGGCTACAAAGCATCATGACAATGGAGCATCGCATAGACGATGCAAGTCAACGAGCGGCCCTAGAAGTTGCTTTTCAGAAAGACTTGCATGAGCTTGACGATATTGCCAGGTCCATCTACTTTGTAGACTGCAGCGACGATTCGCTGAGCCATCGACTTGAACTCGACTATGAGTTCATACTCTATACTGATATCCAACGCGATTATGGCATTTACAAAGAGACACTTCCTGTGATGTGCAGGTTCGTGCAAACAGGTCCGCAGCAAATTATGCACACTACTGGCAGCGCAGGGTACCCAATAGAGTATACTTTACTTCCCATACACATGCTCCATCATCTCATGCCTGGCAGGAGGGCTCTTCCGGGACCTCACCATCCCCTGAGAGCTGTCACCAATATTGATCCTTTATTTGTTCTTCTTGATGATTGGAATACTTGTAAGGAGAAACTCGAGGAGTACAGACACTCGCTGGTTGGTCGGGAACAATATCTTGCAAGGGACCACATTGAAGAAGTCGATACAGCAATTACGCGGCTTGAAAACTCCCGGAAGGACTTCCAGATGATTCTCCAAAGGGTTGTACTAGGGTTCAGAGATGGTATAGTGGATGAGAATCGTCTCCAGCAGCTATGCAATGTCCACGAATCATCTCCCGGGAAGATTTCTATGATCGCTGGTCAGCAAAGCGACAAGCTCAGATTCATCGAGCAATGTCTCAACAGTGGAGCGACATATATCGGTTTCAACGGTGCTTGCATCAATGAAAGCACGCTGTCTCACGATCCTCCTCCATATCATTTTATCTTCAACAATGCTGTGCTCAAGAGTTCAACTGCGTGGAATGAGCAGTGCACAACTCTTAGGGAGTTTCTTCACAACCCGCAAAATCAGAACCAGGTGTTTATAGTCGACTGCGATGCTCCCTCTGAGTATAGAGATTTGGAGGCCCCGATCTTTGGTCCAATACGAACAATGCCGAAGCCAGTGATTGAGGTTTCGGAGTATCGGGATAGGTCAGCAGAACGAAGACTTCCTACCAGGCAAGCAGAGCACCGGCAACAGCCACAAAGGTGTATCGCGCGTTGTGATCAGGGCGAGATGGATTTTGATGGACGGAGACCGGCTCCGCTCCGTCTAGTCAGGGTTCCCTGTCCTGGTCAATCTTGCGACCCTCACTTGAGTCGTGAATGGGCCTGCGCCACTTGCAACACTCCTCTAGAATTTGGGCCAACGACCAACTGCATCTACTGCGACTGTGGTTCAGCCGATTACAGCTCATGGGACTTCAAATGCAATAGTGATAGTCACGGACGCGGCTTCGATCGATACCACTCGGATGAACTTCATCGACTTTTGACGAGATCAAAGCACCCTGAGTGTCGCAATATCCTGGTTCTGGGACAGACTGGGGTTGGCAAGTCAACATTTATCAACTCCTTTGTCAATTTCTTGACGTTTGAGAGTTTTGATGAGGCGAAATCAGCCCGGCAACTAGAGTACAAGGTCCCGTGTTCCTTTGCAGTCAGTCACTGGAACACATCCGACCCAGACCAGGAACTTCAGAACCGGACGATCCGCGTTGGTTCTGGGGATGACGAACACGACGGCACCAACGGTGATTCTGCAACACAGAGGACATCAGTCTACAGGGTGACATATCATGGTATCAAATACCGCATCATCGATACCCCAGGTATCGGCGACACCCGAGGCCCGGAAATAGACAGTAAGAACATCAAGGACATCATGAACACTCTGAAAAGATATGAAGAGCTTCATGGGATCTTGATCCTAGTCAAGACCAACGAAGCACGCCTGACAGCCACAATCCATTTCTGTTTTGAGGAGCTATTGTCCCATCTTCATCGCAGTGCTGTTGCAAACGTCGTCTTTGGATTCACGCATACCCTCATCTCCAACTATGCTCCAGGAGATGCTCTCGGGCCGCTCCAAAACTTCCTGAAAAATAACACAACTGTTGACCTGACAGTCAGTCGCGCAAATGCATACAGCTTTGATGCAAAAAGCTTTCATTACCTGGCTGCATACTTTCAAGGTGTTCGAGGCCAAGACGAGAGAAGTTCTCGCGAAAGCTGGGATAGATCGAGGGCAGAAACTCTGAGACTACTGTCCTATATAGATAACCTCAAACCACATGAGATCAGGCAAACGCTCATTATGGAAGACGCACGCGAAGCCCTTGGTCATTTGATGATTCCCATGGTTGAGGTTTCTCAGGAGATCAGAAAGAACTTGAACCTTCTGGAAGAAAAGATGGCAGAGCTGAAGGACACGCGCCTGACGGGGGATGAACTACGAAAGAAACTTCATCTGGAAAGGATCAAGGTTGTGCCTACAAAGCTCGAAAAGCCTCGGACTGTCTGCAAGAACAAGCATTGCTGCGAGTTCAAGTCCAATTCCAACGGCGAGGTTGTCCCATTCTACAGGTCAATTTGCCACGAAGGTTGCAGACTACCAGGTGTCACCGAAGAGTGCGTGGGCCATCCGGAACTCATCAAATGCAAGGCTTTCAAGGAGACCAAAGACAAGAGTTGTAAAAGTTGCAGGCATAGTTGGCAGGAGCACATGCATTTCTTTTATGAACTGACAGAAAGCAAGGTCAGAGTCAAGGATAAAGACGTTGAGAGACGCCTCAGATATAATGCAAGCGATGTGGCTCTACGACAAGAGGGTATAGAGCGAGTTCGGCAGCTTGAGAAGGAGTATAGAAGTGAACAGAGACAGTTACGAAAGGCGACGGCGCAGTTTGTCGCGTATCTGAGAGAACATTCTGCCAATGCCTTCAATGATGCAACTGAAAAGTATTACGACCAGCTCATCAAGGTTGAAACAGACAAGATCCAGTACGGAAAAGACAAAAGAATAAACGTCGATGCGAACAAGAGAAAGCTCAAGGGTTTAACGGATGATAGAGACAGGCATCTCGAGCTTGTCAAGACGATCCAGGAAAACATCCATGCTCCTCGTGATCAGACGGAGGCGCTTCTGACGCAAGATGGGGTCGAGCAACTCATCAGGGATTTATACAATCTTAAGCACTTTGGCAAGAGTTTGAGGAGTTTGAGAGATGATATTACGCATTACAAGGATCATGGTCAGCGATCGCGTCGATCTCGGTCGCGGAGATCGAGGAGCGCTGAGACGCGTGAGGATGTAAGTGATAGATCGAGTCGAAGCGATGAGCGTGAAGAGTCGGGACGGAGCAGGGGGATCCTTCGAGGGATTCATAAGTTTCTGTCCGATAGGTAGATTCGTTGGGCATGACGAGGTAAGTTCATGAGATTCGTAAATGAAGGAGCTGAAGGGCATTCATTCGCTTAGTTATAATAAGTTGATCTTCAACTCGTTTTATACAAAGTCTATCATATTTTTACAACAATAATTATACAGTGTTTAGAAGAACCTCCAAATAGAGTCAGCTGGCTTGGTGGCCTTGAACCTACCATACCACCTCACCAAAGGCCACAGCAGCAACATCGACAACCCCCAAATAGCAAGGTACGCAAAAACATTGTCAATACCTCGCGTCGAGTCCGGATCCATCTGTCCATGGTTCTCAGTCTCATGACCAAACCAATCAACCATGACTCCACCAAAGATAAAGACAAAGAACAAATGCGCAAGGTAGAAGAACAACGCTGCTCTACCAAAGTCCAACAACATTGTGAAGCGCTTAGCAACACTAGCAGGAATTCCACCGAAGATTGCGAGAAGGAATAGGTTTCCGGCGAGAGTGAAGGCCCAGAATGCGACGTCGGGGGGATACTTCATTATGTAGAAGAAGGACTGGACTGAGACGAGGTATTGGTTCTTGTCGGGATGTGCGATGTGATCGGGTGTTTGGAGGCAGCCTTCGGAGAGATTTCCAAAGTGTAACACGCGCGTGAGGACAAATATTATGAGGAAGAATATTCCAGCGGCGGTGTTGCATAGTGCTGCGACACGAGAGTTCCATGTTCGTGCGACGTCGATGCGTGCGTATAATAGTCCTAGGATCGCGAATGATACCCAAGCCATAGGCGGAAACACTGACTGAACTCGGTCTGTCAAGGTAGTCCAGAACCAGACTCCGAACCAGGGATTATGAGATATAGCGGGACTATCAACTGGTGCAGGCTGGCCAGCTGAGAGAATTGTTAGGGAAGATGAATGGTCGTTGACGGTGCAGTGGCCGTGTGTAGGTGAGAGCCAGATATTCCACCATATCGTCACCACACCCAACACCGCAAGCAGCGCATTGTGAACATGCCAAGAAACAGTCTCTCCAAAATCCAAAGATTCACTTCCCCCAAGCAGCGCTTCACTCTCATCAGTAGCTTTCCTCGGAATACGCTTCGCAAGCCAAGGCTCCGTAAAGTCCATAGCAACCCACAGCAATCCCGCAAGCAAATAATCCACCGCCAAAGAAAACAGCACAAAATTCATAAACCACACTTTTCCCACCGTGATAACCCACCCCAATACCACATTCACAGCCGTGAGGACAAAAGCCCTTATGAGAAAGTACCGCGCAATACGACCGCGCGACCAGCCCAGCTTCTTCCGCGATCGTCCGAGGTACACCACGCCTATGCCAAGTAACATAGTGAACCCTGGTGCGCAGAGGTGTGTTAATGTTCGGATTATGTAGGCGGGCGTGCGGTTCCAGCGCTTGATGGGCACGCCATCCATTTCTGTCTCGCGGCCTGTGCCGTGGGACCAGGTGTTTAGGGCGAGGGCCATGTGGTCCATTGCCATGAGGAGCATTAGAAGGCCGCGGAGGAGGTCGGGAGCGAGGGCACGCGTGGACGGTTGTGTTGGCTTTGAGGGTCGGGGGGGAGTGTCAGACGGAAAGGAGCCGTAGCTGACATCGGGACGTCGGGGGGTAGCATCGTGGGAGGGTTGTGCTGACGGCATGGTTATGGTGTGGTCATCAGCTATACTCGGGGGAGATACTCGCTATCCGGTACAAGAGAGGGTATGAACAAAGGAAAGGAAAGAAGGAAAGAGAGAGCAAGTATATCATTACGGATATTTCGGGCGATCGGTCGACATCATAGATTCTATGTTGGACTGTTTGTGGATTAATAAGGAATAAGCGGGCGGACTTTTGGTAGCGGAGTTTCAGTCCATCATGGGTTAGTCGAATCGGAGGGTTTGGCGATGAACCGCGCGGCTCGTCGCTTGGTAATCACTTCAACATTGGGGCCTAATTAGGGGATAGTTCAAGAAAGAGTAATTAGATAATAGTATAGGTATATCGAATTGATATGTAGTCGTAGCAGAATTAAAGACCAAAGCAGATAAAGATCTAGTGTTCACAAAGCACAGCAGTAAGAGTAACCCCTGTCAATCAACCCCACAATCCAACGCTCACCACCCCCGTCAATCATCCCTCCTAAGGCTGCACAAGTGCAATGTCGTAATCAGTAGGAACTAGGAGACGACGCGGACGAAGTATTGAACAAAGTACAGATCCCAAGCTCTTCAAGAACTCTATCCCCGCGCACCTATTGTACAAGGAGCATGCTTCAATGCAGTCTACGAAGCTTTCTGCACTCGTCGCACGATATGTAGCCGTTTATCTAGGGGGGAGGTGGTGGGGGGGCTGCGGAAGTTGTTGTCGTTGGGTCGATTGTTGACTCTATGGTTGTAATGTCTTCTGTGGTTGTCTCTTCAGCAGTTGCAGCTTCAGTCGAGCTCTCTTCAGTAGTAAGAACGGCAGTCGTTGTATCTTCTGCCGTAGTTGCAGGCTCAGCGGTCGTAGTCTCGCTCTCAACAACCGTTTCGTTAGAGGTGATCTCTTCCACCTCCGTAGTGGTCTCTGTAGAGGGCTGCCCAGCTTCAGTAGTAAGAACGGCAGTCGTTGTATCTTCCTCCGTAGCTGTAGACTCAGCGGTTGTGGTCTCGCTCTCAACAACCGTTTCGTTAGAGGTGACCTCTTCCACCTCCGTAGTGGTCTCTGTAGAGGGCTGTCCAGCTTCAGTGGTAGTTTCAGGTGCGGCAGCTGAGGTACTCTCCTCAGAGCTACTTTCAGCAGCCTCTGTTGTCTCTGATGAAGCCTGTGATGATGGCTCCATTGAAGTTGAGTCTTCTACCTCAGAAGATGTGCTTATGGGCGAAGGCGCACTGGTTGGGAATACCTCTTCAGTGGTGGTTTCCTCGAGAGCAGAAGATGAGGCTGGAGAAAGTGTGGAGACTTCCGATGCGGCTGTAGATGCTTCGGGCTCAGTTGTTTGTGAAACTGGCCCGACAGATTGGGTCTGAGAAATACTGCTTGATGCAGCGATGCTATCAGAACTCAATGCAATGGTCTCTGTTGTCGCAGAACTTTCGACACTGGTAACACTTTCAGGGCTGATGGCCTCGGAAGTCGCGGTCTCAGTCGCGCTCGTAGTCGTGTCGAGACCAACGAGTCTCCCATTCTGACACTGTCTCTCTATTCCTTAGTTAGGACCAATCTCACATCAACTTCACAAACTAACTTACCATCATACACCTCCAAGGTCACAACCTCACACCCAACCGGTCCACTCGTAAAAGTAACGTAAATCCTCCCATCGCTCGCCTGACAAAATCCTGCTGTGATACCAGGCAGATCCACCTGCAGCGCCCGTCCAGTCGTTCCAAAGAGCCTCGTAACAGCACCTGCCGGAGGCGCAGGGCCGACAGCAAGCTCTTTATAGTCTTCGCCATCGTAGAAGAACGGTACGCCACTTATGAAGAGCTGCTCTTCTGCTAGGTTGAAGCTTTGAGCAAAGGTGCATATTGATGGGTTGTCATTCCCGACGAAACCCTTGTCTGTGTTTTGGCGTTTGCGGGTGTTGGGCGCGGAGATGAGGAAGATTACTGAGCGGCCTGGTGGTTCGATTATGCCTGTTGAGGTGGTGAGGGCATCGCTGCTCACGATGGACCCGGATGATGTGGTGATTAGATCGGTCAGAGTTCCGGTAGTTGAATCAAACGACACTGTTTCTGAACCAGATTGGGCTTGCGTTGGTTCAATCTCCACGGTGCTCTGGGACTCTATTTCTGTTACACAGTCAGTTTCACGCTCTGGGATGCCTAGTTAGGGTCACTTACGTGTCACAGGTACTGAGCTAGATGCTCCCGTTGATTGACCAGGACTTACTACAGGAACAAGGTAGGTAGACAAGTACGTAACGCACCATGTATCCAACTTCATAGCTCCATGGTCTGCCCGCGAGAGAACACCACCGGCCCCCAAGGCTGTCGCGAGTATTGTTTGACTCTTCATGATTTCTTGTAATTTTCCCTCAAAACACGAGAGAGCTAGACGAAGTCACTTTAACATTTCGCAACGGAACTTCACACATTTAAGTACAGCAGTAATCAGACTATCCCATCCCTTCTTGTCGTATTAAAGAACCTCTAGATTTGTCGCATTCTGCTAATTTACTGTAAAAAGACGCTATATCAGGCTTTTGGTCTTTCTGCACGTATAAATTAATATTAGGCATTCCACAGCCACATAGGTCATTCCTCTTTTCTCTTGATTCAAATTCCTGCGACTTAACAGAACCCCCTTGCGTCGGCTTGTTTGCCGGATCACCCAATCCCATTACCTTATCCCAGAGACCTTTTTTACTTCATCTCTTTATAAGTTCCTCCAGTGTCTGTTGAATCCAGATGCAATCACATCACTTTGTTATTGACGTTAACCTCACAGTAAGCGAGGAGTCGTGTCTCACCCGCCAACTTGACCGTTATTTTCACTCTCACGCTGTTAGTGTAATGGCCTACCCATGTATCCGCCTCTCACAAGCCACGTCTCAAGATTCTGCACGTTCAGGCACGGCCACTTACATGCTGCGCGGCATTGCACGCTACATTGCATCGGTTTATTTTCGCGGTGAAGAGAGAATTAGTCTGAGCTTACTAGACCACCAATAGAGACAAGCGACAGATGAATTACCAAACGCCTTATAAGCTGGAAAACCAACGGGTACTTCGTTCAAATATGAAGTACCATGTTAACTTGCGAGAATATTCTTGTAAGTGAAGAGACCAGGTACCTGCTACTGCAACAGCAAACGGCTAACGGTACTCTTCCAACGACCAGACTTTCTCTAGTTAATCCCATATTTGTAACTAACTAAGACATCGGGCTTCTCACTTCACCTCCACTTTCAGAAGCATCCATCATTGTTGCATTAGCGCATGGCGGAAACGCTCCTCCACCACCTGTGCAGTAAGCATATATTGAAGCCAACATTCACCACGAACAATTCAAGTTGACCTATCAGTCACAGATAGCATAGAACAGAATCCTTAGAGCTCTACCATGTAGTCGCGGCAGTCTGCCTTAGCGTCCTCTCCATCTATCAATCCGTGATCAAAACAGCCCTCTTTTAACGGCTGGGTGCTGATGTTTGCTGTTACCCTTCGGAAACTGCCAAATTCTTGAGTATTTGTGAGTTCTTTCGTGTTAACCATGTTTATATATGCTCAGCTTAGACCTACTCAGACGTAGCATCGTTTCTCATGGGAAACGCAAGTTCTTCGATTACATTTGCTAAATCTTTATTCTCACAGACACCGATGTATATTCCATTGGAAGCTGAAGATCAATTCTATACTCATCTTACCACAATACAGTCACTGAGGATACAAATTCGCGGCACCAAGAGGCCACCTAGCGATCCCTCAAGACTCAGGAGTCTTTGAAACAGGACCAATTAGCGCACAAATGCTTACGGCAAATTGAGGATCATAAAGAGTTAACTCAGGACAGCTTTAAGTACTTGGTTGAGCTGCTCAGAAGTGACTTTCCGACCGGCTTACCCATTCAGCCCTCGCACAACGTAGACACAAAGCCCCTTGACTATGCCATCTCGGACTTTGTAGCACCTTCATATCACCATAAAACGGAACAGTGGACAGTCTTATGTGTTTTCTTACAGCAACCAAGCCAAGAGAACACGGGGAAAGGTGTCGTCAAGGCTCAGCACTATGATCCGGATCCGCGTCAGCACAAGGGTAGGCATACTGAGGTGGGCGAGAAGAGGCATTTGGAGGACCAAAACGCTTTCCATTGAGGTTTGAGGCTGATGATTGGGAGAAGAGGTTCGATAAGGGGCCAGACAATATGCAATGCCTTGGTGGATATGTTATTCTTCTTCACATGGCACACATGTCACGGCAGATGCATTTGTTTGTCGGTGTTGTCATCATGTCTCAGGTTGGCGTTTCCTTTACATTGCAGCCAAGACTGTCTTCTGTTCCCACGAAAGCAATTCTATTTAGAATGCATAGAACCCAATTCATCTACATCGTGAAGCGATATCTCTAATTATCTGGTGTTGAGACCAAAACGTGGGGTTATGAGATGAACATCTCCGAGATCCCGGCAATTCGGCGATATGACGTTTTGTTTTGTTTCCAGGTGACCAATACAAATTGAGTTTGTGACGTGGGGTTCGGCAGAGCTGATGATCCCCGGGTTCCGGGTTTCAATCTTTCAATTGAGTCACAACCATCACAATCTACTATTCACAGTCAAATTATAGAGAAGAATAAAATAGAATGACTCACGGACATGCTCGGAAAAGTCTCGTCAACTGCCGGTGCTTGCACGGCTACGCACGGCCCGGCGACCGAAATCTTGATCTCGGCTGTTATCAAAGCTATCGCCAATCGCCCAACCAATTTGAGCTTAAAGTGATTGACTCGACCAAGAAAAAAAGAAACGAAAAAAGGGCTGCTCAACAAATTACGTCGTCATCCCCAAAATTTCTTATCCTTCGGCATCTCTCCGTCCGAATTTCCAGCGAAGCTCTCTAATACCTACGGCAGTACCCTAACTTTAGGCTACTTTTTCACTGACAGTAGCACCGAGTGTGTCCCCAACGTGTAACCAAGGATTGGATCTACTGCAGGTGGTTTGCTGCAGTCTTGCCCGTTTTTATCCTTGTCCGTTGAACCCGTCGGTCGCTGTCACATCCCATCCCTCCCATTATCGCACCATATTCACTCACACTGCCTGCAGCTGCAACCGCGCTCGTTGTGGATGCCTCTAATGTTTTCCTCTCGGCTCCCTTCCTTTTCTCTCCGCTCCTCCTCCTCCTCCCTCACATCTTTATCTTTATCCTCATCATCTCAACGTCTTGCCTATCGCTCCATACTCACCAGCTTCAAACCCCGTTTCTCTTCTTCATCCTCCACGCAAGACCCAATACCTGCTCCAAAACCAGAGTGGCGCACAATGGCCGAAAAGGACATCACAAAGTATCTCCAGCAGAGCCACGACCGGCTCTTCCACAACAACCGCGCCTGGGCCGAGAACAAGGCCAAGGTCAACCCCGACTTCTTCAAGAACCTCGCCGCGGGACAGTCACCAGAGTACCTCTGGATCGGATGCGCCGACTCCCGCATCCCCGCCGAGCAGATCTGCGGCCTTGAGCCCGGCGAGGCATTTATCCACCGCAACATCGCCAACCTCGTGTGCAACACTGACCTCAACGCCATGGGCGTCATCAACTACGCCGTCAAGCACCTCGGCGTCAAGCACATCATCGTCTGTGGTCACTACGGCTGCGGAGGTGTCAAGGCGGCTATGACCCCCCAGGACCTCGGCCTGCTGAACCCGTGGCTTCGCAACATCCGCGACGTGTACCGCCTCCACGAGAAGGAGCTCGACGCGATCGAGGACGAGAGCGCCCGCTACGACCGCTTGGTCGAGCTGAATGTCGTCGAGCAGTGCCGCAACGTCATCAAGTCTGCTGATGTCCAGCAGTCGTGGCACGAGAACAAGTATCCCATTGTCCACGGATGGGTGTTTGGTTTCAAGGATGGACTTCTCAAGGATCTTAAGATTGACTTTGAGTCTGTGTTGGCCGACATCCAAAAGATTTACAACCTTGTTGACAAGAAATAATGGAAGAGCATGGCGTTGATAGAAGAAATTTAACTTACCTTACTGATTCACGTACTGTGTTCATGACTGATGATCCAAGGACAGACCAGTGACATGACGAGAGGTTCAATCAAGGGGCAACGTCCACCTTTTAAACATATCAGTAGCGTGCCGGAAGTGCCTGATATGCAGGGATATTACTCTCTTCAGCCCTACAAGTTGCCGTAACAGGGACCACGGCTTGGCTCGACCGCACCTCGATGACGGTCTGGGCCTTCAAGGTGTTGAGTGACGGAGGAGCAACACACCGACACGTATTCTCGCACAGCATGAAGCATAGTACCTCATATGAAACGCCAGTGCTTCTGAAATGACAAATAGATTTAAAATAATTTTTAAACACTCTTATTGATGGCAGAAATCGCAAAAAAGTTCATCAGAGGGATCGCTCTCACGTGACCACCCTTTCAGGGTGCATCTCCACACATCGTACGATTTCCACATGGCCTGGTCCACGATGGAGGGATCGCTTGCAGGCCTCGGATCCAGAGACGGCAGTTTTTGATCAAGTGCCGGGTTAGAGATTGGCGAATATGGGGAAGTTGGTTGGCCGGAAAAAGAAGTTTGTCTTTGTTTTTGCTGATCTAAATGGCTGAAATGAATTGGGAAATGTCTCTGTGGTATCGATGGAGGATATGGTGCATCTGAGCCACGGGTGTAAGTGCACAGTCTGCACTACGTTTTATTATGCTTGAGGAGGCATCATTACAATTCAACTGCAAATACCTGGTTCAATTCAGCTTCAATGTGATTTTGTTTCGTCTGGTTGCCTCATGTGTTGTGCTCTCGCAATCTGGTGACCTTGATGGATAGATCGCATCCGGCAAACATTACAACGCCGTATGCACGGTTTGATTGTGCGTACTCGGATAATTGATAGTGAAATTTTGTCGCAGGCAAAAGCCTTAACGTTTACTTTCAAAAGAAAATAGGTAAATAAATCACGGGTTCGTTCAATGTGGGTTGGTTAAGTTTGTCGATTCTGTAACTCAGTAGATATGTTATGGACAATGCAATTATGTTGCCGACAGCGTTACGAACCATTGAGCTGTCATGACAGCTCAATAAACTCGACAGCTCTTTTTAATCCACAGCCAGGATAGAAACGAAAAGAATTAGTTCATTGGTTTATATGTGTATCGTCATTTAATTATGCAGGCGACAAACGCTCGTCCTCACTGACAAACTGCATACCAGGATTACCCTACAGACAAGCAAGCGAGAACATTTCTGCTCTCCCGCTTCATCCCGTTTCACCTGCCAAACCCCAAACTTTGACTTAACCTTCATTCAAACTTGCATCACTCACTTCACTCACTTAAAACCTCAAAAGACCAGCTTTCTCTCTCGGCCATTCCCACTGTCTGTACATGAGCTCTGCTTGCTCATTTCCCTTCAGCAACAAGCATCACGTGAGTGACTCGGTCTGGTGGTCTAGTGGTATGATTCTCGCTTAGGGAAAACCCTACAGCATAGCTTGCGAGAGGTCCCGGGTTCAATCCCCGGCCAGACCCTTTCTTTTGTCCATGAAGCATCTGAATGAGAGAGAATGTGTTTCTTTTTGCTGGTGTTGTTGGGCTGTCGATGTTATGAGGCCACTGAGTTTGGGTCTCACCGAACCTTGAGTCACTTGCAATACCCCTGTTTCGTTTCATACAAGCTTGCAAACATGCTTGCAGAGGTTACTGAAATCTCTGCCCTTTCTCAATCAGTCTTGTTCCGGTGACACCGACAATTGGTTGATAGATGTGTCGCATAGTAATTGGTGATGGATGTTGCGCTTGCATGCAGACACTTTTCGTGGTGGGGACATGTCGGCGCTAGTCTATTTAGGTAGGTCATCCACCTGTCGCGTTTTGCTCATGCATCATAGGGCGAAAGAAAAGACTAAGCCTAAATTAAGGGTGTCAAAATAAACTTAGTAAAGGCTCCCATCAACTTCGATCAACCTGTCTGAGTAATCTTGTCACCTGAGATCGAGGTCTGGAGTTTTCTTGCCTCCCCTGGTCTCAGTGAGTGCACCTCTCAACGGCTCCAGCTGCAAGCAAAAAAAGTAAACAACCCGTACAGGCCCATCTCATCCAAACATAACTTAACCAATACAAACTCGACGTAAGACAAGGCTTCAATCCGCGTTTGCCTCCGTTTGTTGCTCATTTTTTTTCTCGCATTTATTTTTTTGCTCGAATAACCAGTCCAAGTCAACAATCTGCTTGTATCCGCCACAATGAACGCGATTTTCAACTTCCTGTCATCACCGCTCAAGCAGCCCACAGAGAGACCTCCACCCTCCAGCATGCCACTTACCGCCTCGCGACCGAGTTTGTCGCCTAGAGAGCAACGTCTTGCCAAACGCGCTGCGGATAGGTTCTCGGAGCCGGCTGGTCGCAGTCCCGTAAGTTTCATCTACAAGGTCTGCGCTGTGTTGCGCAGGTTGTCTTGATGAGCTGGCACCTCCCCGTGTTATATTAGGCAACCCAACTAACTTGTTGATTTCTTCTAGCGGTCGCGTCTGAGTAACGTTTCTCTTGCATCGACGGATCACGATAACGCCGCCGAGATCTCTGTCGTCAGTCGACGAAGAGAGACCATCGCCATGGCCCCGCCGCTGAGTGTTAAGAAGAAGCGCATCAGCACATCGACGCGCTCGTCGCCGATACACAAACCATCAAAGTCTAACGGATCTCGCGTCGCATCGTCGCCTGCCGTCCGATCTTCCCCCAGAGGGCGGGAATCGGCTGAAGGATCCCCGGCCTCGATCCCCAAGAGAGTTCCGCATATCGCGTCATCACCCGCTGTTCGATCCTCTCCTAGAACGCGAGAATCGGTCGGAGGACCGCCGGCCATCGCCTCGTCACCAGCCCCAGTTCCCAAGAGAGTCTCCCGCGTCGCATCTTCGCCCGCCGTCCGACCCTCCCCTAGAACGCGAGAGTCGGCCGAGCTTGGAACGCCGGCCTCAATCCCTGCTCCTCGAAGCAGCGAGACCAAGAGTCCTAGAAAATCTTCCAGGGCGTCGCGCGCAAGGGGACCGCAAACAAATGGGGTAGAGAAGACGCTCGAGGAACAGCCCGAAGAGGCGCATTTTGAAGAAGAGGTGGAAGACGAAAGGGAATACGAGTTCGTGAGAATTGCGGATCATCGCTGGGTTGAGAACGAGAAGGAGAATATGATCGAGCTTCTCATCCAGTGGAAAGATGGCGAAAACTCTTGGGTCTCAGAGGAACTTCTTCACACCGACAACCGACAGGCTCTGTTTGCGTACTGGCGCTCGCAACCTGGCGGAAGACCTAAGAACCCTGAGGATGACGATGTGTACCAGGTTTTCGCGATCAGGAAGCATCGCGTTCGAAATGGTGTGCCTCAGGTCCTGGTCGAGTGGCTAGGCTACGACACACCCGAAAACACCTGGGAGGACCAGGACTCTATCGAGGAGGCTGCGCCCAAGCTCGTCGAGGCCTATTTTGACCAAGTCAAGGGCAAGGATAAGTATCAGGCCAAGACTAAGAGTCAGACGAAGAGCAAAGCGAAGCCCAAGGCTCCAGCGAAAACAAAGGCGTCCGCGCCCGCGAAGACCAAGGCTAAGGCCAAGACTCCGGCTCGAGGCGTGACTAGAAGCAGCGCAAGGGTGTCGAAGCGATAGAACTACACTGGAATACGACTGGAAACTGGTCGGTTGTACTGGCTAAAAACGGTTGTGGAAGCCATGTTTAAAGGCTTGTGATGATGGAAATGAACATTGTTTGGACTGTAATTATTATCGGAGTGGAAACAATAAGCAAACTGCATTTCTTACATGTGTTTTCTTGACTGTGAAGTCGCCTTTGCCTACCTTGACCATAAGCGCTGGAAATGTTTAGGTAACTTTTACAAGATACTGCAGACTCCTTACTGAGTTTGTTTTATTAACATCGTCTAAAGAGTTGAGTTTTGCTCTCCGAGGCCTGCCTGGCAAATGCATGATGTTGATGATCGGGTTTACTTACGATGCCTTAGGGAGCTTAGGACCTCTATCCTAAAAAATAAAAAGACTTGAGTCGATTAGCATAATTTAATATGGTTTCAGTAATTTTGTAAAGATTTAGGGGAGCTTAGAATGTGTTTTTTGACGTCTTACTCCAACTTCAGTGGTTTGCTCACCATCCATGTAATTGACTGGATCCTGATGGGGCTGACTGTATCCAACACGCTCACCTCAATCATCATCATCTTCACCTCTTCATCCTCACTCAATCCAAACTCCAATAAACACAATCACAATGACATCTCCCAATCTCTCCTCCCGTATTCCAACTCTCATAATCCTCTCCATCCTCACAATCTTCGGCTTCGACGCGCTCATTCTCCAACTCGACCGTAACGGCTACACCTCGATGCTCAAATCCATCACCCACGACCCCCTCCCACGCTTCCTCCCCGATACTAACCGCCTCCTCCTCAAGCAATACACCGGCATAGCACCAGTTGATGACTTTTTCGCTTTTTCGAATGTTATCTGGGCGAATGTGACTGATGGCTCGAGGCCGGAGCTTTCCCTGTTTACGTTTTGTTTTGGGGCGCAGTTGATTGCGTTTTTCGTGGTGTTTTTGATTGAGGCGCAGAGGGTGCTTTCTTGGAGTCCGCTTGTGCTAAAGTAAGTTTTATGCCTTTTGAGACTTGAGAATTGAGGTGCTGATGATGAATTAGTGGCGTGTTCTGGGGATTTGCGGTACAGAGTCTTGGCTTTGGATTCGTTGCGCCGCTTTACTTTGTCATTCACTTGATCTTCACAGCTGGATCGTCGAGGTCTGAGAATGTTCATATTCGCGACTACTTATGTCTTCACACGGTCGTTCCGTCTTTTCTTCTCGGATACATCGTGCCGTGTATTTTCATGGCATATCCATTCTCAAACTTCAACGTGCGACAGTGGTCTAATGCCGTCTGGTCTATTGCTCCAGTCTACATCTTTACACTTCAAGCGGTGTTTACTGTTGTGCTGAAGAGGCTGAGTGTTGGACAGGATGCGCATAAGCCAAAGGTTGTTCTTGACAAGACTGCTTTATCGCATGCCTACAGCTTCGCATGGAACGTCGCAGTCGTAGGCCAGATGACAACTTACGCCGTTCTTATCACAGCGAGCCTCCTCCCAGGTCTCTTCCCCGATGGTGTAGCGGCCGCATTGAGCATGAACAAGGTCTTCATTCCCGACGCGGCGCCTCATTCGTACAAACCCATGTCCAGCGCCGCAGCGGCAATCCACAACTTTTTGATCTACGACTTTGCGACGGGGTCTGTGGCGGGACTTGTCTGGGCGCTGCAGCAGCTTTTGGAGGTCAAGCCGGAGTTGAGGGTTGGAGAGGAGAGGACTAATCTCATGAGGGGGATTGTGACGAGTGTTTTGCTGTCGGGGCCGGGAGGAGCGGTTGTTGCGTTGATGCAGCATCGTGATGAGTCTGTTCTTAGCGCTGAGGGCAAGGCTCAGAAGATTCAGTGAACGAAACAGGGCTGGGATGGTGTATGTAAAAGTTAAAGGCAAGATTGTGATAGGGTTGCTTTCTGTTTATCTAAGCCTTCTCCTCTCTGTTCTCACCAAGAGGGACATCTAAGCCATGTCGTCCCTTGTACCCAGATACCTCAGCTGGTTTCCACCCGCCCTTCTGTAGCAGACTCTCATCCTTGAGCCGATAAACTTCAACCTTTAGAGGTCGACAGCACTTGATCATCTCCTCCTCACTGTCCTCTCCAAAGCCCCAAAGCGATAAATCACCACCAGGGCATGTGCCTACAACAATTAGCAACTCCCAATCCGCATGTCAAATATACACTTACTCAAAGCCATGAGCAAATCCTGCTCCGCCAAAAACTCAATATAATCACCCTTCTCCGCCGGACAAGGATTCATGAAGTATCTCCCCTGCTCATCCAAACCCGTGACCTGAAAGATATTGATAACATCATGAACATCCCCCTCATTCAAGCCATACGGCAACACCGCGCGGGTCAGATTAGAGTGACATTGGAAGTTATATTGTCCTCCGCTGAGAACAGTGTTGATGTACGGATCACATCGTGTGCCGAGAAGATCGTGCACTCGACCTCCATGCTCATCTGTGCCGTACCAATCAAGAGTATCAGTGATTATGGTGGCAAGGGGTCTCATGTAGGGAAGATTGGACCAGAGACGGTCATACGTTGAGACATGTGAGGCGTGGAGTTGTTTGGTGCGAGATGCCCAAAAGCGTTCACGCGGGTTATGAGCGTTCCAGATATTCAAATCCCCTATCTGTGTAAGTTCAAGGCCAAGTATCTTACTCATCCTCTGCTCACTTCACCCCCAGATATCCTTACCAACCTGCGGCCCCTCAGGCGTGCTGATCTTGACGATACAGCCCGCCGGGGCTTTCCATGCTTTTCCAGATCGGATGGGTAGAGTGAATTCTTCGATGAGTTCACGCGGTGCTTCGCGGATGGAGGTGTACAGGCTCTTGTCGACGGTGAGGACGGAGCCTGGGGAGGGGAGATAAGCTGGGACGGGCTTCTTGATGGGTTTTCTGTTTGCTAGACGCGAAGCTCCGTTAGAAGACATGATGGCTGAGATAATTTGTTCGAGTAGGAAGAGAAAATTGATGATTGAGGAGGAGACTGTTGAGTAATAAATATCTCTTGGCTGTTCTAAGTGGAGACTTGATCATATCTCGTCCTCTATTGTATCAGGTTCATTGAGTTACAAGAAGGCGCGCGATAAGGTGCCTTGAGTCTGGAAGTATTTGAATTATAAGTCATAGGGCGTGCATGACATTCACTCAAAGATCATTAATAATCTGCGCTTTTACCTAAGGTCGACTTTGGCTGCATCAGGAATTACACGTTGCTTGTTGGGATGATGCGATCTCGGAGGTGGATCGGCATCGCGAAGACTTGCCGATATTGATCCTACACGGCAAATAAACACTTGCCGGGTGCGTGTATGTCCCAGAACACGACCCTATATTCTGCCAGTGCTCTCTCTAATGATCCACGGACCTAAGTAGTCTTTACAAGTCTTTTGATAGAGAAGGTATCCAAAGTAAGGTAGGTCTGATTCTGTCGTAGAACCAGTACGCTCGCTGGCTTGCCCCGCATTACCTCATTACCCCTCCACCAAGCTCAAGACCCCGCCAGAGCTTATCTTTGTGTTTACTTTCAGTTTCCAACCCAATACAATACACGAGGACCACGGTATCCGAGAGGACGAGGCATCGAAGCGCCTGATGGGGCCCGAGAATGGTATTAGACTGGAGATTCGAAACATAGCATCTGTCGACTACGCGCCATTCCCCAAGGATGGTCGCGCTGGATGAACGCGTCGCAAACGAGAATGTCGACCAGCGAAGCCCTTCGCGATGCGCTCGAGGACGACAATGATCACGGACGCGAATATAAGGATATAATTATAGCCATAATGCATGCGGCTCGTCGAAACCTGAGAAAAATGGGCACATAGCTCGAGGGCGATGGTATTTCGACATCATTGCCCCAACCTTGAGAGCGTAAACGATCGAGGGCCCGCAAGTCATGCTCAAGTTGCAACATTTCCATGGCTGAGAACGACCTCAAATACTGCCGAACATATTCCAGAGCGCACGAAACTGTATCTACGGCAATGCTTCGTTAGCGTGTGTCTTCGCTGTGAGGACCAGTGCAACAGAGTACTCCCACCTGGCGACAAGACCTTCCCCTAAGCGACGCAAACTCGGCCGATACGATATTATCTCACAGCCCTTCGTTCCATAGGCGCACCGCCGTGAAAGCTCGAAGATACTGACAAGAGAGATGCCTAGGCTTTGATCTTGGTAGCTGCCCAGGTCACAACCTGACTAGCTGTCGTCCTTGGGGATGGCAATGTTGATCAAGCAGCGCATCCTCTCAGGCGATAACAAATGTAGCTATCGGGCAAAACTCCAACGTATCAGTGCCGAGATGGGTTCAGATAACCTGATCCTAAGATTGTAGGAAGCAGTGCTCCGAGAGGTCGACGGCGCATTGGCCTTGGTCTCATTGTTGCTCGGTCTACCCATGCCTTCATGTACGACGTTCCATCCTCGTAACATGAGACCTGTCGTCATAGGGACTTGCATGGAGGTGACTCGAAATGGCCTACGACCACGGGTTTTGCACAAGCAGGTCGTCCAAGAGACGAACCTCGGTCGTTTCGCGTGACATGCGATTACTATCCCTGATGATCCTTAGGAATGGTTGAATACGCACTAAGAAGGGAAATAAGACGGTCGCTGTTAAGGTTGGAGTGCTGGTAAGTTATTGACAGCTTGCGCGATCGAACCTTATCATGTCCCTAATTAAGAGCGTAAGTTGAAGTATCACCGATCTAACGAGTTGGGTAACTCATATTGGAAATGTAATATCGCGATGATAGATTTCGATAAATAGACAAGTAAGTGTAGCCATAATGTTCAAAGATATTGTCATGTCAGATGTTCCCTTCGTGTCGCGTTGACATGAAAGAGTCAATGGCAAGACACTATTGTTTGACGACCCAATACTCTTGGCGGATGACAGCCATGTGGCTTTATAGTGTATCACGTTTATTTGAACAGGAATTGTCACATTCTAGTACCCATTGGTCGGGAATGTCCCAGGGGTCGTTGATACTGTAAATCCGTCACACTCGATGTTGGTGTTGACTCAAATAATCGACGATAAACTTCCTCCCCCCTCTCAATCAGTTGAACCTTAATACTTATCTCGTACGACAAAATACCGCGACCCTAGATAAGGACAATTGCGCAATACAATTTATCGAATTTCTTCAAGTTCAGCTCTATTTCCACTATCGTCCACAGACTGAGACACCACCAATCACCGTCCCATCTTGTCAAGGGAGACATCATCCTTCGACCCTTGCACCACGCCTTGAGGAATGCTTCCAAGACAGGGGCTCATTCCAGAAAAAGTGAACATCATAAGAATTGCATGTCAGCCTACAACTCCCTTGCGTAGGGCACGACGTAGCCTTATAGATCCCAAGGGTCCTCTCCGATCTGCGCTTTGTCTTGTGCAAAACGTAAAATCATGGTCGTCATATCAGGGTCCCCTTGGGCCAAAAGACTGGTTTTTCTGGTTATTTCTATAAATATTCTGCTCTGGTGGTATGTTTACTCTACGCCGGGGGTAACAGATAATGTTCAGCTTGCGACGACGAAATTGAAGACGAACGATGCGAAAGCGATACCGGTAGATAAGAAAGCGGATGGGAAGAGTGGGAAGGGTGTGAAGGCGGCGAAAGACGACAAAACTGGCGAGTCTGTTGATAAGAAGGGAATTAAGACGTTCCGTTCTTGGAGTAACTTTGACATCGTCAAGCCCAAGAACGATCACACGTATGTGTATCGCCGGTTCAAGAGCTCGCCACACAAACCACCACATATCGAATGGAACCCCAATGGAAAGCCACTCGCAAAGGGATATGTCTTTATCACACCGCAGTCCAGCGGCGCGGAGAGGGGTCTTGTGCAAGCTGCGTCGTTCATCATGAAGCAGAACGCAGAGATGATATACGCCCATGACGAAGATCCCTACGACTCTGCGGGTTTTCGTGTGCAGACCGTCCACAACGAGCAGTTCCTTACACTCTGGAGGGGCCACCGAAAAATGAGCCATGGATTTGGAGAGGTCATCGTCATGAATAGCGAGTACGAGAAGACTGTTATTCACCTCGATGCTATCATCACCAATATGTACGGTCAAAAGTTCCTTAGTGGGCTAGACTTTCATGAGCAGGAATTGACCACGCGAGGAACTATTCTCGTCACGGCTTACAACACGACTATGTATAACCTCACGACAATGGGGGGTTCAGAACATGGTTTCGTGACTGACTCTCTCTTCTTTGAGATCGATATCGAAACGCAGGAGATTCTCTTCAGCTGGAGCGCCCTCGACCATTTCTGGCCCGAAGATTCAATGCTTCCACTCATCTCATCCTCTGGCTACGGCGGGCCGAAGAATCCATACGACTTCTTCCACCTAAGCTCGATACAAGCCGTCAACCACGATTCATTCCTCATCAGCAGTCGAAACTTCTGGTCTGTGTATCTGATCTCACGCTCAAATGGTAGGATCCTTTGGGAGTTGAGAGGGAATACCAAGGGAGGAGATTTCGGCGCGTTACCGCACCACGGACGATTCCGATGGCAGAACCACGTTCGTGCGCATAATGTTACGTCGCGGGAGATGATCCTCAGTATGTTTGACAATCACAACAGTCCGGAGGATATGGGGAAGACGTATTCGCGGGGTTTGCTTCTCAAGTTGAAGCTGCCGCCGCACCCAGATGAGAGGCCTGAGGTTTTACGTGTTCTATCGCCAGATCGCGCAAAGATCTCGCCTGAATATGGGAGCTATCAACTTGGGTTGAGTAATGGCAATCAATTCGTGAGCTGGGGCGCCGGCGGTGTCGTCCACGAATACGGTCCCGACGATGGGCATGATCTCCGCTGGCAAGCTCGTTTCGGCTACGACGAGTCCATCACGAGCTATCGCGCCTTCAAAGACGTGTGGACAGGCACACCCTCCAAATGGACACCCGCTCTCGTCGTCGAAAAGCGTGAAGACACAGTGCACGGCTTCGTAAGCTGGAACGGCGCAACCGACATAGACTCCTACAACATCTACCTCGCAGAACCAGGCACGGAGCTCAAAGCACTAGGTAAAGCCAAGGTTCTGGGCTTCGAGACAGGATTCGATCTTGGTGTTAAGAACAACGAGACGAATTGCATCATGGTTACTGCTGTGAGGAAGGGCCAGGAGATTAGGCAGTCGAATGTTGGGTGTCTTGAAGGCAAGACGTTTGTTTCGACGATTGTGGACTCGATGGGTAAAGCGACGGGAGATTCAGTTGTTGAGAAGACTACGTTGCAGAAGATCATGGGGTATTTCTCGCGAAGTTGATGAGGATTGTATTTTACTGCGATGCAAGCATGTTGTTTTGTTAGTGTTAACGAAGAAGTTCAGCTCATTTCCACCATGGCTTAATGTGGTGTTGGTGATGGCGCTACGCTAAATAGCCCAGGTACAGAGCGATAGTTTATCTAATTAGTGGTAATTATTGCGAAAAGAATAAACATAGGCTTAATTCCTGTCTCTTGTCTCTTTGTTCTTGTTGCATCGGTTCCAACTTCATCGCTATGAGACTCACTCACCCTGCACTGTTGCTGGCCCTGTGCCAAATTGCTTCAGCATCGCCATGCAAGCCCTCTTCTTCAGTCACTTTCAGTGCTCCTACGAGTACCGACAATGAGTCCGCATCATCTGCGACTGAAACATCGACGGCGCTCTCGGTGGAAACAGGCTCATCCACTGTCTCTCATGACGCAACGTTGACTGCTTCTGAGACCTCATCGACCTCCGACTTGTCAATCTCCACGACTTTTGTGTCAACTTCAAACGCAGAGACTACAACTTCAGTCGAAGTGACAACTACACTTGAAGCGACAACAGACTTGTCGACAATCGTGGATGAGACCAGAACCACTTTTGAGAGCGAGACGTCTGCTACTCTCATCTCGACTACCACCGCTGAGGCTTCAACCACCACAGCAGCAGAACCCGAAATCCCATCCAACCGTGTCCTCAACCCCGGCTTTGAGGATGCATTGGTAGCCCCCTGGCAGTTTATGTCCGGATCGTTATCCCCTTCGTCATCTGAAGTCCACACTGGCGCCCAAGCCGGTTTCTTCACCGGCACCGCCCCCCTAACCTCATTGATGGGCTCCAAACAAATGATCAACCCAGCTTGGATCACGCCCGGCAAGAGCTACAAGTTCTCCGCCTGGGTTCATATTACAGATACTATTAACTGTGGTTACCGCACGATAGTATGTGGTCATGGCAACGGGCAAGGAACGACGAGTGCAGTTGGTTTCATTGGGAACACAGCGGATTTCGCCTTGGCGAGTGTGACGTGTTCCTGGACGCAGGCGCAGTGGGAGGCTGGGCCGAGTGTGCAGATTAGGAGTTATTGCTCGGGATTTTCTTTCTATATGGACGATGCAACCTTGGAGGAGGTTGAGACACTGGGGTGAAACTGAGAATGCCTTATTGATGTTGGGACTAAGGGAACGGGGAAATTGAGGACAATTGCAGCATTTATTTCGACTGTTATAGATTTGATATATAAATAAGGACAGAGAGGTGGCCAACGTAAGATGCTGCCGAGTAACATAGACTTTATATAGATTGTATATACCAAGAATAGACCAGCCAGAACGTGGACCTCAACGTTGAGCACCGCAATGACTACCGCCGGAACGGCTCATACTGGCCAGTCTGAGGATTGTATATACTAACGAAACTAGAAGACGAGCTCAGGGAAGTATTGAAGCTCTTATAAGTTCTGTTGGTCCGTGGACGATGGTGAGCCAATGTAGGAGGTCTTCTCTGCTGGTAGTAGTGTAGGGGAGGTGGATACTGTATATACGACCGAGTTCTGTAAGGGGATTGGGGCAAATGATAGTAAGGTCCGCGATTCCTGAGATTCGCATAAGAAGGAAGATGCGGTGGTGGTTGCAGGTATTTCGGAGGTGTCCGTGGCGGTTGATACTGAGGAGGGGGCTTTGAAGGAGTGACGATAACGGTTTCAACATCTGTTAGATCATCTGATGAAACTGTAGCTAGTTGTCTTGGGTGAAATATGTTAAGGAGAAGTGTGACGAGGAAGATGAATCCTGCGTCGAAGATGTAGAAGTAGATTTCCGTGCCTTGAAGGATGCCCAGAGGACCAGTGGCGTACTCGATTACTCGATAGACTGAGCGAGCGATTATGAGCCCGCAGGCGATGTAAAGAACGATAATCCAACGCTTCCAAGGTATGGTCAGATTAATACTCCTGCGAGATGGGTTATCAACAATGCGGCTGTGTACGATGTGCAAAACCGAAGTGAAGAAGCCGAAGAAGTAGATCTTAAAAGCCAGGCCGCCGATAATGATAAGCTGGGCTGTTCTTTGTTGACTGAATGAATTGGCATTGATCAAGATGCCAGCACCTATATCATATGAGTATACGATCAAGACAGGAAAGGCAATCTTACCAGTGAGTTGTGCTGCCAGAGAGACTACGTCGCCAAAGATGAAGACCTTGGGGATCACTTTGACCGGAACGAGTGAATAGATATCTGCATCCAAAGCAATGATGATTTTGCTGAGAATCATATAGATACTCGCAGTAATCAAACTCGGACCTAAAAGAAACGCAAAGGTCTGGATCGCATAAGGAACGAAAGTCCAGTCTGGTGATTCAGAAGCCGATATAGCACGACAAGCATATCCAGTAGCCTCAACTACAAAGGTCAGCACCTTCGTTCAGTCCACTCACTAATTCTATACTCATAAAAAATTCGGTTCAACTTACCAACACAACCTAAAAGGAACGGAATAAAGAACCAAGTCCTACATCGTATCATCTGTAACAGACAAACCACCGTCGACGCAGAAAACAAACCGAGAGCAACGAGAGAAAGAATAAACGAAGGATGATAATGGTACAGCTCGACTGCTGCCATGGTGTGAGTAAAAGCCTTCAAGGCTGGCCCGTGAATTTGGAAGTAAAACAAAATGACATTTTTTCGAGACAAAGGTTGATGTTTTGGTCTCGGAAGGGTGGTTTAAGACTTTATTCCCCCCGGGAAATGCTATTAATAACCTTGATATGGAGTTGTTTGTGGTTATCTGGGGGTGGTGATGAATGCGGATGTGATGCTGCTTGCGGGTGGCTCCACTGGCTGGATGCAGATGATTATGTCTCACCTTGACCACGTTTTGTGGTGGTGAGACAGATGAGATAATGGAGATTGTTAGAAGCCTTTCCTGATGCATATATGTGAATTTGTCATTGCGCGGGACAGAGTTGTGTGTACCTGAACCGGCGTTTTATTCTTGAGCTTGCGGGTAGAGCCGAGATTTGTCTTCGATCATCGCGAGATAAGGTCCTTGGTTTGTCACGATGAAGCGGGAACTTGGGAGTAGCTGAAGAGCTAATGATTTTAGATCGGGACTTGGGAGTTGTTGTTCGTGTCCATTACAAGATCACTCTTGACATTGTGAGGTCATGTAGATAAGGCTGCCGAGACTTGTTTTTACTGAAGCTGGCGAACCGCTCTGACGGCGAATGAGGTTTAAATGCGGCAGGACTCGTGCAATAAGAGATTGGGAGCTGCCTATCTCGTGTATTCTCATACAGAATATAAATACCTGGGGTCTCATGGTACTGTGCATAATATGCAGACCTTGACATTTTGAGTTTTTGAACAGATGAACAAGGTAGTATTGAGCACAAAGGTAACGCAGGGGGTGTTAGCAAGGTTTATTGTAAGCATAGAACTTAGAATTTTATAGCTTATTGGGATAGAAAGAAATGCAGTATTCATCGAATGACAATATGGTATCATGGAGATACCCTGACGACATCATCAGCTGGGTTTCGGCACCTATAAATTTGTCAACAATCTTGAATTGGCCCAGGAGATGATTGGTTAATATGCTGCAGTAAATTGAGGTACCTGTATGTAGTTATCGAGCTTGTTGGAACATCAAAAGACAATGAAGTGATCGTGAAGGTTGTAAATAGTTAGTGAGATGCATGGGTCAATCGTAAGACCCCGGAGCTTATCTGCGGATCTTAAGATCTCGGGTATCGTGGGGTTGAACACAGATGGCCCTAGTATGCCCTGTGAATGAAGAAATATGCGATTCATTACCAGGCACAACAATTCCTGATGAATTGCAACTTCAATAGCATGTAAAAGTTGAATCAGAATGGGCATTGTCGTCTCTTAGTCGATGACATTCAGTTCCATCGAGCACGTCTTAAACCCGAGTCATACCCGATGTGCCTGATCCTTTCCTCAAACAGCAAAGCGCAAAAAAGAGGCTGGCTGGGTGATGTCAGAAACAAGACTAAGCATCCCCCCCTCGTCGAATCACACACCAGCACGGGAAAATATCTCAACCTGTCTCTGGCTTACCGATCCGATCCTCAGGGAGGCTTGTCAACTCCACGATCGAGATATTGCCTGCCTTAGTGCCAAAACTCACAACTCCGCATTCATTCAACGTCCCTACGCCAAAGACACACCGCGCCTGAATGTACCTGTAGCGCCAAGTGCACGTCCAGGGGACTGTCGCACCCTTGGATGGGGTTGATCAGTTAACTAGCCAAGGTAAACGAGGATACCACCACCGCGGAACTGGGAGGGGGCACGTCATGCCGTACAAGACTCTGCTTCCTGCACCTGATACTTCGGGTAGCGATCCTGGGGGTCAGGATCAAGATACACGGGTTGCTAGGCGCAGGCGGGCAAACAGGCCTAACGCCTGCGAGAACTGCCGCCTGAAAAAAGCCCGTGTAAGTCACTCCTTGTTTCTCTCAACTACCTTACCTGCTTGTTGTACCCAAGTTTCCCCTACCTCATGTCTGACCCACTGCTGATGCTGTGCCCAGTGTGATGGTAAGAGACCAAGCTGCTCCAAGTGCGAGAAATGGGGAACGACGTGCGTCTACAGCGTCGACCACCTCGGCAATGTCGAGCGTGAACTCAGAGAGCACCGTGATATTCTCGAGTTCCTGCTGTCGCTCCCCGAAGATGAAGCCCTCGCTGCACACAGGCAGCTTAGAAGTATGAGTAACCTTTCCGATGCACTGTCGTCGTTGCAGGGGAGTATGCATGGCAGGCTTCAGCCCTCCGGTATACGCACTGCGCAGGCCATGTCGCCGCCGACGTCGTCAGGTCTCGAGTTTGAGCTGACGGTCCGGCATGGCATGGCGTATCCTACCTTGTTTCCCTTGGACCTACCGTCCTTGAGCGCCGATCCTAGACTGAAACCTGTTCAGCGCTCGTCTCAAGGACTTTTGCTCGATGGGTCATCGCCGTCTGACACAATGTCCCCGTCGACATCATCTAGCAATGAGCAGTCTGTACACACACCGAATCCCCAATCGCTTGAACGTCCAAGCATTAAACAAGAGGAGGACGTCGCTGGCCCTCATCGGGAAAAGTACTGTGATGAGAGGTTACACCAACTGCAGATTGGGTACTGGACTGGTGTCTCTATTGACGACGAAGTGGCTGCCAGTGCCATCTCACTGTACCTGCAGGGCAATCACTCCATATTCGGGCTCTTCGACCCCGACCTTTTTATACACGACCTCGTTCACCGCCGCCATCAATACTGCTCACCCTTTCTAGTGAATGCCCTACTGGCCCACGCCTGTGTAAGTTGCCACTTGCTACATGTTATCATAGTTGCTGATGCTGATCCGCTATAGCAAGCTTATTCTGTGATTGACGAAGCTGTCGGCGCTTTGAGCCAGGACTTTATGAGAGATGCGGGCATATTATGGCGCGCTGAGCGATCTTCCGACTCATTAGTCAACGTCGCTGCAATCCTCATGCTCAGTGTCAGTTGTCATCTCGAACAATCCAGTGTTTCAAGCAATGATCTTCTCGATGATGGGCGCGCAATGGCAGAGCGGTTAAAGCTCTTCGGTATACCGCACACACCAGAAAACGCAGCATCATTCGATAGCTTAGACCCCGACACCAAACGTGCAATGGCTCACACAGCCTGGGGAGCTTACAGCTACCTAACGTACGTACCCTCCTCCCCATTCTTACGTCCCACTAACACCTCAGACTAAACACATTCTGGGTTCCAACCAAACCCATAGCCTTCCCACCCATGTTTCCCGTCCCCGGACGGAGCAGCGAGGACACGATAGATGAAAGGTTAGCAGTTCACTGGCCGCCACACTTCATCCCTGACTATGCAGGAAAAACTTTTCAAGCACTATGTGAGCTCTGGACTATAATGCAGGAGGTCATAGCGGTTTACTTTGCGCATCATGGTGATGCTGGTGCTGCTTCGATGAGGATTCCTCTGGCGTTTGTGGAGGCCAAGTATCAGAAGATATTGACCTTTACGGATTCGTTGCCGCCGGAGATGTCATCTATTGATCCAGGGAACATGCCTGATCATGTTTTGGCGTTCAAGTAAGTTATGCGTCCCGATATTTGAGAATATGACTGACGATATACAGTATTTTACTGCATGTTGCTATTACGCACCTTTTTCACACATTCATCATGGATCCAAGCAATCAGAATCTAAACCCAGCGCTGCTAAAGTCCCCCAAAGCAGCACTGCGAGCATCAACAAACCAACTCCAACGTCTCATCCTCATCAGCCGTCTCTACCATCCCCACGCCCACTCCCTCAGCGTTCTGAGCTCGGCAGTCGTGCACGTCAGCAACACCATAATCCGCGACGCCGCCCTGCGCAACCATTCCATCCAAGCCCCCAGTCTCAGCAAAAAGCATCGACGACGAGGAAGTTTCGAAGAAGCACACTGGCACTTCTACTTCCTCGTGTGTCTAGCAGCCTGTCAAGATCTAGGCGCTTGTTTTCCTGTCTGCGAACCTATCGGTAAAGGTTTATTGGCTATGGCGATGAGAGATGGAAGCATGACAGCCGCTGAAGCAAATAAGCTCATGCGTGCGTTGGAAGCGCCGAAGCAGGTTGTGGCGCCTAGTAAAGACGAGAGCGGTACGTTTGGAAGTTGGGTTTTGGATTTTGATCTTGAGGCTTCGAAGCCTGGTGATGGACATATTAGGAACTTGGCTGCACAGTTTGAGGAGTTGAGTATGCATAATGAGTTTACGGAGGGGGGAGATTTTGTGGTGGAATAACGGGATATATGGGTAATGAATACGATTGATACCCCGGCCATTGAGCCAACGAGTCAGGAAGGAAACATGAGAACATAAAAGCAAGGCGAATACGGACATTTTGGTTACTTACTCTAAAAAGTACAAATATTGGAGTATCTCTAGCCGTCTCTTGCATCTTAAGAATGATCTAGGAAGCAGATTGATATTTTCATCCTTTGTCCAAGAGGAAGAAAATCTGAATGTGTAGATATCATGGACTAGTTGATGGTTCACATTACGCGCCTCACACACGATCATGATCTAGAGTGGCATGTCTATGATTTCAAATCTGAATTTACACATACAACAAAGTACAGTCTACAGAACTAACAGCATCCACCACCATGATCATGGCTATGCTCATGAGCCTTCTCAGCATCCCTCTCACTCAACCCCTCCGCCTCCTTACTCACACAACTAACATGAAAAGCCGCCAACTTCACCAGTCCCGGAATCTCCCTCAACAGCCTAATATTCTCCTTAAAATCACTCGTCTCCCGAAACTTCTGATGCGCCTCCACACTCGGCCATCCAATAAACGCCGCCATCATACTCCCCGTCTTACCCTCTTCTCCACGAATGGGTACGTCGTTCTCAACACTCCATCCGTAGCTGATGCCACGCCAGTCGCGGGATGTCTTTAGTGCTACGCCGGTGAATTCTTCGAGACGGCGGGTTGCTGTGGCGCGGGATGCAACGTCGTAGTCTGGGGGGAAGAATGCTAGGAGGACTTCTGTTACGGGGGAGCAGTCTTTGTTGAGGACGTCTTCTGGGGGGAAGGGGGTTAGGGTGACGTGTTTGTTGATGGAATTTGAAAAGTCCACGATGGGTTTGAGAGATTCAATGATAGGGCCATGATCACTGAAATTCTATTAGCACTATTCTAAAGATAAGGTTAGTGTTGACTTACGCGGTCTTAGGATAATTCTCATGATCCTCCAAAGTCTCCCAGTCAAGAAACAACCATAAAGTAGAAGGATTCTCAACCTCAACACCTGTGTAAACTCGTCGAGCACCAGGTTGTTTCAAAGCTGTCTCAAGGACATTTTGATAAGTCTTTGCCGCAGCTGATTCATCAAAGACATTGACGCCCTCGTTGAGGGTAACGTATGAAAACTCTGTCACGTTTTGAATTTTAGAAGCCATTTTGAGAAAGATTTTGTGAGGAAAGGTTATATGATACGAGTATGATGTTGATGTATGAGGAGGGGTAAATAAGGTGATGGCATCCGGTGGGGTCGAACACGTGCTACTTCCGTTAACCCGCATGGAACAAGGGAAGCTATCGCCTCGTTGGAATAGTCGAGTCATTTTGGCGATTCAAGGGTGAATGGATATAAAGATACTGAAATAGTTATGGTCATTGTTTCAATCATTCTTAGAGCCACTGGCTTCACTTCCACCCTGCGCCTTAAACTCATTGATAGCCTTCTCCGTAACCCTCATCGCCTCCAACCCAACAGGAGCACCAAGATAAATCATCGACTGCAAAACCGCCTCTCGAATCTCAATCTCCGTCAAACCATTCCTCATAGCTCCCTTTGTATGTAGCGTCAATTCCGGCCATGCCTTTTGCGCCGTCAAAAACGCCAAAGCTATTAAACCCGTCAGAAATGCTAATTTGATATAATCGTATCACTTACTGAGAAGACTTCTCTGCTTTCTATCAAGACCAGGTCGAGTCCATACGTTTCCCCAGGCATATTCTGTTATGAGCTCTTGTGCGGGTTTCCAGTATTCGTTGTCGAGACTTGCGACTGCTTTGGAGACGTATTCTTCGCCGAGAACTTCACCGCGGACTTTGAGGCCCTTTTTGAAACCTTCGCTGAATTCTTGGTTTTGAGACATGGTTTGAGATTGTGAAGTAAATGTAGGATGTTGATACCAAGAGGGTTGAACTGTCTGTTGACGTTGTTATATACTTTGAGGACGGAGGTCCTTCTCCGTGTCCGGGGACTCCGCAACCGGAGCACCCGGCTGTGAACGGCGGGGCCGGTTATCGAACATGCAACTGGGAATGATGTCTTACTCGATGCAGTTTTAAGTAAAATCCATCTATAGCATATTTATAATAAAATAAAAATAAGCTAATAGATTAGGACTCAATATCTTTCAGTTTCATAGAATGGTAATTAACCAGGACGATTACATATAAAGACAGTGACTTATTCTGGCAGCTCGTGTATATCACTGCATCATCGAGTACGCTATAGTAAATTACAAAAGACAAAATACCATTACTCCGACCAACTAGATCCCATATTACACGTTTGTCTCCGAAGTGGAATAAGCACAACTATCAGCATCATCCTCCATTCCCATCTCAACCCTCCAATCTTCAGGTGCGCACCAAACATCCAATGCATCCTCATTCACCTCAACCTCATCCAAGCCAGCCCAGGCCCCTAGGTCCAAGATATCCCCCACATCATAAGAAGAAGAAGATACAGAGATCAATTGCTTCACCTTGGAGGTGATCTCCTCAAGGTAGTCCATGTTCTGCTCCAGATGCCATGAGTAATCCTGCCCGACGGTTGCATACCCGCTCCTCAGGAATTGAAGCTGATCCAAGTAGAAGGAGAGGGCTTCATCTTGTGATCCCGGAGAAGTCAAGTCGTCCTCCCATGTCGCAGCGTCTTTGAGCATGAGAAATCTAACGTCGATAGCCGAGGTGCGGTGTCCTAGACTCTCGTGCATGGATGCGAGAAGTCTCATGCAACTCATGGCCATAGGATGGTTGGCGCCGTATACATCCTTGAGATTGTAGCTAATATCTTCGAGGAGAGTGAATGCCGTGTTGTGTTCTCCGCAGGCGAAATGAACCTCTGCGAGTCGCTTACCAATTGCGATGGTGGTGGTGGGTTCGAGATTGAAGTCGTAGTGGTCACGAGAGTTCCACAGAAGTTCAAGAATGCGCTGATTGATGTTAGTAGAGATAATTCGAATGGATGAGAGTTGCTTACCTTGAGAGTGATGTAGTCATTCTGCTTGCCAGCGATACTGAGGATGCAGGTGAGGTGGCTAACACTCAAGACACTCAAGTCAATATCAGAAGTGTAGCTCATGGCCAAGACTCCCAACTGCGTAGCCAGCTCCTCGATCAGACCACGTAGAGAAACATCGACTTCGATCTCAGAGATCTTGTAGAGTAATGTACTCAACTTGAGAAGTATCAGGGCGGAGGAGCTATCGTCGCTGTCGGCTCCACTTTCACTGTACTCAAAGACCCATTGCGACAGGTAGAAACAAGCCTTGTGAGAGCCAGCATCGCCCATTTGCTGAATGAGTCCAAAGGCGTCCTCCAAAAGCGACGCGGAAATATCATGTTCGCAAGATGAAGCAAGGATGGCTTGGAAGAGGTGATAGGTTGAGCTGCCCTTACCCTCTGGTCGATCCAGCATACGGCAGAACAACTTCCATAACTCGTCTTGAATACCGCTGGCTTCGGAACGCAAGTGGTAAGCCTCGAGATGCTGGATCAATCGCGAACCGGTTGTCAAGAGATTACCAAGCTGATCATTTTGCTGACCAGCTCGAAGCCACGCCTCATAAAGTGCAGTCTCAGCAACCACTCGCGTCAAGATATCACCGAAGAGGCTTTCGGTCTTCTTCCTGGACAGCTCTTCCATAGCATACACGAGAACCAAGCATCTTCTGTCATAAGTAACAGAGCGCTTGTGCTTGTTCTCGAGATACGCTTGTCCGCAAAGACCCTGAGGTTGTTGCAATAGCGCAATGTCGGAGCGAATGGTCTGCAAGAAGATCAGGTTTCCATGGTTGACGC
Source organism: Fusarium tjaetaba (assembly GCF_013396195.1). Lineage (NCBI taxonomy): Eukaryota > Fungi > Ascomycota > Sordariomycetes > Hypocreales > Nectriaceae > Fusarium > Fusarium tjaetaba. The sequence continues at coordinate 424,281 of NW_023501237.1, forward strand.
CAAGGAGCTTGTACATGGCGCTAAAGTGTTCTGCAAGATGGAACAGCTTCCTGGGATTCGTCTCCTTCTTCAAAACCCCTAGGATGACCTCTTCCAAGGTAACCGTGGCTTGCTTCTTGTTCTCAACAGTGAGGTTCACTACCCAGAAGTCGATGACCTTCTTCAAGCTTGAGATACTGCGCTCATGACCGTATCCGTGCTTCTTGGCGCATTGCCTCCAAGATTTGATGAGGATGATCTCTGCTCTATCGTGGAGAAGAGGCTTGCTTGACATGAGAACACTCAACCGCTCCTCAATGATGCGAAGAATCTCGATGAATGCATCATCTGAGCCCGACAGACCCAGACAGATCTCATTGAGCTCATCGTAGATATCGACAGCCTCACGAAGAGTCGTGTCATCCATCTCAAGAAGCTTGGTAAGTTCAAGCGACGCCTTAAGGTACCAAATATCCTGCCGTCCAAGATCTGACAGCATAATGGTCCTTAGCTTACGAGCCAGGCGCACGGCGATGGAAACGCTGCCGACCGAGAGTAGCGTCTGTGAGTAACCGATATAAATCTCGAATCCACGGGCAGCGTCCATTGAAACATGGTGCCTCAGGTCAGCGTAGTACGACCAGAGACGCTCATAGCGACGGAGAAGAACCGTGTAGCTCTCTCGCTTGCCCTTGCCTCTCTGACTCTTGCACAGAGCAAGAAGACCTTCAATGAGGACGATGATCGAAGCGACGTCGTCTTCATCAGGCTCCTCATCGAAACAGTCACAAATATCGTCGTCGTCTTCGATGACAGTGCCGAGATGGAGGCTTAGACGGACAATCGCAGCAGCGACATGGAGTGTGAATGAGTGAGAATGACCCAAGTGAGTTCTGCAATCGCCAACGATAGACTTCCAGAAGTCTAGAGCCTCAAGATGTAAGCCGGCATCTTCAAGAGCTCCAGAAAGGATCAGGGCGATGTCCTGGCTGGAAGACTGCCAGAGAAGTACGCTCGACTTGCAGCACTTGACGATGGACTTGATCAAGATATCTCCTTGGGTGACTTGCTCAGTCAACTTGTACATCTGAGCCATTATGATCGCAATCTCAACACGCTCGCGAGTGAAAGTCTTGGGTAGATGTAGGTGTCCTCCATCTACAAGGATTTGTGGCCAGAGAACTTCAAGACTCTTACGGCAAATGCTGATAGCTGCTTTCCACTCCTTGCGCGAGCGATGCAAATGAGCTAAGTCTCTGCATAAAAAGACGGTGTCTGACCCAATATCTCTATGACCGTGGGTGCTATGAAGAATGCTGTCAAGGATGTTGAGCCACAAAAAGTCTTCGATGGGGTTCTTGACACCCTTGTAGCAGACAATGAGTGCAGAGTAGACTTGTAGCATTTCGTCGAAGTGGTCATGAGAAGGTAGCTGATGGATCTCATAGAGAACTCGAAGAATGCTCAGAGCTTCCTGGTTCTTCTCAAGTCGGAGAAGAAGCTGTGCGATTTCTCGAAGGTTGACAAGCGTGGTCACTTCGCACCGGCGGTCGGTTGTCACGAATCTGGAGACAGAAGTCCAGAATGACACCAGTGTTGTGCTAGCTTCCTTCTCCAGAGACAAGTCACGCAACTTCGTCGCCGACTGAAGAGTTACAGAAGTGAAGGCGACGAGTATGGCAGTGTGATTGTTGTTCTCCTTGTTCAATTGCCCCTGGAGCAGACTCCATAACTGCTGGAGAGCACCCTTGGAAGCGCTCGACATTCCGCGGTCCTGGTAGTGTCGAACAATGCGAGTAATAGCAGAGAGTGCTGCATCTGTCCAAGTCTCCAAAGTAGGCGCAGCATCGAAGACATCTTGGCACAGCTGTTGCGCAGCAGCCATATCATCAGCGTGCTCCAGCGCATCAATGAGCACGTGGAACAAATCGAGAGTCTTGCTCGCGAAGAGGCCTCTAGTTCTGCAGCACGCAACATACATATCGTGCAGAATCTCAGCAGCCTCAGCGAAGCGCATCTCGGCCTTGTATAGCTCCGCGAGTCTCTGAGCAACGGCAAGTGTCTGATCATGACTCTCTCCGAGCTCAGCCCTAAGGACGCGCCAAAGGTACTTGTAGACCTTGGAGCTCTTTGAAGACAGTGTCGTGTGTGGTTTGACCAGGGACATGATGTACTTGGCGCCAGCAGTAGCTTGGGGGCTGGGGTCTTCGAAGGTGAGAATAGCTGCTTCAAAGGCTTCCACCAACCTCTCGATGCTGATGGTGTAACGAAGATCTGAATGGGCAAGATTGATCAATGTTTGGATCACAGACTTGGCATTTGCACCAAGAGCGGCCTTTCGCAGGGAGAGAATCCTGGTCAATTGCTTGTTCGTGGTGATGCTATCGCCCTCAGATCGGAGGAAGTGCCACTCAGCCAAGGCCATCAAGACCGAGTCTGACATCTTGGAAGATACCTCAGCAGGAAGATGTCGCGAGAGCTTCTCTGAAGAAGAAAGAGACTTCTCGTAGTGCTCATACCAATTTCTGGCGGCGTACACCATCAGTGGGTCGAAGTCCTTGTACGAAGCTGCAGTAGCCCATTGAGTCTGCGAAACATTCTGGAAGACAATATCGACCTTGTCTTGCTGAAGATGCTTCTTCGCATGCTCAAGACAGTCAATCGCAACACGTCGATGAGCCAAGTTCAGCGACAAAGCAATTTTACCGTGCATAGCGAGATGATGCATCTTAGCTTGGACAACAGAGTCAACAAATTGGATGCGACCGCTGCGAATGGTGATGATGCTGGCAAGAGGAGAGTTGGAGCTCACGGACCGGCCGGAACGGATTCTTCTGAGCCAGTTGCTCATAGTGACAGAGCCGTATCGCTCCATCTCATCGACCTGGATAGCTCGCTTTCCGACAAGAAGCCACGAGAGAAGAGATTGCATGTCGGGATTGGAGTAGTCGATCTTGAGAAGCATGTTGTCGAGAATGCCCTGGACAGTCTTGGGTGTCTTACAGATGATATCTGTCATACGGCCAAGATCATGTTCGGCTTCCAGGAGGCGAAGGATAAGCTTAGCCTCCAGAAGGGACGTCCATTGACGTTCAGCGATGTGCTTCTGCAGCTCCCTCTTCATCTCAGCTGAGAGGAATGAGAGTATGGCTGATGTAGAGAGCGCCATCTGCATGAACGAACGTGCGTTTCTGCGAATATCCATGCGAGACAGAGTGTAGATCTGAGTGCCAGAGATAGATCTCGCTGAATCGGCATCAGTCAATGCAAGACATCTAATATTCTCACACTTGGAAGTAAGTGCCTGGAGCTTGGCAAGAAACTTGGAGGAGCTATCGGTGCCATGGCTGTCAATGGTGTTGATCACAATGGCAACGTTTCCACTGGCCTTGGAGCAGCGATCCCCGAGAAGTTCCCACAATAGGTCCTCTGTCTTCTCAGCTGACTCAGTTTCACTGCGTTTCCGGACAGTGTTGATCGCATCCAGCAAGCCAGTGTCGCCGATGGACTGGTCGAGAAGCTGGAAGAGCAGTGCTTTGAGTAGACGAACGGATGAAGAGCCCTGAGTCGCAGATGTAACCGATGCACGCAGCAGCTTTGCATCCAGAGACAGAGATAATTGCAAGCGCTCAATGATATTGGAGACGAGCTCTTGCTCTCCATAGCCAGCGTCTCCAGCGACAAGCAATAGTCTAGAGGGTGTCTTGAAGAACTGAACGACGATAGGCTCAACGCAGTCAAAGACAAAGGAATGGCCATGCTTGCTTCCGTGATGGCCTCGAGAGAAGCCGTGGTTGCGATGACCGTGTCCATTCAGCCAGTCTTGCACAGCCCCATGGCAGGTCCCAAGCGAGCCATCGGAACTACCCTTGAGCGACAGGATCCAGAGTTCCTCGCACGCTGAATGCGCAGCCAGAGACAATGAAGCCAGGTCTGCCTCAAAATATTGTTCGATCTGAAGGATAAGCGACGACGAGGTGCGGGAACCGGCTACGGAGACGTTAGCATACATGAATTAGGATAGCGTTAGAGAATTTACCTTTATTGATCTCGTCCAAAATGTCAATGAACCCCAAACAAATCTGCTGCAACGACTGCAGCACCTTGGACAAACAGCTATAAAGCTTATCTGACGAGACTCCCTCAGGCACTGAAGCTCTCACATGCTGAATCGTAACACTGGCACGATGGAAAACGGCAAGCAAGTTATCCAGCGCCGTACTAGCACTAGTAAGCTTTCCCTGCATCGAAAGAGCAAGTTCGCAGCTGGAGTAGAACATGGAGGCGACGCTCTCAGCATCAGATCCATGGTTCTTCATAAGCGCGACGAAATCAGCGATGCGCTCCGCTGAAGACTGGACTTGCTTCAAACGTCTGTCGACAAGACTCCATTGATGAGGCACGAGTCTCATGCGTGTCTTGTCAATGAGATCGAACACATGATGAATTGTAACGCGCTCTCGTGTAGCGGGAAGTGTGCATGTCATGCGCAGCTCTCGCAGAGAACTATAAGCTCTAACCATACGGTCTTCTGTGGAAAGCGCTTTATTGGACTGGCTGCTCACAGCACGTCGTCCGATGAAACCACCTGAAGTAGTTGTAGTTTCACTGGACATTGTGCGTCTTGTAGATAGAGGCTGCGAGTCATTGCGACTGTTGCGCTTTGGCAAGCTAATATGAACTCTTCGAATCGTGGTGCTATCAGCATCGTTCTTGACAAAACTGTTATCAGAGCCTTGAGAGCCATGGCTCGCGTCTCTGTTCTGTTGTCCTGAGATCGATCTGCGACCCTGAGGACGTAATGGTGCTGTTCGTAGTCTTCTGTCTAGGACGGTGTCGATGGTGAGATCGGCTTCGGAGGTGTCGACCTCGTCGTCGAAGACGAGATGTGAATCTTGAACTGGCTGGACATTTTCTTCGCTGTGTTCAGAGCCTTCTGAGGGTGACTCTGGACCAAGCTCTGTGATGTCTACCAAGGGCTCTACAGCCTTTGGAAGGTGCGGCGCAACTTCTTCTGCTTCTGCCATGAGAGTTAGCATCAATTGCTATGTTCAATGCCAATTGGAATTCAGTTATGGTCACTTACGAGGAGATTGCAGCATTGTGACGACTTTGACACAGCGTCAACCACAGTCAAACTCGAGCTCTTGGTGATATCTCAACTTCTGTAGACTAAAATGTGATTGTGGAATTCTTGAAGGAAAAGAAGTGAATGAACTGGGGAACAGAGAATGAGCATGCGCAATGCTGCAAGGAAGCCAGTCACTTGCATCGCTTTATCGAAACAGGCATCGGCTTCAATTCCTCGTAACGCAGCCACTCTATTCATGCTTATTTTTCGATAGTTCCATTTCAGCTGCATCTTGTTCTGTCTAGACTGGTCTGGGTGTGGAGGAAGCTAGCAATTGGGTGTAAGTCGCACATGTACGTACTGTGCTTGGTATCGCACACGGAGTACGAGACACGCGGCTTCAGTAGCGCTCCCTTCGGCGTTACAGGGGACTTATCCCCTGGAGTCTGCGTGCTGCACAGCCTAACTTAGTACACTGCGCTAGATTAGTGCGCTAATGTAGTCCCAGGCTCTTTTCAGCACATATCGGGGACGCCTCTCAATTGACTCCGCCATCAAAGCAACACTCCGACTGAAGGCTGGAATCAATATTTTCAGCTCTCAATATCAACGAGAGAACGGAAAGACGACATTCCGCACCAAAGGCCTCAGTCTAGAAACAGCCACAGTCACATTCGGCGTTCACCGAGGGCATAGTTAGTTTCCATGTCCCCTCGTAGTCACGAGCGGGGTGAAGTTCTAACTTAGGCGAGGTTCATTGAAACAATCTGTCCGCAGCCGCCCTGGGTTCTGCACTCCGAACCCCAACTCCCATCACTCGTTCTGTGCCATGTCAGCTAAGTTCACTTGTGCAAAGTACACCCTGCTCAAGACTTCGGACAGACTGCTCCGCGGCTTGAGAGTCTGTAGTGTATCGACAAGAATAGGGCCGTCTCACATGGTGCGGCTTACCTTACTGCTAGTAATAGGCCGCCAAACATTAATGCTGCGGAAAGACTCTAGAGAAATAATGAATGAATATTACCTAGAAGTGGTTTTATAAGCTGGCATCGAAATAGCCAAGGCCACTACTAAGCTAGTTTCTCTTGCATCACAAGTTCCAAAGCTTCTGCGTTCAGGGAAACCCCTATAGCTTCTTCAAGCTTCTCCTTCACCTCTTCCTTGTTCGCCTCTTCTTGGTCGCCAGGAGTTATCGTAGACTCTAGGAGCGCATCCACAACAGCCCTATCCGCATCCCAGCATTTCCATCCCCAGAACAGATTCTCCAAGGATTTGTCTAGGATAGATTCAAACAACAAGCAAGTCTCGCGGTTGAAAGGGAAAAGATGGCGGGTCACCTCGAAGCCCTGTAGAGCATAGCATTAGTACTCGAGGGTGTAATCACATTCGTATATCCGCGTAGCCTTTGACTCACTCTTTTGGTCACGTTGTTGATGTTGTTTGCGTTGTTGCCGATGATGTTGTAGTATTGGTATTTGAGATTCGCTGCTAACCAAGTGTATCGGTGCTGAGCGTCTCCCATCCATCCGCCTGGGTCTGTGAGGGTTGGATACACGATTTCAGTGTGAACAATCACTGCATCTTGTCCGTTGTTTGAGAACATGGCGAGGCGTTTAACAAAAGCTTCGTATCTTCAAAAGGTCAGCCAACAATGTACTCAGGGAGGGGTACCTCGGGGAACTGCTTGCCTCATCATGACTGTGTTAGTGTCAGGTGTGCCCAGGACAAGATTGTTTGCGGTCTGGGAATTATTATATTGCCAATCCACGCAACCTCCATAGCTAAACGCTGATCTATGGAGCCACTAACATCATCAGTCTTGAGTGCGAGTACCTGGAGACGAAAACTGCTTACCTCTGCGACCCTCTTCTTCTTTGCGATGGCGGCGTTGGGATAAAAGTCAGGGAATGCGCCCGACATGGCCTGCAAGTGTCAGAATACTGGCTACTGTATATGGAAGAAGCCTCGGGACAATGCTAGGTACTTACCACGTTGGCAGAATACCCATTTGTAGCCACGCATCTGTCTTGCGGCGGGTTTCTCTTTTTGATCGGGTTATTTAGAAGAGTAGTGTTGATGAGAGTCGTTGTTGGCATTGTGTGTGGGCGACACAGGTCCAGGTGCTCGTCGTTAAGACTTTTGGCTTTTGGCTCCCGAGGGTGACCGTATCCTTTCTGCCAGAAAGGCCGTTTATGAGTGTCGAGACAGAGGAACAGGCGTACTGGTAAGTTCACAACGATCTGGTAAAGGCCTCCTGGATGACCCTCAAGACACCTCCATCCGTCTTCAAACCAGCCTGCCGTACAATCGGTGGCATTATGATCAAGCTCAACCCCGAAGAAAACATTATTGACGCTCAGAGGAGGTTTGAACTTGAGGCGCGGTGCTTCAACGGCACGTTTGATCCCTTCAAACACTTTTTCTTTCGCAGCGAGGCGATGAACGGGGTCTTGATATGCCAACTCGACATCTCCGACATTTCCCCAGAACCATTGGAACCATTGCGGGTCCAAAATGATCTGGAACCCGTTCCGGAACACATCGTCCCAATCATTAGGAATCACAGCATCCCAGTAGCGTCCAAAGAAATCTTTTGCTCCTAGCTTATCGCCCTGTGAATTGCGCAATAGTTCTGTCAAGTAAGTTAGTCTGACGTTACAACCAGGTTGCAGATGAATATGAGACTTACCTGCCCAGACTTTAAACACAGCAATATGATCTCGCTCGTCGTTGGCAGGAAAGACGTCGTTGAAAAGGCGGTTCCGGAGCCTTTTCTCACTTTCTTCACATTCTTTGCCGTCAACAGTCCAGCAGCGAAACCTGAGTGTCCATTTACCATCTAGCGTTGCTCTTGTCAACTCTTCCTTTGCTCTCAACTTTTGTAACTTGTTCAATTTGCTCAAGCTCAACGGTGACGCGGCGCGAACAGCTGCGTCCCACGAGTTATGCCTTTTACAATCCTCAATATACTCGGCTTCGGTACCATTCATACGCTTGTGAATTTCCTCCAGTCGAATGAAGCAGTCACCAACCGCCGGCTCTTTGGGTTTGTTCTCTGCCAGGTACACAAAACGGTGCCGGTCATCGTATCCTGTGTCCGCATTGTACCTGCCCTTATACAAAAGCAGCTTGTATGGCGCGAAGGGGTCCTAGATGCTATTAGCCAAGTAACACCAATATATGTGAAGTTCACGGTCACGGAATCTTTACTTGAGCCACAGGGGTACCCTCAATTTCCATGATCCTGTCGGTTCCACGAAACCTTTGATAACCGAGGACCTCCCTAGCCTTGAGCGGCCAAGGAGCACATGGTAAGAACTCATAGACTTCCCCAGTAGGCATGAAGCCTGCGAATTTGTTAGCCCGTCTGTTTGGTCATGAGGGCGATGCTTCGTACAGTCGTATTTGAGAGTCTCGCCAACTTTTAAGGCTGCATAATTGAAGTTATAGTCCATCGGTGTATTTTCTAAAGGACAACCTGTTCATGGAACCATCAGCCCGAGTATTACCATCGTTTTGGATCATTGGACTTACACCCGTTGGACTTCCAGGTACTCTTATCCACAATCTCTCTGATGCGCGGTATCTCTTTCCAATAAGAGCCGCCCTCAGTTTCATACCGCGGTTTCTTTTGTAGTCGCTTCTTTCCCCCGTTTAAATGGCTCAGAACCTCATCTTCGACCCTGGACTTCCCCATCTTCGAGTCGACCGGGTCGGAGAGGTACTCAAAAGACTTTCTGCGCCCAGTACAACCACTGTTCACGATAATGAAGAAGAGACTGCTATGCAGTTCGGATAATGATCTCTCTTGACTTCCGGTATCCAGTTGCGCAGTGATGACCTTGGAGGTTTCGGATATTCAAGAAGTTAAAGTCGTGACACTTGACAGGATAACAACAGAGTTCTATGGTCGAACTCCAGTAGGCAAGACCATTTCTGACTAGGGGAATGAAAACTTACAGGGTATACGTCCAAAAATCAATAGTTTGTAAAGCTGCAGCTCAAGGGTCGCCACACACCTGGGGTGTAGAGAGAGGAGGGTCTGACCAGGGTGCAGGGAACCGGGCTTGCTGAAACAGACGCACTATCTCATCATAGACTATGCAGGTCTAGACCGGAGAGTATTGATCACAAGTCTAGAGATAGCGACTCCGGCCTTCCGGCACCAAATCGCTCTGTCTGGACCACCCGGCGGGTTTGCTCCGACTCGGGCAGCCCAAGGCTGGTTTCCCAGCTGTCTGCTCTCGTTTCCGCGCTTTCAAGGGAACTCAGGGCCCCTTTCACTAATGGCTGCCCTTTCTATGCCACGGCCTTGCCACTCAATTTTGTAGGGCAGGAGGGTAGCTCAGCAGTGCAGTTGACACTGGCTGTAAGCTGGAATTCATGAGGACACCTGTTAGATGATTCGAATATTAAGCAGATATTGATCCGAATGCATAAAAGCAAAACTAGCTGGCTTAAGTACAAAAGACATATACAAATTCTTAAACAATACTAGAATGAAAGTGTTCAATGTAGAGACCATATCCAGTAAAACACCAAACATCTTTAGTTGCAGAACACTGTTGGAGGACCGATGTAAAAGCGCTGCGGGTCGTTCAAGATGACATCGGGCACATTAGCACCAATACCACTGTACGCCTTTTGCACCTTGAGACTCTCCGCGTCTGTACCACTGTGGGCCAGCCTGATGAAGCTATCCAAGATACCTTGACGGTATGGTTTGGTCGGAAGAGGTCCAGGAGCAGCAGCCTGTTTTGCCTCTCCAGCCTCTGTCAGTAGGATTGTGTCCATAGGAGGCTTCTCCCTCTTTCCCTCAGGTTCTAAGCCCATAGCTCCCTTGACACGAGACCACTTGACGCTGTCTCTAGCATTGGCATGATCGAGATAGCGAACGGACTTTTTGACCTTTTCAGGTCTCCATGGTGGAGCGTCGTGGTCCAGTGGCATGGACTTGAACACAGGAATGGACTGCTGAGGAGCAGCGGGTGGTGGTGGCACCAGAGTCGCACCAACGAGATGAGAGACTGTTGGAGGCATTCTATCAGGCCTCATATAGTCTGCTGTGTTCTCAGAGTAAGGACCCCAATAGTTGGCTGGTAACTGATCCTCAACCTTGGCTACCTCACGGAAGGGAACGATCTTATCTTCCTTGACGTTCCGGACTTTGACGCCCAGTGTCGATTTGATCTTGGAAGATTCGCTTGTATCCTTCTTCATCCGCATAGGTCTGCTGATAATGGAGTTGCCCGTGTACTGCGAAGCACCACGACCCTCGATTCCAATGGAGTTAGCTGGCACCGCACTTCGAACAGAAAAGATGAAGTTGTCGCTTCGGACGTGCCAACGCTCCTTAGCAGAAGCCACCTTGTTACCCGAAGCTTTGTTGACCGTGTCGCTCTTCTTCTTGTCATCTCCAAGGAGACCAGACACAGCTGTGAATGTATGAGGGTTGACAATGGAATTGTCTGCTTTCCGTGTATCACCTGCTTCCTGTAGCACAAGCTCCATAAGCTCACGTAGACTGATGGCCCTCTTGCCCTCAGAGGATCCAGAACCGAAGCTGACGGTGAAGCTGACCACAGACAGATCAAAGTGCACGCTGCCGTGAATTGGTGGTCCTTCAAGATGGAGAGAAGCTCCCACGTTGACAGAGATCTTCTTTCTGAAACGCCAGACTCTAATCTCATAATAGACACCTGCAGATACTGCCATGTCGGCTACATAGTGTAGAGGCTTAAGGTTGACAAGGAAGTCGGCATGGGCGTCAAAGTGTGCACCTAGTGGACCAGCAGAGAAGACTGCTTGAAGCATTCCTCCCGCCATAACGGCTCCTGGTGTAATAGCTGCGTATGCATTGCCGGTAACCCTGAGGTTTGAGCTAAGCGTCCACGAGATGCCTAATCGCTGTGGGCGAGGGTAATGCGCTGGGACTTGGTACATGGGGTGATAGCCACCGAAACTGACCACCCAATCACCTGAATGTGGGTTATTCTTGCCGAACCAACTTCGAATTGCGAAGCCACCTGAGGGCCTACAGTCCTTGTTGAGAATAAAAGAAGTGGGATTGATGAGACCGTCAACTGAGAGCTCGCCATTGACAAGATCAAGTTTGCCAACCACAGAGAGATCGATGAGGACGAGAGCCTTATCGGGGCTCGCACGTCGAGGAAGGGTAGCTGTTGCACGAGCAATCAAACCAATGTCAGTCTGATTGGGTCCAAGAGCTACTGTTGCAACAGCACGCATATCGATAGCCTCACAGGCTCGGATGACAAGACCAAGTGCTAGCCAGATGGAGCCCATGCTAGGGGTCACAAAAGCATCAGGACCTGTCAGCGACTTGACAGCCTGGTTCATGTTGAAGCCTCCCGCCTGGTCAAAGCCTTGAATGAGTGGGAATGAAGACAGCTGTTCCACGGTGGGTAGTCGGAGACGTGAGTTGTAGCCAAAGCCAGCCATGAGACCACGAACCTCAGCCCAGCCCATCGTGAAAATTAGTCCCTCCATCATCGCATAAATGAAGAAGGAATCATATTCTGGCGTACCAGCTGCTGCGTTGGCTGGGACCTGCTCATACGAGCCAAGTGCTGCAATGGAAAAGGTACTCAAAGAGATAGCAACACCTCCAAAGTACGCTTTGGTGCCAGGCTTGTGGTGCAGAGCTCCTGCGATTTGGATTGGCATACGAGCGAATGACATGTCGAATCCTTCGACCTCGACATCAATCGGAACATGCAGAATGTCGTGCAAGCCATGGATCTGCTTGGAGTCGAGTCTGACGACGAGAGTGAGACCCTGAATACCAGCACTGATGGGTCCGATAAGAACACTGGCATCAAGATGAATGCGCAGGACTCCGCCTTCGTAGGACAACGAGATACCGGAGAGAGTGAGAGGTCCCTTCTTCTTCGCAAGAGGGGCTGTTGTAGCCGGAGCGCCTCCACTGGGAACAACTGCTTCTGTGGACGGTTTCTTCTCTTGGACGGGAGCAGGGGTTGCCTTTGAGCCGGGAGTAGCTGCACCTGCTGGAGTCTTCTTCTTGTCTTGCTTATCCTGACCGAATACATGGTCAAGGAAGACGCCATGGCTACCAACAAGACGGAAGTGGAAACCTTCGGATAACTCTTTGTCCTCGGGCCTCATCTTGAATGGCTGCTCCTGGAACATCTTTGCACTTCCGTTAAGGGTACTGATATCCTCTGGTGTGAACATGGTGCTGACCCAGAGGAACTCGAGCGCATCAAATGGTATATCCAGGTTTCCAAGGATGGGGAGCTTGGAGATTGATGGCAGAGGACCCAGAGACACGCGTATCAGTCTCTTGATGGGCGAAGGCTTGTCAGTCTTTCCTGTGATCGGGACCAACTGGGCAAATTGGACGTGGAGCATGCCAAACTTGAGCTCTGCACCGAAAACGAGATGCGACTTTGCACCATTCAGACGAGTGACAATAACGTCGAACTTGTCATCGGGCTTCGATGTCTTGAAAGTTGTTCCCGTTACAAAGTCTGGAAGTATATCTCGGACCTCCTGGCCCAGAAGCTTCTGCACAGCGTCGCCGAGTGTAAACTCTTTGGACGCCTGACCAGCAGCTGTGGTTTCCTTATGCAACTCGGCACTGAGCTTCCAGGTATTGACGTCTGTACGCTCGAATTTTGTCGCCAGTAGAACACTGGAGATCCTGAGGTCCGCCTCAAAGTTTACCCGAGCTGGTTGTCCCTTGCTGGCCGTAATATCAAGCGCAATGCGCTGTAGGTCAATGCTCTCCAGGATAGACATCGCATAGGTTTTCTCTTCGCCGGCAGCGAATAAAGAGTGAAGAGCTGTCATGGGAACATTTGATGCATGCGCGGAGAATGAAACTTGGCTCTCCTGTGACGAATACGTTATCATGGCCTCCAGCGATGGCGGAGGATCACCTTCCTTGAAAGGCACAAGAGAGATGGATCCATCAAGCATGATATTGAACTCCTTTGAAGCATAGACGTAGTTGACTGAGAAGCCTAGCATGGTATGGGCGATCTGTAGAGACGGTATCTTTGAAGGATCTGAGACCACCGAAGTGTCTGTTGGCCTTCCGATCAAAGCTTCAAGACGACCACTGACACTCAGACTTTGGTTTGAGACGTAGAGATCTGCTTCGGTAATCTCGGTGGGAATACCAAACGGCAGGTTCTGTACGAAGCTACTGTCGAGGTGACGTAGCGACATGAATGGCTCCGACGGATCAAGGTAGGAGAACTGATCCCACCGCTCGTAGTCAAGATAGTACTGCAATGGCGGGTCACCCTTCCCTAGTACATTGCCGATGCCGCTAAATTCACATTCGCCCGAGAACTCTCCAGTGCCTCTAGTCCAGATGAAGTCCAGAGTGAAGACTGAATGCTTATCCTTGGGAACAAGCACTTGCATAGAAGCTTCAAGCTCCAGGCGCATGCCGGCAAGACTGACACCGCCCTTCCCGTCGTTCAGGAGAGTAACAGTCACCTTTCTCCAGTATATATGAGAAGTGCTCGTATTCTGAGCCTTGGAACCATGACCAGTATTGAGAAGAACTTTCTCCAAGTCGTCAATAGCAGTGCCGACTTCGCTGCAGCTCTTCCTGATCCAAGCCTTGAGAGCTTCCCATTGAAGAGCTTTAGAGTAGCAGACGAAGAACACATTGATGTGATCTTCTCCTATGGTCACATACATACCCATAGCACGCTTCTCGCCATTTATATCTGGCTCTGCGGCGATGGTGAGCTCGCCGATAGTGGAAGCGTCTCCCCAAGGACCAGAGGATGGTGACACAGTCCTCTTGGCAATAACAGAGAGCGGGGGAATGTGGTCGTTCCAACCAGCGAGGTATTTGTTCAGTAAACCTGCTAATTTCCCGTCCAGGTTGAGAGAGGCCTCAAGTCGGAAACAACATTTGGATCCTGAACCTGGAATATACCACATCGCGTTGCGAGCTGGCGTACCAGCCAAAGCACCAAATTTGATGGCGGTTTCTTTAAGCAATATCTTGAGCCAAGGCTTGGGGTTGATGTGAGCGACTGCACAAAGGTCGGCAAGATTTTCGAATCCACCGTTGGCAGAGCTTGTCTCCAACCCAAGGAGGAGGTGGCCGGGGTAGCGATCAATGCCAGTAAGCGTGGTAATCTTGGCATCTTTTGAAGCTTGGAAGAAGCCAGTCTCAAACTCATCGTTGAGCACTTTAGCATCAGTAGAGAACACCAGCGGAGCGCTTTTTGTGTCTTTGGAGACCTTGACTTTGAGCCCGGTCATCTCAAGAGATTTACCATCCGAGCCAAGCTTCAAGTTGACATCAGCCCTTTGAAGGTAAGATGCATTGTCATCAAGTTTCCAAGCTGCGCCAAAGTCTCGTCTCAGAGGATCACTCAACGAGAGGGGAAAGTCGCTTATGTTGGTCTTGATAGCTTCCAAGGAAGTCTCAAAGACTATGGGTCCTGACGAAGTCAGAAACGCTTGAGTGCCGGTGTCTGGTGTTGAGAAGACGATGTGGTCAGACGGGACGGTACCAGCGCTGATGCCTGGCGTTGCACTGCGGATCTGAGTTGATTGACCAGTCGCTGCGAGCATGTATTGGTCTTTGAGGGGAATGAGCTGTTGCGGTGGGGGAGGCAAGCCTGGCGCGCTTGTTGCCGGGTTCGTAATGGGTACAACAGCAGAGCCGCTTGGAGCTGAGGCTGGTGGTAGAACCTTAGGCTCACTCGACGCTGGAGGAGCCACAACTGGGTTTGTGATGGGTGTCACGGCTGGCCCAGCAGGAGCTGAGGTTGGTGGCAGGGCCTTTGGCTGACCTGATACGGGAGCAGTCACAGGTAGAGTTGGGGCATCTCCAGGATGCTGAACAGCTGGGACGCCTGGGACTGAGGCTGGTGGTGGGATGTTTTGCCCACTCGACGCCGGAGGAGCCCCAGGCAAAGTTGCAACATCTCCAGCGTGGGAAGGTTGCTGAGGGCCCGGTCCTGATTGAACAGGAACACCAGGCTTGGGGGTAGGAACGGCTGGTCCAGCAATGGTTCCTGGAGCCGCAGGGCCAACAGGAGGGTTTGCCGATCTTGGGTCTCCTGCTGTGACTGGAGGCAATCCTCCGCTTGGTGCCTGCACGCTTCCTCCCGCCGGAGCAGTGGTGGGCAAGCTGGTAGATGGACCACCAGAACCAACGCCTCCAGGCTTGTCACCTCCAGTCTGCCCAGGAAGTGCAGGTCTATCGCCAGCAGGTGGCGATAATGATCCGCCGGCTGTCTGTGTACCAGAAGACGCATAGCGGGAGCCTCCAGATGGAGCTCGAGGTCGCTTGTCACCATCGCCAACCCTTCCTATCACCGGCCGACCATGGCCGAGTGATCGTCTACCCGGTTTGGCACGACGCGGAACATCATCACGCGGTTCATCATCTTCCAGCCACTTCTTGACTTGACGATGTCTGTGGCGCTGACGATGATTATGTCCAGAATGATCATCAAAATCGGCATCTAACGAGGCATGGTCCTGTTTACACTTGACTGTAGAGCGTGTCCAGTCCCTTTCACCAAAGAAACGACCAGGAGTGCTCACGACTCTGATACCACCAGAAGCTTCTCCGCTTGTATTCTCATCAGAGTCTGAGCTCTTTGAAGTTATAGACTAGCGATGCTCAATTAATTTATGCTTGTGACCTTGGGGCGAGTTAACTTACACGAGCTTTGAGAGTTACTAGCCTGCCAGGCTTGTGAAGCAAGCTGCCTCGTCCAACTAACGTCGAGGCAATAAGCTCATCGGCGCTGAATACAAATGTCTTGTCTACCAGAGTTTCTTGCTGATCTGGTAGCGACGGCGGCCATTTGTCACTGGCCGATCGTCTTCCATGGACGTGATGGGTCATTGTGTCTCTGCCAAAGCTGTGATGCTCGGGATGAGCAATCGTCTGCTATGGAGAAATAATTAGATTAGAAAAAGACCAGATCGGTATCACAGTCTGCTTCTCGGGGAGTTGCATGAGATGAACGGCCAGATGCTCAATCGCACAAAGGCCGAGCAGAGTCCATGCCAATCAAAGCTGGACAACCCCGGACTGCAAGCTATTTCGGATACAGTCTCCAGCCATGGCCTAGAACACTAACTTCGCCCCTTCTCTATCCCTGCTCGTGCAAGTCACTTGAACAGCATCAAGGATCCAATTGCTCAGACGCAAGAGAGCCAAAAACCCCCCAATGGGCATATGCAGCTTTCTTCCAGCCATCACATATTACTTGAGACATGCAGCAACTAGCTCTGATTGTAAGACCGGAGTCTCCGCTCTCCAATAAGTCAATGCGTGAATCGATAGTCTACGGGAGCGGGCGCTTGCGTATAGCATCGACTGTTGGTTCACGCGTAGAGTCGAGGCGTTCTCGCGATGTGGGCATCGGTACGGCCCTTGAGGAAGCTACATGATAGGTGGCGTAAACGAGCATTGAGGCTAGTAAACTCTTCTTTCGTCTTAGATAAAACGAAACTATCGAAAAGAGCGAATTCCATGTGGAGGGGAAGGCCATTTTGGGATGGCGAGACGAAAGCTGAGCTTTAGCTGCATGCAGGGTCTCGAACCTTTTCTCCGGGGTGTGCAGGACAAGCTTTTGGGAGTTTGACGTCGAGACCCATTGACTTTACAG
This sequence comes from Fusarium tjaetaba, assembly GCF_013396195.1. Lineage (NCBI taxonomy): Eukaryota > Fungi > Ascomycota > Sordariomycetes > Hypocreales > Nectriaceae > Fusarium > Fusarium tjaetaba. The sequence continues at coordinate 440,976 of NW_023501237.1, forward strand.
GGGTGTTTACTGCTCTAAGCTGTTTGTGTAAGTGCCCTGTGAGAATTTTGGGGCGAATTGGATTAGAGCTGCGGCTGACCTTGGCTGGGTCAACTACCCTAAGGCTCCCTCCTGTGAATAGATGAGTGCTTCTAGACAGCCGCTCAGGTCAGCAGAGTGGCTAGAGTCTATGAGCAGATATCAATTGAGCTATCTGAAAAAAAGTTGTATTGTACTCTGCTAATTAGACGATTTGTGGAAGTGACGTGGAGATACGGTGCTCTGACATGGTAGGCTGAGCTCTAAACACAACAAGTTCAAAGTACTGTCATCATACAATTGGTAATGTTAATGCACTTCGATTGTGATAAGTTCAGTAATATTTGAGATAAATAATGAATATATACAAAATCGTCCTGATTATTCCTTACGCAGCGTCCATTTATCCATAACCTCAATTGTCTTCACCACCGAAACTTCCTTACCCTCAGCATTCTTACCCTTCTCCCACCTCCCATAGACCTCCTTAGTCTTGATCTCAACGTCATTACCCACAACACCATTAACCGTAGCCCTCATCAGCATGAAACTCGCATCCAACCCCTCCGCAAACGTAGCGCCCCCTCCAGCCGTCCCACGAGGCTTCAGGTGAACCACCATCTCAGCAGCCTTCTCTTTCGTAGCAGCTCTATGTGTCGTAGCCGCAATCCACTGCTGTCTCGGTCCGATGGCGCGCACAGAAGGCAGCGGTGCTAGATGGTCGAGAAGATGGGATGGATCTTCGCCAATGGGGATGGTGACTTCTATGGCAAATACCTCTGTGCCTGCTGGGAGATTCTCGGGCTTGGTGCTGGCTTTGATGGAGAAGACGAGGTTTTGAGGCGTGTTGGACTGCGGTGGTATGCTGCGGCCCGGCGAGTCTTGAGAAAATGCCAGCTTTGTGAACCACGACTTGATGGCTTCTGTATTCCCAGGAAGATGCTTGATTGCCAATTCGCGATCATCTTCTTCGGGCTCCGGCTGCTCAGGGAAGATGACTCGGGGCTTGCTCTCTTTGTCAGCGGTCACCTTGAAGTCGAGTGTAACGCTGTGATCGCGCTCCAGCAACTGCGTCGCGATGTATACCACTTTCGAGTCTGGCGCTGGCCTGTCCCAGACACGGTCTTTGTTCTGATCAATAAAGTGGTCCATCATATTGACCACGAGATGAGGCGCCAGAACACCAGTGTCGTGGTTCCAGATTGGCTTGATGGGGAAACCAGAAGGACTGATGACACCAGTCCTACTCCAAGTGATCTTCTTTTCCACTTCAGCCTTTGGCCAAGCGTCTCTGAATTTATCCGTCATCGTCAAGAATGGCTTCAACTCGCAGGTGAACTCCATCGAGTCTTTGTAGACGTCTCCCAAACTGTATCGCTGTTGATGTGGTGGTAGTTTAAGCTTGACGGTATAGTCTACCAATTTCTGTTCTTGGCCTCTTGCAACGAGGCAGAGAATCATGTCCTCGTTGCGCGTTCGATATGCGCAGCTTAGTGGAGTGTCTTCTTTCGACCCTGGACGTTTGGTAGTGATGGTCATCTCGAGGTCGGGGAATGATTCCACGATGCCACTTCGGACGATGAAGCCTGAGCCACCGATTTGCACACGATCAGCTGGTGCATCCTTAAGATACAGGTTGAAGGCATAGCGAATAAGATCGCGGACAGGATCACTCCCTCCTCCCATAGTGTTGGCTAGACTCATTGCGCCGTCAACAAGGGCATCGATCCAAGTATCATCCACGAGAAAGCAGTTGATGCTCTCTTTCGCAAGAACAGCTGGGTCTGGGAAAAGGTACGTCGCTGGGACTAGTCTCAAAGACATGAGATTGTCAATGAGCCAATTGAACACGAGTCCCAACTGAGGAATTGAAGAGACGACGGGTGTAGCCTGGCAAAGTTCCCGTGTTTTCTCCTCAATATAGGGCTTTGCTGCACTTTCAAGATGTCTGCGCAATTTCTCAAACGTCATCACGCCAGGCGCTGCGGCCATGGATGTCGCAGCAGGAGTAGGGACTTGCCATCTCAAATCCCCGTCTCTCGGCAGACCCTTCATCTTTGCGGCCACAGAGCCGCTGAACAGCCCATCGAGTTTCGATAAAGCACTATCCACAACGGCGTCCGCCTTGTGCATGAGCTTTGACTGCTCATTCTCATCCTCGTTCTCTGAGATCTTGGACTTGGTCACAGCCTTCATGCACAGCTTTCGGCGGAGGTAGGCAATGGCCGTTGAGAACTTGGCATCGCGACCTGCCAGTGTTCGACCTAGCTCCCAGGCCGTGTTGTACGATATATCGAGAATTCTCGCTGATGTGTCGATGATCTGTAGATCGGTTCCGTGGACACTTGGCTTGATGCGCGCTTTGCGCGATAAACCAGGGATGAGCGGTCCTCGAAACAGCGCCATGGACGATTCACCAGCGATGTCCCGATGGCGCACAATGGTGTATCCCTCCGAGACCCTTCGGCGAACCCATGCAGTCGATGGGTCATCTGGCTTATTGGGATCTGTGAGAGGAAGTTTGATCGCCAGAGGTCTTATGTTCTTCTGATCTGCGAGATGCTTAAATATCTCAAGATCTTGAGAGGCATTGTTCTTTTCCCAGGTAAAAGTCCAGGAAAACAGAGAGACAAGTGCGATTGTTGCTGAAGCCTGGCTCGCAGCCTTCCAATCGATACGGCCATCTAAGGTCTCAATCGAGATGATGTGGGCGTACACTTGGACAGGCTGGTCGCCTAAAGTATAGGGCCTCGCCCGATGACCGATGAGCGTGCTGAGTTTGTTCGTTACATGACCGCTCTCGTCTTTGACACCACTGTCCGTGATGTACGTGAGTAGTTTATAGCGGTCCAGGTCTACCCCAGCTTGTTCCCCCGTCTTGCCCGTTGAGTCTTGACGCTCAAAATACATCTTGAACGCACTGCTCTTGACAAACAGGAAATCTGCAGTAGCTGGTGATCCATCACTCTTGACCGGGACATCAGCGTCAGAATAGTCATTCTTATGACACCACTTTGAGCGATTACTGTTGAAAAGGCTCAAAGGAAGTGTGAATGATCGAGTACCAGAGGGTTTAGCAGCGCTGGTCACTTCTGGAGGCACACACAGATCCTCGTCTGTAAAAAGAAGCAGCGCAACCCATGGAGTCGGCGCAGTGCCCGGCTTGTGTGTTTGTGAGCGCTCCCAAGGTGTCGCGCCTTTGAGAACGACATGAGGAAGTGTAGTTGCGCTCACGGTGCGCAGATTTGGCGGATAGAATGAGTGAACGAGCTCTGGTGGTATTGCATATGGTTGACACGCCTTGACTGTGACGGGTTGCGTTGACACTAATTTCTCAGTGTCGTTGCCAGATTTGACTTCTTGAGTTGTGATGATTTCGTATTCGCCCGGAGGCATGGGCGGGATCTCATAGGCATAGAGACGAGCCTTTGCGTCGGCATTGTCGTAGGCAGTTGAACTGCTGGACGATGCTGTCGCGATTTGTTTAGGATTGGACATGCTGCCGCTTCAACTGAGGATATGGCGACAATGCGAGAGGCAGTAAAGTGTAAAATGAAGGCCTGCTCAGCTCCAAAATTGATTGAGATGCCTCTGATGGGGAATGAGTATGAAGGCTTCACGACACAGAACCCTCAGAGCTTACACGAAGTAGACCACCTGTCAATGGCAATCAACTTCGCCATGGTGCCAATTTCACAATAGAACGTGTAATTCTTCAAAGACGATTTGTGTCTAGACTCAAGCCCATGTTCACTGCATCTATCCCCTGCCAAGTGGAATATACCTGCGATCCCTAGAACATGAGACCTGCATCAAGACTATCGAAATAGTAAATCACGCGCTTGGGAACTTGCCCGTTTAGAACTTCCGCGGATACGGCGTTTCCGTTTCGGTTGAGCAAGAGGCAAATCGATGCACACGCCCTGAACTAGCCCTTGGAACTAGGCGTTTCTTAGCGAGCGTCCCAGCTCCCGGGCCGCTAGTGGCCGTTCAGCCAGCCGCTATAAGGGGAAATGTCGAGACGCTAACCAAGCATTGGGTGGTGTGTTGCCGTTCGTCCCGTAGGCCTCTGGGGGAAACGTTCCGCTGGAGGGGGGAAGTATACCGTGTGTGTCGCACTGTTTGATGACTTGGGGACTGGACCCTGAAAGAGTGGCTAGCAACTGGGCCTCGGCCTGTGTGTCTCAGTCGCGTATCGCAAGCTGGAAGAATCCCAGCTAGCATTGGACCTTACGAGTGTCGATTCCGTGCTATTAGATACTAACGATGGCTAGAACTGGCAGGGTATCTTGTGCTGCGCATCTAATTGCCAGTGTGGTATGTAGAAGCTCGAGGTTGATTACTCGCCATTGACCATAACGACCATCTTCACTATCGCCAACATACGACCAAACCACTATCCCTTCTCTATCAAGTTCGTCGGCGCATACTTTCACAATGACAATGACGATGGCTTCTAAACCTCCAGCAGTCGACCCAACAGATGTGTCAGAAGATGAGCAAGAAACTCCAATCTACTTGGAGACGCCATCTGCCCCCAAACCACAAAAACCCGTCAAGAAGGCGACAGACATTGACTGCTGGTCCATGAACCTCGATGCCTTTATTCTCAACAAACACATCTTTAACAAAGAGCACTTTATCGCGCCACTAAATAGACCGGACAATTCGTCGTTTCTGTCTGGGGAGTTCTCAGCACCTGATGCGATTCCCAATGTTGACATTGATGGAGCGTATCCGTGGTATTCAAACTCGCGCATTGCGGATATCACACAGACACCAGAAGTTGATGAGGATGATAAAAATAAATATGATCGCATGTTGCGTAAAGAGCGATTGGGCGTCTATCTACATTGGACGCTGCCTCAGCATTTCCGTAATGGAAAAACGAAGGATACTGACGATGAGAAGGCTGGAGATGTCGCAGTAAGTACATCACATTGCGGTACCAGAACACCATGACTGACTAGCGACAGCAAACACATGTGCCAGATCGTTGGATAGTCTTCAGATGCATCACTGAAGCTTCTGAACCTGGTGCTCCTGCATTGGCTGCCTTCATAGTTGAGAGCAACCGCATTCGTCATTTCGGCGGACACTTTGACCCATCCACAGACGACACTTTCGATGTAGAAACGGAGGCTTCTCCATTCATCGACCAAGATGTTTCAGTGGAAAAGCAGGTCGATGTGTTTATGGGTATGAAGCGCAAATTCGACGATGACTGGAATGACCCTGATCCCAATGGTCTTTACCACTCGCCGTTAGCATTGCTGGACTCTGCCAATCCTCTGTTCCCAGACTTTCAGCACCACAACTCAAACATCTTCTCCATTCACGACGATGTCAGTTGGAAAGATAGTACAGGCAGGATCATCCAGCCAGCGTCTGCGACTATCTCGTACGCTGTGTTTGGCTACCATTCAACATTTCATGCGGAACATGATGAGAAGAAGTCTATTACCCACGGTGCCATGTACAATGTCAAGTGGACGAGGGATAAAGCGCCCGAAAACTCTGAGGCGCGCAATATCGCCAGGAACGTGAGCGAAAAGCAGCCCATATCCATGGGATCAGACTCGCTGGAGGCACTCGAGGCATACCTCCATGCTTTACCAGAGGATACGAGTCCTGCGCAAAAGACAGGAGCCCATCAGAGTCTAGAGCCCAAGCGCTGGAGCAACAATGACTGGGTTGCGCTCATCGACGAGATGAAGATGGCAATCGGACAATCCGGTCAAGGTGGTTTTCTTGACTCTCACGTACCGCAGAACCTCAGAGCTGGTTTCAAACCTACAGACGGAGGCAAGAAGTGGCGCTTCAATAACGACAAGGTCTCCGCGGATGGAAATGACCAGCCCATCAATCCCAACAAGATGAAGGAACTACATGTTCCTACCGCAAACGAAATGAATGCCTTGCTCAAAGCAGATAGGTTTCAGGCATATATCGATGCTTTAGACCGCCAGGAGGGTTATCTTCGCCATCGACTCTTCTGCGAGTGGTGGAAGCGTCGGGCGCGTGTACCGGGAGGTCGATGGGCGGAGCCTTCAATTCGCGCGGAATGCAGCAAGAGAATCCGCGATGATCTAGCGGCTTTGAAAACTGTCAGAGAGTTACGCAGCATGTATAACCAAGATCAAGTGCCTGCCGATCTGAATAAGATGCATGCGACTGCTAGATCGGAATTCTTCAGCCGCACGTCTCCTTCAATTGTCATGGGGGGACTTGGCACAGCGTGGCCTTCAGAGTTTCTCGTCAAGAAGAACAACGAGGCTAGACCACTGAGCTCACTTCCTTTTACCGGGAAGCAGGGAGCAGAATTGGTACAGCAATGGTTGAAGGAACTGGTGGGTGCCAAGTCTGGCGATGCGAATCACCAGTTGTGCATGGTCCACGGCATGAAACTCTTTTTCCAGAACCCAGAGCTGGTTAAGAAGATATCCGATGCGCAAAAGTCAAACAACGGTCTTATGCGACTTCCAGCCTTGTTTGAGTCTCTGGACAGTCTCAATGCCCTCAACTACACGGCACCGGGTTGGGTCCGCGTTGGAGTTGATGCGCTGATGCAGGAATGGGCATATGCCTTGAGTATCGGCGATCCAGAGAAGATGAAGGAGCCCAGACCTGCTTACTACAACAAGGCCGACACTCATTGGAATAACACACAGCCCTGCCGTGTGTTGTTCCTAGAGTGGGAGGTTGAGTACTACCACTTGCCTAAGCGATTCTGGACATTGCAGAGGTTGAGCGATGGTACAGCAGACTACAGAATCGCACCAGGTGTCAACATCTCGTCGTTTGACATGATGGATCTTCACAAACGTACCGTCTCTGGAAGAAGCATTTTGCGTCCCAACGCAGAGTGGGCGATGACAACGTTGGCGCAACAACTGTTGGACAAGTTGGATAATGAGTCTTTCAAAGAGAAAGCAAACCTAGCAGGTGGCAAGGCTCAAATACTGTCGCAACTGGAGAAGTCACTGAAGAGTCTTAACCTCGTATCTGGAAATCTTGACGGCTTCACGGACCAGCTTCTCACTCTTCACGGCGGCATTCATGTATCGCCTTACAAGTCCGACACTCATCATCCGCGCAACGAGAAAGAAACATCGCTTCTCAACGCGCTACTTGAGTCGGAGAACGGCCACGACGTCACTCCATTCGGAGAAGACGTCTGCTCAATTGACAAGGCCGAGAGGGACTTCAAGCCTGTTACCCATGGCCAAGCACGCTTCACAAAGTTCAACATCGTCGATAAATTCGGCCAAGTCGTTTCACCTATCCACACTCCAGACATCATCAACAAGACCAAGCCTCTGTATCCCTGCCTCGGTCGCACAATCGCATGTCAACCGAATGAAGCAGAAGGCGGAGGCTTTGCCAACAGTGTTGAACTGGATAAAGAGCACTGCTCACAATTCTTCCAGCTTGGTCACCGCATCAATCAAGATGCTAGACTCAACGTTCAATTTGTGGTGAATTCTGCTGATGTTGATGCGCACCATGAGACAACGCAGTTCTTCAGCGGCGATTTTGAAGGAGGCGTTGGTCGGAGACATCATGTTTGGCGTCCTACCACAGAGTACGAGGATCCTGTGTGGGGTTGGCTCATGCTTGACTTTCGCACGATGGGCATTCAAGTCTACAACGCTGCTGGTGAAAGTATGGGCGAAGCTCTGGTACCAGATAATATCCACGGCAAGGCTTATTGGCAGGTTCACTACGCCGAGGGTGACATGTCTGAAGCTGCGAATGAGTCGTCGCAGCTTCAACAGCTCATGAAGCGCATGTCTGACGCCAAGTTCCTCGTTGGTCTGTGGGCGATGCTGTCTGATGCGTGTCAGAATATTTATAACGACCCTTTGACTGGTGATGCACAGATGCTTAATATGGTGGGACGACCGCTTGCGCTTGTCAATATCGGCATGAACCTTGAGCTTGCTACACCCGTTATGCAGTCGCAGAGTTACCAGGACTTATTGAAGAAGGAAGAGATTAAGCTTGATGAGTACAAGTTTGAGGTCCTTCTTGGCGACAAGTCGAATCTGCGTGATGGACTTATTGGTTACTTTCCTCCTTCGCCAGAGCCATCTACCCCAATCACTCCCACTCCTGTTCCAGAGCCTCAGGATCGTGTAACAGATAAGCGACCCGACATAAATTGCGTCTACACCGAGTTCGGTTATCCTGGCCGTAACATCGTCGCAGGCGACAACCAGAAACCAGACTCATTCGCGTCGCCCAGCTCAAGCAAGGTGTACCTCTCACCTATGCACGTCGATCCCTCCAAATGCATCCCCGATCCTACCAAAGAATACGCCAAAGACTATGACGCAGCTGCAGCTTACCATCGGGGTATCTGGAACCATCCTGCAACCGTTGTCCTCGGCGCTATCGTCGACCCTTATCAACCCGTTCATATCGCCACGGGCATTCTACCATCAACAACACTGAAGCTTCCCCAGTGGATCATTGACCAGACCCTCAAGAAACTACGCATCCTCTTGCGCGGTGGACCTGTTCTTACAAGATCAGACCTTCCAGGTATCGACACCAGTCTCGATTCATGGAAGAAGCCTATGAACCAGACCACGGCTGAAGCATGCATTCCTGCCCTCACGGATAAGGGCGAGTGGTCATGGCTGCAGCCTAATCTGGCGGCGTATACACTGCCTGGAGATGAGGATGAGTACCTACCGCAGTTTGTTCCGTATAACTTGAAGTCAGCGCCTTCAGACTATCCCTTGGAGATGGGTCCGCATACGGTGTTGGAGGGTTTCTACAAGTTCGAGTTATCTCAGATGAAGCCGAATGCAGAGCTGAGAGCTGGTAATCCAGTGGAGGGTGGCGATGGAAAACAGCAAACGGAAGTGAAGAAGTAATTGACAAGTGGTGGATGGTGAAGGGCAATTGCCCAGTTACGGTTTTCTTCACCTGTATATAAGTGTTTGTCTATCAGATGCTAGTCATTTAGTCACGCAGTTTCTCTTTATAATACCACAGTGCTTATGGGATCTCACACAGCTTGCCCTGGCTTGTCTACCTTGGATCTGACCTTGAATGTTAGCATGAAACCCGTCACCCGATTCTTCATCGCTTGAGCCCATGCCTCTGAAACCAATTCTGATGATGCTCCTCCTCCCACCTCTTCTCCGCCCTCCTCAACGTCGCCGAAACATCCCAGAAATCCCTCCTCTGCGCCACATCCCTCGCCGTCCTCCCCTTATTATCCTTCATCGTCGGATCCGCCTTCCAATCCCTCAACACCCTGACAACCTCCCTCTTCTCATCATCCCCATCCTCCGCAACACTAGCAGCATAGTGCAACGGCGTGCGCCCATCCGTCGTACGAGCGTTAGGGTCAGCGTGAGCGTCGTCAACTAGTAGTTCTACGAGTGCGGCTGATGCGTACCGCGCTGCGAGGTGGAGGGGTGTGCGGCCCCCGTTGGCGCGTGCGTTGGGGTTCGCGGAGGAGTCGAGGAGGAGCATTGCTATGGCGAGGTGGTCGCGTTCTGCGGCGAGATGGAGCGGGGTGAAGCCGTTTTGGTCGCGAGTTGAGGGGGAGGCGTGGCGGAGGGCGGAGTTGCAGGCTTGGATGTCGCCGTTCCATGCTGCGTCGAGGAGGATCTCTTCAGGGTCTTCTATGGGCGCTCGTGGCTTTGGGGGCTTAGCTTCCACTGGTGTTGGTTGCGCGGGTTTGATGCCTGTGGGCTCTTCTTTCTTCAATGGCACCTCTGGCACTTTTGACACCTCTACTGGCTGTGCAGGTTCGGCCTTGGGTGATGGTGTTGGGAGATCGGTCAGGTCATCGTCAACCTTGAGCTTCACACCCTTGGGAGACTCAGGAGGAGCTCCGTAGGTATTCTCCTGAGCCTCAGGTTCAAGGGTATCATTCTCAGATTGCATTGGCTTGTCCTCCGGCGCCGCGACCTTCGCAGTCTCAACCTTGGGCTCAGTTGACACATCAGAGGGCGCGGACCTCACAGCATCCTCATCAACTGACTTCCGATATCGACCCACGGGAGGAGGGTCCAAGTCAATTGAGCCTGCCCTTGACTTTGAACTAGGCTGTGCTGTACTTGACCGTCGTGCATCGGGAGAATCTGAAGACTGCCCTGGAGCCGGCGGTGGTACTGGACTGTTAAGGCCGGGAGGAGCAGGTTTCATCAGAGCGCGCCTGGAGTCACTATCAGAACAGCTGTCGTTCAAATGATTTGAGATGTGACTTACGAATAAATGTTGACCATCAACTTGCTGAGAGCCGCCAATTGCTTCTCCAGCTCGCCGTCAGCCAGTTTGATCTTCTCCTCCCACTCATCCTTATACTTGTAAGAGTTATAAAACTCCTCAAGGCCACCAAACATCGTCCCCTCAAGCCCATCACTGCTAATCTCTTGAAGAAGCTTAGTCATTTCGTCCAGTGCGGCTGTCGCGTTCCTGATCGCTTCATCAATCTGCCTCCTCATAGGCTTCGCATCGTCTCCCTCAATAATGTCAGGTCGTGCCTCGAGTGTATTCTGGATCTGGGTGATGGTGTCCCTGGCTGTTGTCGCCTTTGCCGAGAGCTCATGGATCTCCTCGGGGGTCTTCTGGAGCTTCATGAACCAATCTGTCCATTCTTTGGCTGTGTCGGCGTGTTTACCCAGTGCTTCGATACCAGCGTAGGCAGCGACAGCTTGAGGGAAATGTTTCATGAAGTCAAAGCCCTTCTTCTTTGGTTCACTTTCCGTGGGTTTCTCGGCAGGTTTGGCCTCCTTTTGCTCTGGAGACTTGACAGAATGTCTTCGAGAGGAAGGCTGTGAGTTTGCAGCGCTGGAATAGCTGGGTCTCCTGCCTGTCGCCGAGTCATGCGTTTCATGAGACCGAAGCGGCGAGTCTCCTCTTGATCGAGGTCGGCCTCTCAGCATGTCCGCGGCTAAATGAGGTGCTGGTCTATACGCTGACGGGGGCGACCTTTTCCCCGCCCCGGGCGGACGTCTTGGCGAAGGTGGCGGCTCATAAGATGGACGTCTCCTTGGATCAGGCCGTGAGCTGTCCGTCGGATAAGACCTCATTGGCGGACGTGCGACCGCAGGCTTTGGAGAGTGTGGGAACGGTGGTGTTTCAGTTCCATAAGGCCGTAACTTTTGACGTCGTTCTGGAGTCGGGGATCTACGACGAGATGTAGGCCTACTCTCATCTTCCGACATCAAATCTGAATCTCTCGTCATGCGCCGTCTCAGCGTTCGTTGTACAGGCGCAGGTGGAGGTGGTCTCGCTCGAGGCGACACAGACCTGAAGCCTGAGTCCCTACGCCTCGGTCGCTCATAGTAGGATTGCCTCGGGCTTGATGAAGGAGGATATCGCGGTCGCCGACTTTCAGCTTCATAAGATCTTGATCTTTGCGCAGCGCCTACTCCAGGTGGAGGTCTCAACGGTCCCTCATTCTTTATCGTTGGTGGCGGATGACTTGGCGGGGGTCTGGAGTAAGACGCGCTCGGCGTTCTAAGAGGCGGTCTCTTCGGCGCCGGCGCTGGTGTTGATGCAGGCTGAGGTTTAGGTCTAGTAGAAGACCTCAACGAAGGAGCTTTCTTTGGCATTTTGCTCGCAATAAAAGTACCAAATCTCACTTGCACTTTTGCAAATATCGCTCAGGTACAGGTCTTCTTCTTAAGAAACTGCAGATAAGCCAGCGACAGGTAAAACAGGCCCCAGGGACCGGCATGACGCCATGGCATGCATGTCACAGGCGCTGTAGGAATCCGGGGCATCGAATTAATTGGTTCTGTAACGAAGGACGGGGTGAGCAGTGTGACGTGTCTGCTGATCCACCCTAGACCGGGGGATGATCACCTTTTTGAGCGGGCCGTGACGGGGACCAAGGAAGATGGACTGGGGATCGATGTACAATTATATCATGCTATTCTTAACGCGAATATGGTTGGAGCATTCAACTGTAACTATTAAGACAGGCATATTGTAGGGCCTTGATCTTGAGATCTTGCAGATGCAGTGCAACTCTGGATGCAAGAAACAAATCTCAATACGTCTGTGGCTGTGCTTGCTTGCCTGTCGCATGATGGTTGGCCTCAATCAACCATGGTTGTGCTGCCTGCCGCTGGGTTATATCACATGATGCGCGAGTTAAAAGTGTCTGATTGATGCCTAAACCTTGTGAGATCAAGTCAGTCATGTAGCACGATTGTCAGCTGCCAAGATCACAATCCCAGTACACGGAAACACTTGTTCCAGGCAGGAGATCGTCTGAGGCATATTTTCGCAAAAGTGTAACAATGGTGGAGTACATTCTATATGTAAACACTGTAATTAATATCGAGAGTCCTATCAAGTAGATAGAGGAGAATCCGAGTATGTCGGCGGACTCATTCGAGCCCATACTCCCATCAAGTCAGCCCTAAATGTCGCTGCAACAGGAAAGGTCCTCTCAACCGCCAATAGATTCTGGATGATACAATCCTGCTGCCAACTCTGACACGCCCGTGCACCCGCAACTCGCAGTGGACAAAGTACCAATAACGGCGAAATCGAAGAATTATACAAAACGGTATTTGTGTGAGTCAATATGTTGACGACGTGCATTTGTATCTCTTCTTCGCTCAAGCTGGGCGCCACGATACCTTTGTCCTGCCAATATGGTATCTCGTAGTCGAAGACTCCGGAGAGATATATACTTATAGCTGCGAAGAATGCTTTGGTCAAAGCTGAGAAGCTCCCGCTTGCATTCTCTACCGTTTGCTGTTTTGAATGTGCGTCTTTGGCTTCCCAGTCGACGAGAGATTGTCTTAGACGAAACCCTTCTTGAGCAACAGCAAAAGCTTCGTCAAGATGTTTCGTGACATCAACAGAATCTGCGTCCAAGTGATATAGTAGGTTTATCGCCCTAAGATAAATCATTAAAAGCCATGCATTAAAGAAGGAGGAATTACTCACCGAAGGCGAAGAGTTGAGCATGAGACAATGATATCCAAAAGTTCATCCAGCGAGTCACCATTACCTTGCTCTTCGCCTCTCATCTCTCGTATGAGACATCTCCAGTCTCCCTTTGCAAGAAATGTCGGCTCGCTGAATATTATAGCCCTACAGACTTCGAAGATTCGTATTTCAGTGAAGAAGCGTTGTCCATGACCTGATTTGCATGATGTTGGACCCACAGCGACAAGAGCTTTGGAAGTGCCATGGACCAAATGTTGTCTCCATCCTTCGCCAGTTGCATCTGTCATGAGCTGCCAGAAGTTAGCCTACAACCATACCAACGTGTTTTGAAGAACGGCTCACCTCGAATAGTCCCAACAGATGTGTGGTCCACAAGATGCGATGCCGGGTGCTAGGCTCTTGATCAAACTTCTCAAGAGCGTTTCTCAAACCCAGCACGGACTTGGAGTAGTGATGAACAGCCAAGTTGTAAGTCTTGCTTGGGTCAACACCTTCTGATGCGTTCAGCTTAACCGCCTGCATCGCCCCCAACGAAAGAATAGCATCATGAAGAAACGTCCCCGATTCTTGATCTTTCATCAAGCTAACGACATCTGTAAATATGTGCGTTCTCGGATTGCAGTTGTTCCTCCTTAAGAATGTGTCGAAGTAGTGAGAAAGATAATAGATCTGATCACCCGTGGCAATGGTAAACAATCGAGGAGGCTGACTTTTGCAGGTAGAAGCTGAAACTCGAGCCACGGTCTTTTTGCCAGACTCATCCTGATTGATCCAAATCTGCTTAGCCTTCTGCTTCTCAAAAGCACACTCAACCCTCCTCCTCACACAATTACTGCACGGAACACTTCCAGAACACTGCATCACAAGGATCAGCCATGTACGATGACGAATTTGCTCGGTACTTACCTTGAGATGGCTTGCAGCACATGCAAGGCACCGCGATCGTTTCTTGCGTCTATCAAATGGTCCAACCGGCATTTTCTCTATATTCCTTGTCGCGTGTAATGAGTTGATGCAGTTGGTGGGTGACTCGACAAGGGGAGATGCTTGGGTTTATACTCAAACTGGTATCGATTGAGCGAGATTAGCTTGGCATGTTCGCGATACCCTTTTTGGAAATAATTGAGCGACGCTAGTGCTGTGAGCCAATCATGGTGTTAGCTTGGCGGGGAGCTGAACTTCATCTTCGTCAGCGAGTAAGGTCGGGCAGAAAACGGTCCTTGGCAAATAGAGTGAGAAATGTCAATTCGCTTGAACTTAACTCCTTTGAGTATGGTAGAGGCTGTGTTTCTGGAACGATTGTGGAAGATCCCACGTGTTTGGGTTTGAGCTTTACCGATAATGTAATGAATCCTGCGAGATTTGGCATCTAGTACGAAAACTTCGATGTTACTTCATGATGGATATCTCTTCGTCTGATTATAAGATGCCTTTCCATCCCTCTCATCGACATCTCTCTCAACAACCTCATCAACCTTCCAAACTCACATTACCTTCTTTCATCCACTACAACTAAGCTCTTTACTTATCAACTTCACTATGCAGTTCTCTCTTCTCTTTCTCTCCCTTGTCGGGGCCGGAAATGCCATCCTTCTCCCCAAGCCAAGCGGTCCATACGGCACTGCCCTTCGCATCGAAGGCATGACCGACAAAAGCCGTATCGACCCGTATGACCCCAAGAAAGGTCATCGACAAGTCCTAGCCTCAATCTTCTGGCCCGTCGACTCAACCTCTTGCTCCAACAAGGTTGTCCCCTACATGCCGCCCGCTACAGCCAAGGAATATGGACAACAGGTAGCGCAGCTGGGTCTATCGAACGACACCTTTTCAGCTCTCGAGTTCCAGGTCTGCAAGACTCCTATTGCTCAGAAGGGATGTGAAAGCGAGAAGAAGTCATTCCCCGTCGCTGTCTTTTCACCTGGCGCTGGAAACTCCAGGTTGATTTACAGCCTGATGGCTCGCTCGCTGGCTAGTTATGGAAACGTCGTGGTTTTGATTGATCATCCTTACGATCCTGCTGTTGTCGAGTTTCCTGATGGAAAGATCATTAAGGGAGGAAACATCCCCGATGACCCGAAATCTAATCAGCAGCTGGGTTTGGTATGTGTATCTTTATCGTCTCGTACCGCACAATGGGTTTGCTAACATATTATAGGTCAAGGCAAAGGACATGTCCTTCACCATCTCAGAACTTCTACGTCCCTCTTTCCAGAAGAAGGTCTTCAAGGGACTTCCAGGTTCAATCGATAACAAGAAGATTGCTGCCCTCGGTCACTCCCTCGGTGGCGCCAGCGCAGCTATAGCAATGGTATCGGACAACAGGATCCGCGGTGGAATGGACTTGGACGGCCAGATCTTCGAACCAGCTCTCAGCAAAGGCCTCGACAAGCCATTCTTCCTCATCGGCCGCCCTAACCACAGCAATGAGGATACAACTTGGAAGAAGTTCTACGCCAAGCTCCGAGGACCCAAGAAGGAGATTGCCGTCAAGGATACTGTTCATGGCTCATTCACTGATTACCCTCAACTCCTCAAGGCTCTTGATCTGCCAGCGGCTGCTATGAAGGCGGTGGAGCAACTTGTTGGAACTGCAGAGCCTTCATATCTTCAGAAGTTCCTGTCCAAGACTGTTGTGGATTATATGAAGATTTCTTTTGCTTATAAGGGCAAGAACTAGACACACCTTCACTTCACTTACTTCATGGGCTATATACCTGATCAACGCATAGTGTCACTGATCGGACTCTTGTATCACTTGTATAGATTTCATGCAATCTTTTCACCCTTAATTATAGATTTCAAAGATATGACTATAGAACTGAACTGAGTATTCGCCATTCATCGTATTTTCGTCGTGCAGAGCTTTGGTATTGTAGTGCATAACCCTGGCCTGAGTCTTGGGCCTGGGTATTGTAAGGCCCCACGCACCGATTTGCCTCAGAGGCCGTTAAGCTCAAGCTACGATGGGCATACGCATGTTCCCACAGACACCAGTAATGCGGGCAAAGTAGTCAATGCTCCCAGAGCCGTATGGATTGCTCGTCAATAGAACACCACCAGAAACGATTCCCTTATCGCCAACCTTGATAGAAATGTAAGACGGCGCAAAGGCCAAGCGCCGAGTGGGCGGGCCATAGACCCAATTGTTAACAGTACCAATGTTGGGCTCAGTGGTGAACTGCACTGGCGACTCGGTCCTAGGGGTGACAAGATTGGAATAGTCAACCGTCGCAACGGTGTTACCATCGCTTGCAATGCGAACTTGGGCATAATCGACTTTGGAAGTGTCAATGCGGTTTGGCAGCGTAAGTAGGCATTTGTTGGTGGTGAACTGTATGCCACCTCCCCCAGCCAGAGAGCCGCTACTCAAATACACGTCGTAAGGGTTGTCACCATTCTTTGTGCCGGGGGTCGGAATCCCTTCAGTGATGTACAGACGTCCTTTGGTCGTTTGTGCTTTCCACGACGTATAGAAGCCTGGATCACCGGTGACGGTCACATCGCAGAATGAAACATTGAGGAAGGTCTGCGGCATTGCAGCTCGTCGGACGTGCGACAGCGCTGGCAGATCTTTGAAGGAAGCTGGAGCGCCGACGGGAATAGTAGGGTTGTCGAAAATAGAAGGGTAAGAAGGATTAGGAGCAGGGACAGCTTGGGCTAGCCCAATAAATGGCAAGAGATAAGAGACTTTCATGATGCGTATGATATAAAGATTTATGTTGCCAGTAGAGATAATATTGCTAAATTTGTCTGGCAAAACATGATATTAAGTACTTCTTGGCCAAAAGAATATCCATTTTTTGACAAAAGAAGGCCTCCAACGAGCTAACTTGGATTGTCTCATCAATAAGTGAGCTAGATGGGCGAGACCGTTCTGACCTCGCCTGTGGCTTGCATTGAGATCAATAGTAATCCGATTAGTCGGGACTCGAATAAAATAGCGCCAAGCCTTTGCTATTATGATACGATTAAATTCTTCTAAAGACCTCTCAGCTGCGGCACTGTCGTTAGTCTTGGCTTGAAGGCTGAACACCGTCATTTGACGACTTCACTATTCCAAGCGGTGAGGTCACTCCACGTTCCTGTGCAACCATAGGTGCAAATGACATCTCCACTGAATCACCCTTGCCCAATTGAAAGATGTTTAAGGACTTATAACCAGGCTCATAACGGCAGCTGGAAACGAAAGCCAACTTAAAAGTGCCCAGCTGGGAACTTTACATCGCGATCTGTCAAGACTAGGGAGCTTTCAGCTACGCCATCACCATTAGTCTTGGCATCGAGACCCAACACTATGGTTCAAAACGTTAGCGTTGCGCCTTATCATAGTTAAGCTTCTTTTTCTTCCAGCCACACTGAGTGTCTGCGGTTGCCATGTAGGGAGAAATCTGAGATGGGTTAGATACGAGGAATTTACCTAGCAGCGGCCGCTGTTCGCCCAGTCGGTAGCCAATATGTTCCTTCAAGGGCCACAGGGCTTTAGTGGTGGCGTCGGTCGAGAGTATTTTGGTGGGCCGAACCAGAAGAAAGACAGATTGTTAACCGACGTGACCGAAAGGTGAAAGTTGGTAGATAACCTCTAAAAGTAAAGTCAGAGCTATAGTGACAACAATCGATACATTCAGGCAGCTATCTACATTAGATCCCCCAAAACCCAAACTATCTAGTATGGCCACTTGAAAGAAGTAGAAATATTAACAGAAAACGGTTCCGCATCCGTAAGCGACTTCACCCGTCCAAGCATATGCTCCAGCTGTCTAAACGCAGCAGGCGGCGCATACTGCGGAACCATATGTCCACTAGTCTTAACCGTCGCTAAAGTAAACCCTCTCTCCGAGTGCACCGATCCCTGAACACTACCACCCGCCCAATTCTCAACATTGCTCTCAGTGTTGTTGATTATCGGAACAACAAACTCTGCACTCGGTGCAGTCTGGAAACCTTGCTTGCCGTTCCACTTGAGACCCTGGACGGCTAGGGCTGTTGTGTTAGACGTGATGATATAATCCGCCATACCAGATCCGATCATGACGTTGTTGGTCTTTTCAACGAGAGTCTGGAACTTCTTCTCGTGCTCGGCGGGATCGTATCTGTCGTCGTCGCCGACAAAGACGGGGCCTGAGCACGATGCCCATTCTTTGGGAGCAGCTGGGGCGTGGATCGCTTTGCGGACACCGGGGATGTTGAAGAAGAGTGTTGCGCCGGGAGGAGTATACTGAACCGAAGGAAAGCCGAGTACATCCCATAAGACGGGACAGGTATCTTGGACGTGATAAACGTTAAAGCAGGGGTTGATAACAGTGCTGATCTCGTCGAAATGAGCCGTGATGTCGCATCCCTTGACCTGAACAGGTTTCCAAGGCGCTGGAGGAGGAGGATACGTAAGATGAGCCTCACGATACCTATCCAACCCACACTTCTCATTATCATTATCAAGAATCTTCTTATTCTTATCCGGAATCGCAAAGACACTCTCCCAATGCCTGAAGAAGCCCGGGAAAGCAGCATGGTCGAGACTTAGCTTATCAGCATACGGCATGACAGGGTCGTAGTAAAGAGCGCCCTTGACGTTAAAGTACTTCGTATCCTTCTTGTCGAGCATAGCAGCGCCGACGTAGGGGACGTAGACACCGGCATAGCTTTCGCCGGTGATGTAGAGTTTCTTGCCTTGTAGGCCGAAGGTATCGACGAGGTTCTTCCACCATTCGACGAATTGGGCTGCTGTTTCGGTGTTGTTCTTTGCTGTTACGTGGCCGGTTGAGAAGCCGGTACCAATAGGATATTCAACCCTATAATCATTGTCAGTACGTCATCATGCTTTTGTGAAAGGTAAGACTTTACCAGATGACGTTGGCGAGTTTGTGCCATGACCAAGCATTGGGTACAGGCTTATAAGTTCCATATTTCCACGAAAACGGGCCATTCTCTTGCGTGAGACCTACATCGCGTCAGTCATGAAACAATCAAATCAATGTGTCAAATTGCCTTCCAAAGAGGAGCAGCCAGGACCTCCATTAAACCAAATCACAACATCGTCCTTTCCAGCTGGATTAACAGTCGGGAAGAACCAATAGAAGAACTTGGGATCTTTGGAGCCAGTCTTCTTCCAATCCACGGGGATTTGGCCAGCATAGCTTTCACCGATATCAAACGAGACTTCAGGAATTCCAGTTGAAGGGACATAGTAAGCTGACAAGATGGTTAGGCATAGGAGTCAATGTCATGACGTAGCAACTCACGAGAAGTCTTCTTGTTGTAGTACTGAGAATATGCAGGCTTGGAAGTACGAGAATGAATAACCGAAGCATTCGTCAAGGCAACGAAACCCAAGACCGACAAAAGAGCTGTTCTCAAACCCATCATGACGTATAAGAATTCTTTAAAGTCGACAGGAAAGCCCGGCACTCCCGGACAAGACAGGCAGCACGGTTAATATTTATACAAGAGTCATACATATTAATCCCCGTAACATAGCCCGACAATCAGAGGGACTTTTGCTATGATAAAGTCCTACTCACAAGGGTACACAACACAGAGCACGGAAGTTCGGCATGAATACTTATCTGTGCCTTCCTAATGCAGCTATTTGCGGGGTTCGTGATATCAAGCATCGTGGTATGATAAGCTGTCCGTGTCGATCGGCGAGCGGGAGGATCCTATTGGCTGGGCCGTTTGACAAAAGTTCGATGACCAATTGAGGCTTCGCTTAGAGTTCTGTGGAAGAAGGTTGTTCTGAGGGGAGAGGTTGGAGAATGCTACTTCGGTGTGTGATTGACTTTCGGGGATCGGATGTTGAGAACGTAAGACCATGTGCGGGATAGCGTTGCTTTCGGTTGAAAGTTAAAGAAATGCCGTTGAGGATGATCCGCGGGTTGTGGTGAACTGTTCATCATCAAGATTGCATGACTAGAGTGTTTTGGTTGCTATTTTGTTCAACTTGTGGTTTTGTTATGAAACCCTACCTTGTTGTTAAACAAGAACCCATAAGTTAGCGTTACTTCAGGAACTTTTTCTCTGTGATCATCCTTGTGTCCCTTCTCTTGTTTATATATCAAAACCTAGGACTCGGCTGGTTGGCCCTGTAGGTATATCTCACCATAGCCCATCTTATCTATCCAGCATAGATAAATATGCTCCTGTCCCTTCTGCTCTTGTTGTCTATGCTGATGTATGTTGAATATCAAGCTCCTATGCAAATACCAAGACCTTATATATCCCAGGTCACAAACCCAACCAAAACTCCATAAATTCAACCCAAACATCATGACTTACTCATCTCTTCACGAAGCTGTTTCTGAAACTCAAACTTCCTCTCCCTCCTATCATTCTCCCTCCTTCTAAACTCATCCCTCCTCCTCCTCTCCCCAACAGTACCCCTCAAACTAGCATCTGGACTCTCCCAATCAATAGGCACCTCCTGGAAGATAATCGGCGTCCAAACTGGCAGAAGTTTCGTCCCAATCTCACTCTCCGAAGGCGGGAGTATCTTCCACGTCTCATCCGTTTGAATATCTCGTCGTACAACGGGTATGAACGCCGCTGGCTCAGGTGGATTCAGCTTTAGATACGATACTTTTCTATCGCGATCGGAGCGCCATTCTCGATATTCAATCTCCGCATGCGCAGCCTGTTCGTCGCTTAATTCAAGAACAGACGCTTCCTCTTCTTCTAAAAGAGGCGGCTGTGATTGCGTCGCATATTTCGGCTCCCATTCTCGAAGCTTGGTGTGGCATTTTTCCAGCGCAGACCAATGCCTCTGAAGGGCTTTCGCGCGATTATGAATATCGTGAGGTTCATCGGGAATAGGCGCCCTTCGTCCACCTCTCCTCGCAATAGCACCAATCGTATCCCTTATATCCGTCTCCCTAAGAACCAACCACGTTAAATCACGCCTCGTTTCCAAACTGCGCAGTAATTTCGAGCAAAAAATATAATCATCACCCGGCAACGACGTAGGAACAAGAGTGTCGCGGAGGACACGATCGATGTATCGTACTTCGCATAGTGTGTTCTCAAGCCTCGCGTCTTTGGGGATGTCTCTGAAGGGGTTGCAGCGCTCGAGAAAAGCTCTCCCCACGCGGGCGTTGGAGTCGCTGAGGGGTTTAAGGTTGATTATCCCTGTGATTTGGGGGTTGCGGGCCTTGAAGGCGTTGAGAAAGCCTCGGATTGCACTCATGATGCATTTTCTGGCCGGACTGAGGGGGGTTAAAAAGAGGGAATGATTTTTGAGGCACAGAGTGAGAAATGGAAAATGGGAAAATTCTTGTTTTTAAAACCCCCAAAGTTGAGAAAAGCTGGGCGCTGCGAGTGATCCTTGTTCCTCCCGTGTTGCTCCGCTTGGCCGTCTCACAGCGAGGCCTTTCACTGACATTCGGACAATGCCGTGTGCTTTGACCAGCCCAGTATAGAAGCGGTGTATTAAAAGTTTTTCACTGTTATTATTAACCAGGACACTCATTATATCCAGTTTCTCTTCCGACAATATTTAAAAACCGCAATGTTCTGTGCAAAAGTCTCAACTCCAACATCTCAAAATCTTGATTGATCGGCGTCACATGTAACCAATTCTGTCCTCCCACCCGCGGGAACGAATCAAGCTCATCGCCACCGCGCCCGATTCTCCTCTTCGTACAAACGATGTGAATACCCGTTCCATTCATCATGCAGAGCGCGAGCATCAATGCTACTGCGCGTCCCTTGCCCAGGCAGTCGACGAGCTTGGAATGAGAGAGACTGGTGATCCAGCCAACCCTCAATGCGACCGTCGCCAAGAAACTCCATCCAACCTTGGTTGCGATCCCCGTAAATTACAGGTCCCTGATCTTCACGACCCCGCCATTTGAACCACACGCGATCATGCGATGAGCGCATGGGTCGTTCTTCAATGAGGAGTACGCCTTCGTAGACGCCGAGGTTGAATCTTCCCCAGAGTCGATTACCAGCGATGGTGAGGGTCAATTGGAATTCGTCAGGATCAAAATCCCATTGTTTGGTCACATCGCGCGATTCAACTTCGTAATCACCGTTCAAGAGACCCAAGGGTGCAAGGTTGACCTCGTCAACGTCATCGCTGCCGTTGTTCTCATCCGAGGAGTAAACTTGATATGGAAATTCCGAGTTTGGGGGTGGAGCATCGTTGGACGGAGCGGGTATTCGTCCCCGGGCCGCAAAAGAGCCGCCGCGTCGAGCAGTCTGAGGCGTTGCGAATCTGGGAGGTTCGGGAGAAGGGTCTCTTGGTGTCTGTCGGCTTCGGCCAGTTGACCACCGCGAACCGTTTCCTCGGGGTGCAGTCTGCTTAGTTCGTGGTTTTACTGGCTCTGGTGCAGCAGTGCTTGCGACTCTGCCAGCGGATTGAGTTGCACCGCCTCTGACGCAGCGTGCAGTCTGGAGCTCGCGGGCTGGTGTCGGTGCGGGGCCCGTTTCAGGGTCCTTTGCCGCTGTCGTTGCCGTGTTTTTAGTGGGTGCTTTAGCTGGTGTCTTCGCTGGCGCTTTTGCCTTTGGTGTCGCAGTCTTGGGTGTAACGGTCTTTGGCTTTTTGGCTGTCGCGTTACATTCGTCGTCGTCTGCCTTTCTTTTGGCACTCGCGGCAGTCGGTTTCTTCGTCTTAGCCTTGACGGGTGTCGCTTGCGCAACAGGTTTGCTCGTCGCACCCTTCTTCGCCTCGCGATCGTTCTTTGTCCATTCCTTCTTCAATTTGGTCTCGAGTTTGCTCACGTTAGCTGGAACTTTGAGATTACCTGCATTAACAGCGTCAAACAATCGCATGCGCGCGACAGACTTGGTCTTGGAGGGCGGGAGACCATAGTGAATGAGTTGGGCCTCAAACCAGTGTGCGGGGTGATCTTTGTCGTTGCCAGACGTGAAATGCTCCTTGAGCTCGGTTGCCGTGGCACGCCGATGACGGTTCTGGCCAGAGGATTGGGCGAAAAATACACCGTCGGCAAATGCAAAGCCATCTTGGGCGACGGGAGGAGCTCCAGGCCATGCGTTGGCCTCAGATGCCTTGGACATGATGTTGTAAGTGGTAGGTGGCCCAAGTTATGATTTGTTCCCTGGGTGACAAGTGGTTTAATGAGGCCTGACAAGCGAGAAATGATGCTATCGTCATTGCCTCACGTGCCCAGCTTAATGCTAATTCCTAATGCATGCTTATGTTTGCACTGGATTTATGCTGCAGGCCATTCACGTTTTCTTTGACGGCTGTGGCAAGCACTGGCAGTCCAAATACTTCCTGCTAACAAACTATCGACCCAAAATGTAAGGCGGATAAAATGGAAGTAACAGCTTCAGCGAACTGAATATCGCAAACACATAAATATGTCGATAAATTCACATGGACTTGAAATTCTATATAAGAAATAATCTATGTTCTACCGCCATAATCTATCTTCCAAAACACACACAATCTATATGCTACTTTCCGGACCTCGAACCAAATGCAAAGACGTCTATGAAATGAAACACCTCCAGCGAAAGGAACTTGCCCTCAAACTTCTTAGAACTCATCGGGAGCTCCCTCAAAGATCCCAAAGCCCTTGTTCAGCAAGTCATCATCCCGACGAAAGTTACAAGACTCCTTAACAGCATCCGTCCACAGATCCTTACCACCCTGCGTCTTAGACGCCAACTTCACACCCTTCGAAACAGTCCTAGCAGCAGTAGCAACAGGCCCAACACCAGGAATAGCATACGTGCTCGCAAAAACAGCCTCCTTCATAACATTCACCATGATCTCACACGTAACACTTCCAATTTCTCTAAACCCCTTGTCAAAACCTCTAGCCGTGAAATCAACAGTAGCTGTAGCGAGGAAATCCGCTGCTGAAGTGTCGCATTGACATTTTCCGATTGCATAGCGTTCACCGTCGGGGTTGGCGCCTAGCATGTCGTTTGTGAATTTGCTGAGGTGTACGGTGGTGCAGATCTTGGTGCGGTCGTTTTTGCAGTAGACACCGCATGCCCATGCGCCATCGCGGGGAGATGGGTCGAGGTAGAAGAGGCAGAGGCCTTGTCTTGCGAATGCGCCGTTTTGGCGGTGATAGTCGTCCCAGGACTTGTCTTGGTTTTGACGCCTGGTCAGGGAGGAGTCTTCATGAGTGGGCAGGGCAGCACCGGTCACCAAAGGGACCAGGGTGGCGGCGAAGGTAAGAAGAGCGTTGAAGGCAACCATCTTGAGTGTGAAACTGAGGTAGAAGGGATTCGTGGTGACTGCTGTTTGAGGAGAATATTGTATTGATCTGAGTGTTGGTCTGATAGTTGTGAGTGATTATGAGGATATAGTTCGTTTCTCGAGCGCCTCGACACTGTATTTTATAACATTTACATATTCTCAGGCTAGTTATCTAGTAGGCGCAGTCCTCGAAGCTGACATAGAAGCTATCACCGAACCACGATGAGCTTACTGAGAATATCTTCAACCCTTGCGATCACATAAGGCGAGATCCTCTGCCAAGGCCTAAGTGCTTAGTACTTGACTTCTCACTGCCCCAAAATCCTTGTCTCCAATTCGCTGCAGAACGAATTTATAAGGAAGATCCAGTTCTTTCTCTTGGCTTTTGGATTATCCTGGCCGTGTAAAAGTGCGATTGGCTTATCAACTGTATGTTTAGCTGTAATGAACTTCCTGTTCTGAAATGTCTCTGATCGAAGCAGCGAAACAGTGTATTACATGGCGGTGCTTTTGGTTATCCAATCGTGATATAGCCGCTCTGACAGGATATGTCTATTAATACTTCATAAGATGACCTATGACTGAAAATGGAAGCAACTGCCCTGGATCTGCTACTCGCATAGTGGGATAAAGGAATGACGGCGACACCCATGTGGTGAATATGCAGAACCAGGCAAACCCAATTATCCAGCGTAATGGCCTTGGGAGGGGAATATCCACGGCTGCAGCTTGCACCGCGTCCTCAAACATGATAGCCAGCGGTTGTAGAAGGAAATATGTCTCCATTTCATACCGCTCTCCGGACTCAAGACGGTAGAAGTAATGAACGCAGCGGTGCATAAGTCCCGAAGCGAAGAATGCTAATGTCAGGCGTAAATATCGTGACAGCAGCGTCCCGCGACGGAGCTTGAGAACTTTATCTGGAATGAAGTCTCCCCAGCCAGCTAGAGCCTTGCGGAAAAGCCGATGCCAAAATGTTCTGGATGTTATTTAGTACATTTACCAGCAGGGCTTTTGAGAGTATCACTTACCCCCAGAACGTTCGGACAGTGGACCATGAACTTATTGGCCCGTTGAGATGCGGCCAATCCTCTGGCTTGCACACACCAAGTACAACAGATACCGCAGCCACAAAATTATGGGCCAATCGTACCGACACATAGCCAATGACCCAATTCCCAAGGGAACTAGCAAAGCGAAAGATTATGTCTTCCCGAGTTAGGCTCGTTAGGTTGAACAATGACTGCTTTTCTCTCGTGATCAAGTGCTTCTCCGGACGCGGCGCGAGAAAGATAGCATCCAAGACAAGATAACAGCAAATACATTGGACAAGTCTCGTTGTAATAAACCTCACAGAATTTGTCGGGACTCGGTGCTTCATCGAAACCTCCCCTCGCAAGCCAACACGCCGTAGGTTAAAGTACATGCTCACAGCACGAAGGAAATGGGCGACAGTGCTTAAATGGCGGTCAGACTGTCTTTCCTTCACCGTGAGGACGTCATCGGCATCGTAGCGCGATAGAAGAATCTGCTCGGTGGCATTGGCGTAGAGTCCCCAGCTGAACAGAGATATGCCTGCTATTTGGGCTGGAGGCAAGGACGATGTCAAAAGGGACGTGTACAAGGAGTGCTGCAGACAGCTCAGAGCCACCGCTGCACCGAGTCTGCCGAGTATTGCATTTCTAGGGATGAAGAAAATGGTGCTTGCGAAACAGGCGAGAATGCTGCAGCCGAGAGCGACGATCTGAGACGTTGAGGTTTGCTCTAGGCCGTCCATCGCGGAATTAGGATGAGGTGACCACTCGGATTGCGTAGGATCGAAAGTTGAGGAAAAAGAAGAGACAATCACAACAGATAATGCTTGCGCGGATGGCGCGGTATATGAACGAGATTAAACGAGGTTTCAAGGTTCAGCAACTGCCGTGTTTCAATGCAGCCCAACGCCGTTGGGACTAGCTGAGCCAGGGGTCAGCTGCTACCGCTGTTTGGGCTGCAGGCTGCAGGCGTCAGGTCAGAGCACACAGCAGCAGTGTGCCGTGTAAGGTCAATGGATTCGGAAGCCGTGGCTCCATATGGTTAGACACGGTTGATGAAGTACAGATCAATGGTATTTAGTTCTGAAGGAGTTCTAGACTGTCATCATTAATTATACCCCATATCTAGGAACATGTGTTGCTCCATCAAAGGTGAGCTGCTGATGTTTGTTGCCACGATGCACAAAAGCAAAGCACGCATATCTAGCGCCTTCACCTTCCATAATCTATTTCTCGTAACACATTATTCAGCCTCCAGTATCCTTCCGGCCACATAGGCCCTCTAGCTGGAACCTCGCCCCGTAGGATAGAACCAACAGGGACTTCCACTCCATAAAAGTCCTCATTTGCCTTATCTCTCGTCGTGATAACAGTCCCATCTATCTGCGCACCAACATACAGCCCCCTACTCTTCACATAACTCCATATAGGCTCAGCAGCCCCGTCGCTATTAACAGCTGAATCAACATACACGCCTGTACCAACTGGTCCAGCAGTGACAGCGACCTCGCCGCCGAAGGAGACTCTCGGTTTGGTGAACGCAGCTACGGCTTCCGGGGTCCGCAGGACGCACACGCAGTCGAATATGTCCATGGCAACCATGAAGCCAACGCTGAGGGTGTTGACGGCAAAAGAAGATGGCGGTGACCATGACCCATCGGGCTGTCGTGCTACAACAATGCCTGAACCACTACCCCAGGTGAATTGTGCGCCAGAGCGAAATGCGGTGAAGATGGCAAGACCTGCAGCTGACCTGAGGACCTGTCGTGGAATGGTGACTAGTGCCTTTCGTCTTGATAATGATTCGTTTGGCGGAAGTGGCGTTCCCTCTGCAGTCAATGTTAGTCTATCAACGCCTCTCGTGCATCATCCACACATACCACAGAAAGATGTCAGTATTCGTGCTGCTTTCTCACACTCCTTTTCTACAGTGGTGGGCATGAATGCCTCGCACCCGAGCTTGTTCGCGAAATCATTCACGGGGCCAGCGATCTTGGCGCTGAGGACGTGAAGACGATTGGCAAAGCCTGACTTGCGGTTTATTTGCTGTGATGTAGATTGCTCTTGGGTCGGTGTACTGTTTGCGGAGTATGCTGGCGGTGGAGGAAAGTAAAGATTCTTGAAGTCGTATCCTGCAGGGCGAGTATTGTGGGGTTCATCAGCGGGAAGCTCGAAGATATTATTATTATAAGATCCCATGACTGCCATAATGAGAGGGTGAAGTCTTTTGATGAGTTTCAGAATGCAGCTGAGGAGAAAAACTTAAATTTGGTACAGATGAGTCCATCGAGTTTTTGCTATAAGTTCTCAACAGCGGACGGGGAAGGAGATGAACATAAATATTCAAGTCAATTAGAGTCGTGTACGATATCTTCGCATTCTTTGGGCGCAATCGCACATCATCGGGTGCCGCGGGGCCTGTGCGAGGCTGTACATGGTAGGAGTTTTGGGTATCCGAGATTCCGAACGGCCATATATGAGCCACCGTAGCAGCGCTATGTTTCAAAGAGTGAAAGAAGCATGACCTAGCCACTCAAAAACTCAGAAACACTGTGAGCGATGCTAGGGGAGAAAATAAAACTCAGGACCTTGACCATAAGTAATGAAAATACTTAGGTCAACTTAGCCTAAGTTTAGGTTTCTCTTTGCCAAGTTTATTTTGACACCCTATATCAAGGTTCGGTATTTTCTTACCCCCTAAGGCGATGCTACTGTTCGTCAGCGGAACGTGCAAAGCAGATGGCCATGTCTGGGATGTCCGCGGGGTCCGAAGAAGCAGCCAGACCCCTGCAAATTACAGGGATTCTGGTATGGACAAACGTAGGGTAAGTTGACGATACTCCGATCCGGGACATAAGATACTTGTTGTTTCGCAATACCCTAGGGCTTACGGCAAGATTTATTAGTTCTTGTAAAAGCTTCTCTGTAAAAGCTTATATCAGGGGAATAATTATTATATTATCATTCATCACCTATATTCGTCGCCTAAAGCTTAATCTTATAGGCCGCAGTCGTCACATAGCTGTTGTTTTCTCTGGTGGCTCATGTACAAAGCCTGTTACTAATGGACACTGCAATTGCCTGATTTTCGTTGTCGTCCAATCGAGCTCTTACTGTCCAGTGACAGCACTCATTCCTTGATCCTATTTGGGATACTTAGAAAGGACACGCGGTATCCGCCGATGTTGTGGTTGAAATGTACGGTCCCACCATCACAATGTTCATAAAGCTCAAGCTTACAAGATGCCACAGCATCTAAGCAAAAGATATATGGCACCATTCCTGAGGAGCGAGAATAAGAGAAGTGGCTCACACTAGCTAGCTACCCTTGAACCTTTGAAGGACTTACTCCGGCCAAGCGATTAGCAGAACTTAATACAACATGCATATATAATAAACCAATTTTGACCTGTTAAAGACACAAGTGGAGAACTAGCCAGTAAGGCTTTAGTTTGAAAAGGATTATATCTTACGCCCTTTTTTAAATAACTCTACTTATCCCGTTCCATTCAGGGGCTACATTAGCTCATATCCCCAACGTCATGGAGTGGCGTCTGCGACTGAAGAATAACAGGAGTCAACGAGCTATACGCACATAATAGAATCTAGCCTAGGCTCGCTAGCTTGGAGGACTAGATCCCACAAGGCTGAAAGAGTATTGCAGTCTTAGAACCTGGAAGACTGCTAACTAATTTACTCTTGTGTTTGAGAAGGTATTATGTCTATACCTAATCAAAATAAGGTTTCTAATCAAAAGTAGAATAATATGCTTTTGTGATAACTCTGTGATAAAGTTGAGAGGCTGAAAGAAGCTTCAGCCTCCGGGGCACCAAAGTAAAAGAAATACCAATATTATGACTCTATGGGCAAACTTATTAGCAGCTGCTGGGTGGGGTATAAAGAGCCGTCCTGTCCCTCATTGCTAGAAGTTGCCAATTTAACCTCTGTCAATATCAAACAACCAGACTTCACACATCATTCTACTACCTCTCAACATGAAGATTAGCTTTTTCCCACTCGCTCTCGTCGCTGCCCTAGCTGGCATTGGAGAGGCGGGAACCTGCACGGCTGGATTTCTATATTGCGGCCAAAGCCTCCTTAACATTGGTGAGTCTATTGCCTCCTTTGCCTCAGTCTAGGTCACCTCTAACAAGTCGTATCTTAGATCCCTTCAAATATTTCTCCAGGATCACTAAGGAACTCACCCGCGCGACCCACGAAACATGGTTCACAGCGCACAACATCTCGGATGCCATCTTCCTGTGCCGTCACGAGCCCGAAGGACAATATCATGAAGGAAACATTCGGTTGTACATGCACTGCGGTGGTTATTGCCGGTACGAAACCGTTGGACACAACGATACCTGTCACTAGTAAGTGTGGCACGCACAGCAGAGGGTCACATAAGAGGGGGTTAAAATAGCTTTGATTCTATCATAGGATGGGGGAAGCGGAACTCTGTATATACATATGGAGCATCTGATCCTCGTCAAGGAAGCTAGGCCAATCAGGGCTACACTATCTTTTAACAGTAAGGCCTCTTTTATCTGCTGGAATTTGGGGTTCGTGATGTATGTTGAAGTAATTATTTAAGCCAAGGCTCAGCTAAAATGTCGGTTGGTGTGGCCCTAAGCGATGGCTCAAATTTCATCAGTCGAGCAATCAACTTTGCCATAGCCCTAATTTCCTCCCTTGTGAACTCTGGATGTTTGTCGTTATCGAAATAAACCTCTTCCATCCAACTTTGCAATGTCCAATTATCCTCATCATACACTGCTTCACTTTCCATTTCTCGCCACTTTACTTTCCATCTTGATGGCAGCTCATCATCTATGAGCTCTATCATTTGTTGAACCAAAATTGGGGGAGTTGACATCACAGCGTCAAACGGGGGCTGCCCAGTCACCAGCTCGAAGATCTGTACCTCTTAGCAGATGCAATATTCTTTTCCAGGTAGTGTTTACTAAACATCCTGCGCTCCATAAATCTACTCGATTATCGAGACGGTCTCCGAACACAATCTCTGGTGCGCGCACTGGAGGCGGGGTACCCAGTGTTTTAGGTGCATCAAAGTTGAAGAAGGCTTCGCCAAAGTCAATTATCTTGATCGACGGTGATGAAAGTAGACTTTGGATGTCCTTGTTTCTGAAGGATGACGATCGGACAATGTGTGTCGGTACATTCGATGACAAGGGCTTGCCATCTTGCCTCGTGACTAAGCCCATCTCGAGCTCACCAAGTCTGGCGATGAAATCTCTTTCGCTGAGTGAATGCAGTCCTGGAATTTTCAGAGCAATATTTCTGAGGTGAAGGTCTAAGTGAGAGTTCAGTATTTCTGCCTCTTACGAACTGAGTGTGGATCTCTTACCTCCATGTCTGATGCCGTTGGAAGCAAGATAATCGAGACCTTTCAACACCTGCCTCGAGATCGACCTTGCAGTGCGAGACGGCAGTCTATCCTCACCACAGTAGTTTTCAATGACATCTGAAACATTAGGCCCAATAAGCTCCAAGACCAAACAATTGTGTGAGCCATTAGGGCCAACCACACTGAAATGGTCCAGCATCTGGTTCACGTAAGACGACTCAGCGTGAAATCTTGGTGAAGCAGCAAGCTTTTGCAAAATCTCGATCTCTTTACTTCTTTTCGCTTCAGCCACTGAGATCTTGAGTGCGACATAGCGATCATGCCTGGCAAATAATCAGTAAGAACCGGCATACGCGTTACACAAACATACAGCTGGTCCTTGGCAGCCCAAGTGGTCGAATAGCTGCCCCAGCCAAGCTTATGAAGGACCATGTACCGCCCATTGCTGAGGGAATCGCCTAATACAACTGGATGGTAGCCACCTGGTCGATAGCGGTGCAATGGCTCAGCGTTGACACCACATTTGTACTCTTGTCCTGGTCTTTGACCGCCGTGATATTGACGTACGTGGGGTCGTTGAAAGAACACAGCAGCAATTGATGGAACCAAGATCTTTGCCCGCGCCGCCCTGAAAAGGTTCACACTGACCATCGCTAATAACGATATGAATATCTTTCCCGCTGCATTCGAGATGATCAGCGAAACCTGGAAGCTTCTGACGTCGAATCATCTAGTCACTCCAGGTTAAGTTCTCAATCACACTCGGATGATGCGGCACACTTAATCCCTGTCCGCCCAGCCCGCACCCGATATTTTTAGAACCTCGCCCAGAGTCGCCCAAAAATAAGGTTGCAGCTCAAATAACGTACCAAAAGCTTGGCAGAATCCTTAAATGTGATCAAGAATCATCTACAAGATTGTTTCATCTGTAATTCATGACGCTGATTCAGCTGGTCTAGGGGCAAGTGAACAGGATTTTCACCCCTGTCTGACCTGACAGCGAAGCACAAATGACGTCAGGGCGTGGTCTAGAGCTTTAGGTCCTGCATCAGAGCTGCACTGCACCTCAAACTGTCGTCGGGCCATTCACCCTCGCAAACCCCGCAGAGCTTCACCCTCAGCTGCATCGTCATCATTATTTATTCGACACCTTCCTCTCTTGGCTTTCAATTCTTTTCCTCCCTTTCCTCTCATTCCACCCGCCAAAATGGATAACATGGCTTCTCTCAAAGACACTCTTACAGCCTCTGGAGGCGCGGAATCTGCCGGTACCTACTCCCCACCACTCCTCATGACGTCTCGAATTATCCCGCTAACTTACCCAGGATTCCTCAACGACATTGTCGCCCAGCTGTGGCCCAACATCAACGTCGCAGGCGGCAAGATCATCAAAGATGTCGTCGAGCCTATGCTTGACCAGATGCTGCCAGGTCCTCTCGCGAACCTCCGCTTCGTCAAGCTGGACTTTGGACCTACCCCCATCAGATTCTCAAATGTTGACGTGCACAAGACCGAACTCGAGGGCATCAAACTTGATATGGACTTGGATTGGGACGGCCAGTGCGATTTCGAGCTTGACGCGTCGATGGTGCCCAAGATTGTAAGCTGCGGCGTGGCTGGCCTCAATATTATGCGTTGCTGATTATTGGTGTCACAGGGTATCGAGCATGTGAAGATGAAGGGACGACTCTCCATTTTGCTTTGTCCTTTGACAAATGTTATTCCACTGGTATGAAGCTTCGACCTCGTCACAATATTCAGCGCTGACATGATCCACAGATCGGAGCTGCTCAGGTAGCTTTCATCAACCCTCCCGAGCTATCCCTCGACTTCACCGACGCCGCCAACATCGCCGACTTCTCCCTAATCGACAAGACCGTCCGCAAGGTCATCCTCAACATCATCTCCTCCATGGCCGTCCTCCCCAACCGCTTCCTCGTCAAACTCGACTCCTCCAACGATTACTTCAAGACCTTCCAGCCCCACCACGGTGTTCTTCGCCTCACAGTCGATAACGCCACTGAGATTACTGGCGAGAAGAAGAGCGGCGCCAAGAGACTGCTCCAGAAGCTCGTCAAGGATATTCCCGACTGCTACTGTGATGTCAGCGTCGGTGCTGAGGGAGAGTGGCGAACTTCGACTATTAAGAATAAACACGACCCTCAGTGGAACGAGACTCACGACTTTCTCGTTACAGATTACGAGCAGCGCATCACTATTGATGTGAACGATGAGGATCTTGGTGGTGACGATGATATTGGTATTGCTACAACGACCGTCAAGCAACTTCTCTTGAACGGCGGTAGCCAAACTCTCACCCTATCTCACAAGGGCCAGCCCCTTGAGACCAAGGTGACTATCCACGGCAAGTTCTTCAACTTCGTCGGCGAATCCAACAGTATCTCTGCCAGCAGCCAAAACGAGGGCGAAATCTGCGGTCTTGCCACCGTCCTCATCGCCAGCGTTAATGGCCTCAACGGTCAACGCGATGAGCTCAAGCCCAGCGTCAAGGTGACCTGGAGCGACAAGGAATTCGTCACTCCCGTCAAGAGCTACAGCCCTGGAACGGATATCTTCAACCCATCTTTCGACACGGCGTTCCGATTCCCTATCACCGCGGAACAGCTTTCTAACCCGCAGAGCTTCAAGCTTAGCTTGCAGAATGGTACGAGCGAGCAGGGATCGGTCGATATTCCTTTTGATAGCGTGACGGGCGCTGATGGTATGAACCGTGAGGAGGAGTTTGATGTTGGGTCTGGTGCTACCGTCCGAGCTCGCTTTTCGATCCGTGGACTGCAGCTCGCTGAATGATCCAGGATGGAAAATACGGACGAGCTCCCCGCAGCATGTTGCGTGACGCATGCATCAGTATGAATTAGCAAGCAATAAATTGTTTGTTTTAAATCATCTGCGATTATGGAATGAGGGAGAGATCACACATATCGCAGCCTCCTTTGTTACTGCTACATCTAGACTACAGTGCCTGGCCTATGCCGCGAAGCAAACATGGGTCCCAAGTTATACAACGTGGGGCAACTCTCATTTGAACGAAGAGCAGCTTCGTTGTGAAGCTAGCATTTTCATGGATACTAGCCACATATAGTCCGTAAAACGTAAGCCGACCAAGAGATTCCCTAGGTTTTATCATAAAACCTTTATGATATAAGTCCTAAGGCTTTATGGCTTTAGGTAAATTCTACTCAAGCCTTAGTTAAACCAAATAAAGTTCAAATTTGCTAACTAAAGGAGTGGAATCTGGCTATTTAATGACAGTCTGGAGCCAGCACAAGTTTCAAAGCCACAGATAAGACGACACATATCTCGTAACCTCCCTCCACATCCCCTAGAAAACTGTAGTTTCTGGCCACCGAGTCTTCAATACCTTGCCCAGGTAAACTCCAACTATCAATGAGAGTTTCCTGTCATCCCCACATTTGCTAAAAGCAGAAATTGGCCCAGAAGATCAGATGAACCATTGAGCCCGGAGGGAACACTGTCTCCGATCTTCTCGTGATCTGCATCAGTCTCAAATCCGTAGGCTCGAACAGGCTCCCGCATGGTCTCGTCAAAGCTTTCAAGGTCCTTGACCTGCAATTTGAGGAGCTTAGTGGCTGCCTCAAGTGTGACGTCAATCCCCATGTTGGCTAGTTTGGTGGCATATTCCTCCGCATCAAGGTTGAGGAGATAGTCTTTGTACTGAGATATTCCGTTCGAACTTGTCGAGTTTATGGTGCTGAGGGAAGTAGTGTTGGACTCGTGATCTTGATCATCTGGTTAGCATGAACAAGGGTAAAGACTACAGGCACTTACAAGGCGAGATATTCTCCATCATTCGATTGAACTTTGGAAATGCGATGCGGTAGATATCGAACCATCGGTCTTCCTCACTTTCTTTCGATGACTTCCTCTTGAGGGAGCGGAGTCGAGCTGCTTGCTCTCTACTCAACATGCCATGAATTGCCTCTGGCTTCCTTTTGGGGCATGGTGTCTCTTGATGCTGATGATCCAGGAGGAGCTCGTCTGTTTCGAAGCTGGTGTCGCATCGACGGCAGGTGTGTTTACCTCTGTACTTCTTTGGGAGATGGCAGCGGAAAAGATGTTCTCTAATCTAAGGTTAGCGTATGTTTCCTAAATTTAGGTATTCAAGTAAACACATGTAAACTTAGGTAAAATTTGAACAAGTTAGTTGAGATTAGACGAGATGACGTACTTGACTTTGTTTACATCAATCCATCCAGGACCTTCGCAAGCTCGATGGTGGACCGAGACCAGTATACCTGCTTTGTGATAGGGGCATGCAAAGCGAGGCTTAAAACTGATTTGCGCACTAGTATCGCTCTGGGTTGTTACGTTGGTATAATGTGTGGCATCGACCGTTCGGTCGAGTCGTTGCCTGGCATGCTGAGTGTGGACCTGAGACCACGAAGTCGTTAGCGAATTATCGCTTGACTAATGATATGGAGTATCCATATGGAAAAGCCTAGCTTGATATGTGTGAGTTCGTTACTTAACGAATAATACGGATATCCAAAGAAAGCGTTTAGCTGGTTATGTGTGAGTTAGCACAGAAAGTGGCTGCCGTACCATTTCTACGTTACTGTTAAGACGAGATTCAGAATAGGCCGGGTCGTTTTCCAACTTGAGGCACATTTGGGTCAGGGCGTCGAGGACTTCCCCAGCTGACATTCTTTCGCTCACGTTGATTTTGAGCATCCCCTCAAGGACGATATAGAGCATGTCATCCATGAAGAGGGATGATCGAGAGCTCATACGAAGGGATATCATCAACTATAGTTTAAGGTTAGAGCTTGTGCGGCCAGGCGCAAAAGGACGGAGGACTAACCCTTTGGATCTCAGGCTTGAGTTTCGCCGAAAGTCCGCCTCTATTGTTGAAGTCGTACTTCACATAAAAGAAGGCATCTCGATTAGGACTGTTGCTTTCTTCATCGAGTCGAGCGTCGATCAGCTTCGCGATACCATTTCTGCCTTCGTAGAACCAAGCAATGACTTCAGCAAAGACACAACCAAGACTCCAGACATCGTAGGCCTGCGTAATGCCCACAGTCGTGAAATCGATCTCCGGGGCGCGATAGGCTGGCGTGTGTTTGAGACCCTTGGGGATGTCTCTCTCGCCGGGAGTGCAGAAGTATGAAGACCCAAAGTCCGTGAGCGCGAGTCGCATCGGTCTATCACCATCATTGGAACCAAAGCAGAGGATGTTCTCTGGCTTGATATCCCCATGGACCCCATAGACTGTTTTAGCTTGCCCTTTTTGTCCATGGATGGTAGACAAAGCATCCGCAAGTCCTCTCAATTGACCACCGAACCACTCAAGGGTGCGTTTGTCGTTGGATGGTTTGGGTTGGTTTCGCAAATACATAGCAAGATCGCAGTCAGCCAACGGGAAGACCATGTGATATTTGCTTTCCATCAAATAGGAAGCAAGAAGGGGGACGATGTGTGGATGAGGGTTCTGCGCAAGGCTCAGTCTTCGATAAGCGTCTCGTTCGCGTGCGTAGTCCTGGCTAGTTCCGTTGCAGATCTTCTTCAAAGCGAAGGCATGTTCTTCCTTCCCTTCAGCTGCATATTCATGCACAAGTCCCGAATGGAATTGGACTCGAAACACTTGTGACGTCCCGCCACATTTGATGGATACAGCCTCGTCGAAAACGGATCTGGAAGAGCTTCCGAAATCGTAGAACATCGGAGCTTCTAGGTCGCCAGCAAGAGTTACGAAATCACGCGCATCGTTCATCCAAGAGGTCGTGTGACATGGCCGTCCGCTCGTTTCATCTCTCCCGGTAAGGGCCCAAGGCGGTGTTTGAAGTGTACCATGAGTTGACCCGTGTGACAAAACAGTCTCCATATCAAAACGGTGTCTTTCTCGTGGCTCCCTGAGATCACCAGCCTGTTTGACAGCTCCCTCATTAACGGCGGTATCGCTAATCCTTTGGCCTTCAAAACTCCCAACAGTCTCGATGTCCTCTAAGGGAGCCCAAGAGATTTCAAAAACTCGACGACACTCATCGTGCTTAGGGCGCAGTTTGAACTTAAGATAAATGAAAGCCGCCGAAGGCCCATCCACGGTTTCCATGGCAGCCGTAGGAGAGGAAACAAACCTAGGTTTCTCCATGATGTATATGGGTAATCCACTGGCGGGAGGTTTGCTTGGGAAGAAAGTTTGCAAATAGTTCGTTAACCTACCAAAGGGGGGACGTCGTCAAGAAACGTCTCGGAGTGAAGATATTGATCCCAATCAGTATGCCAGTAGTTATCTGAAGCGAACAGTCCCATTGGTGTTCGCGAGATGCTGGCTTAAAAGTGTCAACAGCGATCAGAATCGGGTGTTGCTTGGTAGCATCACCCAATGTTTGTTTGAGTTCTAGAGGATGGTCACTATGCCCGTGTTGCAAAGGTAGAACGACGGGGAGCGTTGGGGAGTGTACGAACTGTCTGAGTAGTATTTAGGTCGTGAATGAAGAGCCAGAGCCGTTGTTTATGCTCAATGAGCTGAAGATATGGTGTTTGGTGGAATTGCTAACAGGTTGCAAATTGGTTGGGAGGTGGAAGGAGTCTGTCCAAAATTTCTCGAGGACTTTTATGAAGAGTAAAGGACGAGGATGCGAAGTTCTGTCTTGCTGAATGGCATCTGAGATATCAGCAGGATGGTTTAGCGCGTATGAGCTCTGCGCATATGCGCGGATCTCGACACATCCTACTGGCTGCATGGTGTTGTGGCTTGGTCATTTTCAACCCCCATGCAGATTCTCAAACAACCGTATTCATCACATCAGTGACCAACCATCTTGCTCGTGAGCCATCATTTGCGCTGAGGCTGATTATGAGTGGCGCAGCACAATCAGGCTCTCCGATCGCTTTTGCATTCGCGCGCCCAAATCAACCTCTGGACCGACTTTCTTCATCAACATCTTTGCACTCTGACAGTAACATTCTTACGAAATCAAAAGGCATTCACTTCTAATTCGTCCTCTAGTCTGGCGTTACTAGCATGGATAGAAAAGGCCCCATCGGCAGGGAGCCTTACGAGATCTTTCGAGAGGCGTGCCATGAGTTTCGAAGTTCACTAACCGAGAAGGACAAGGCACTATTCAAGGAATTTTCCGATGCAAAGTCAATGCTGGCAACTATCACAGAGGATGCGAAATCTCACCCTGTGCATTCCTCAACACTTACTCGATGCTGCAAAGGAATCAACAGCATTGCCAACCGCTTGTCGCCATTTTTCGACATCGCCAGTCTATTTGTATCATCTCACCCAGAGTTTGCAGCCCTCGCATGGGGATCAATACGACTTGTCTTTGTTGTGAGTCTTGGACAGCTTGCTGGATCTGGACTGGTATCCGCTAATTGTCTCTCTTCTTCAGTTAGGCTCTAATCACGCCAAGTTCTTGGAAAGGGTGTGCGGTATGTTCGAAAACATGAGCATGCTCCTGCCTGCGTATGAGGAATACGCATCAAGACTCCGCTCGCGGCTCACTGCGAATGGCCATGAAGGCAGCAACCGGATCTTCAAAACTTTGGCATACATATACGCCGATCTCATTCAATTCTGCTTCGAAATGTGCAAACTATTCACCAGGAAGCGCTCAAGTATGTCTCCCATAAACCAGCTTTTCAAACTCAGACCATATTAATACAATGGCACTCGCAGGGCTACTAATGCTTCACAGCTCGTTCTCATACTCCACGGTCTGGAGGCCTTTCGATATTCGATACGATGATCTCCTACAGAGATGGAAAGACCATCGTGAGATATTCGAGCTTGAAATGTCAATCACGGCGAATATCCAACAGTTTGAGACAGGCGACCGCGTGGGCGAGTTACTAAAAAGGGTTGACGGTGACTGGGGAGCTAAATCAACATATACCAGAGACCTGAAAGAGCTAGATATTGGTTGGTCCCTCTGGAAGGCTCGGTGACGAAAGTTTAACTTAATATCATCAGATTATCTTCTCATAAGGCTCAAATCTTGGATTGATCCTCCGGCATGGGCGTACGCTTTTGAGAACTCACAGCACAAGCGATCAGAAAGGACGACCGAGTGGTTTTTAGAACACTACAAAGTATCGCGCTGGTTATCTCAAGTCGCTCCTGAACGAACAATTTCTGCTTTATCGGTCCAAGGTAGGTCAATCAGCTGTATCATCAGCTTTTCCAAATCTGATGACGACGCAAGGCAAACCTGGGTACGGGAAAACCACACTATGTGCCACTCTCATTGAATATATCCAAACCTGTTATACGAGCTACTCAACATACGACTCAGTGGCAGTCGTATATTTCTTCTTCGATCGACAACGACAGGCTAACTCTACAGCGATGGCTGCACTCAGGGCTATTCTTGCCCAGCTCTTGCATATCTTCCGAAAGGATGAAGCGATCCTGGACATCATAACGCTGCTATGGGATCAGAATAAAACAGGGCAAGTGACTGCATCTGGTAGTGAGATCATATCAGCCCTTTGCCTACTCTCGTCTCGAATTTCCAAGCTTTTCATGGCTGTCGATGGGGTTGATGAGTGCCAAGATCACGAAGATCTTTTTGACTATCTGAAAGAGATATGCCGACATACAGACTCTGTTTCTGTTGCGATCTTCAGTCGCCCGAACCTGGCTATCCCCCAAGATTTGAGCTCCATGCTTCAACACCTTGATCTTACCTCGACAATGAACTTTGAATCACTTGAAACGTTCTTGCAGCCCAGGATTTATCGGCTGGCTCGAGATGGAGTGATATCTTCGGAGGAGAACAGAGACCAGGTGGTGAAACTACTTGCCAGTAGAGCCAACGGCATGTTCTTGTGGGCTCGACTTCTGGTAGCGTACCTCTAATCACCCAACCTCTCCATGAGACAACGTCGTGAAGCCCTCAAGGATCTAAATCGACTCCAGGGACTTGATGCACTATACCAGGAGATGCTACGGTCAATCGAACAAAGGACTTGGCAAGCGGCGAGGCTGAACATCACTAGGGCGTTTCAATTCGTCTCATATGCTCCCCGGCCTCTACATGTCAATGAGTTGGAGGTCGCGATCACAACACCACTATCAAGTGCCGTTGACGAATACGACACAATTCCAAACTTTGAGAAGGCCCTGTCAAAAATGTCCGGGGCACTCATTGAGCTTGATTCAGAGAGAAAAGCTAGATTCGTACATGTCTCAGTTCTCGAGTATTTGACCGACCAATTTCGTCAAGACCAGTCTCTAGATTCGGTATCACAACTCGTCAAGGAACGCTTCCTGGCGCAGCGGTCATGTGCATCCTGTTGTCTAGCATATCTGCTGTATAGCATACCAGCAGAGCCCTTAGGTGGCGGCCCACAAGTCATTGCGGACCGTGGCTTACAGAAGCTTCGATATCCTTTCCTGGAATATTCTGCGCAGTATTGGGATTACCATTTCTCTGAGTTTCTTCTCAAGCTACCGCAAGTATTGTCACAGGAGTGCGAGTTAGCTATCAAGCTCGCTTCTGACTTTGTTTCGGCCAAGAGAACACTCATGGCATGGATCGAAGCATGCTGTATCTTTGGTGAAGTCCCTCGAATATTGTCCAACTGGCCACAACAGGCCGATGGCTCCCCGTCTGCCGTTAGGATTCCCATTTCTATGTCAGAAAACACAGTATCTAACTTGGAAGATACGGTAAAGAGGCTACATCAATTGACTTTGGAGCTCGCAGACCTTAAAAAAGCATGGCAAGACATCCTTCTGGAGTCACCATTTGAGATCTGGGAACCCAGCATCGAAGCATTCCACAACACGTCACTATGGGAATCAGTTCCTGGTTCTGAGATTGTGGCTCGCTTGAGCAACAGCGATAGTGGGATTATAAATCCTATATGTCTCAAATCCCTTGTCAGTCCAGACGGTAAACGTCTTGGGGTCATAAGGCTATCCACGGATTCACGGTAAGCCTGTACCGACACGAATAATGGACATCCACTGATAAGTACTGAAGGGTTCATCGAGATGACATAGACTGGAAGATTACGTTCGAAGAATGGTCCGTTAATCCCTTTGAAAAAGTATTCGAAGCAGATATCGCCCTTACCAATTTGTCTCTCGCTCCATTTATCGAGTCGATGAAGTGTATAGACAAGGGCAATGACCATAGATTTCTCTTCGAGCTCCCTCTAGCAATCACACCTGATTTGAGCCGCATTGTGGCCCCTGGTTGTGTCACAACTATCAATAGAAACTCGGAATCCCTGTTAGCAAGGAAGAAGTCGCCACACATCCAACTACTCAATTTCACACTGACACCAGGCCCCATGGGCAACATGCCGTTCAAATTTCCAGTTCGTCAATTGAAAGACACATATGCTCTGTTTATCTCTGATTCGAAGGAGTTCATCATGACGATCCACCAGTCCAAGGAGCTTATTGATATCTACGAAACATGGAGTAGTAAACTTTGGGTAGCGACTGTGTACAGAAGATCACAGGAAAGGGCTGGACGCATCATCCAATTATCGCTATTTATCCTCACTATCCTTCAAGCCCTGCGATTGTGGGCTAGCATCGATCGAAGAGTTAATATTGCTACATCCCTTTCTCCCACTTGCAGCAATTGTACAACATGGCCCTCTATTGAAACGCGAGCCCGACTGAAGTATTACAGTTCACAGGTTAGATCATGTCATTTTGTGGGGGTTTTCTGCCACAGGTTTGTCACTTGTACAGCAACTTTTACCGCTTCTGATTTTTTGATCTAGGTAACGACGTTCTGGACAGTGTTCGTAGAGAGCATACAAGAATTGAATTTCCAGAGGATGGAGCATTCTTTTACGGGAAGAGACTTGTGCCTCATGGTTCAACGCAGAAGCAGGGTATAGTAACGACGAGGGAAGAAAGCAAGAGACGAGCATTTGATTCGAGCATGGCTGCCACGAGTAACTCGTCGGTGCAGAGCTTGAATACCATAATGAGAGCAACAGATGCCTCCGGGTTCCAAGTTCTTTCTTCGCTGGAGAAAGCAGGCGCTGGTGCAATTATAAGACAGACTCTACGAGAGGATGGTTTTATGGTCCGTCAGGAGATTTCCAAGCTGCCAAAGAGTCTTTTTAACATTGCGGATCCGACGATCATACCTCAGGAGCGGAACGTGGTACAGGTTGTGGTCAACCGAGCAAGTCGTGTTTTCGAACCTTACGAATTTCATATTGGCCAAACAAACACCGCAAGCGTGTCTTCCAGCGCAGGGCTACCCTTAGTTCTTGAACGGCAGGAAGAGACTATACCAACTTATATAGGCACAGGATCCTACTCGCTTGAGAACGGTATGAACTTCAAGGGTGAGAAGCGCGGGCTAGAAGGGCGACTTGATGAAGGAAAGGCACATAAACGACGGCTGCTATAATCTAGCAAAATATTGGATATGTCATACTGGTCATGACTATAAGCGAAAAGAAAGCTTACAGCTGGTGAATGCCCAATGATGATATATAGGTAAGAAATGAACCTCGCCATATGGGCATCAGGTTGCTGCCCATTGGGAATACTATCTGGAAAGGGCTGCACCAGGGGATATTAATAAACCGCTCCATAAGGATGGAACCAGGTCTCGGCATCATCGGGAGCACCGGTAATATCGGAAGTAGGGTAGAAGTGAAGGATGTATGCTTTTGCATGAGCTGAAGTCGTGCCGCCTTGGCATTATATCTTCATTGGTGGTTGGCTTGTCATTGTCACCCAGCCCTGGCTGTCTAAACCCTTGAATTTCCCTGTAGCTCACTGATTTAGCGGAATATTCCCGCCCCCGTTATGTGCTTTGTCACTTTGGTAACCAGAACCGAAATGGAACTGAGCGGTTATACTCAGAGTTTATACTTGGCGCGTCACAGGTAGCGGAATTTAATCCCATCAGACATCAGACCACCATGTGAGGCCCCCAAGCATAAAGATAAGGTTAATTCCCTCTGTGGAGTTTTAAGACTTTGTCTAATTACTTGACCATGTCCTCGCAGCGCTACACTTCATCATGGCTATTCAACGTCTAGTAGCTAGAAATGATCAGTTCAATGCCCACGACATCGGCCGTCAACTTCGCCGCGACGTGACGCCCGAGGAATGCTATCAATGCGGTACACCATACCTATAGCCTTGGTGTTCCACTCACATTGCTGACATGTTACAGAATCCGCTTATGGATATGTACGACAAATGCAACGGAACGAGAAGCTTTGCGCAGGCGATGCCTTTTACGACTTATACTCGATCTGCGTTGGATGTATCGAAGACAATATCGACTCGGGAAGTCCAAGAGACTATGTTGAACCAAATTTAGGCCGATACGTCGACTATTGTGCGCAGTTCACTTCCCTCACTAAATGGGCTGCAATGGGAGCTACTTCGGCGACTTCGGCCACTCTTCAGACTCGGAGTACAACCGCCGTTTCGGCTGAGGAAACAAATGGTGCAATTGCGACTGAAGCCAGCATTACAGATAGAACTACAGAGCAGACAGAGACATCGGTACCTGTTTCTAGCACCAGCGGTCAGTTTGAGCGACCCCAGTTTGATAGATAAAGCTCATACCATGTAGCTATGCCGCCAACGACAACGGGAGTAACCCAATCTGGAGGTTCAGCCATTGCGTCAAATACTCCTAAGAAAGATAGTAAGTAAGATTTATCCACCTATCTCCACAAGTCATACTGATATCCAGCAAGGCTCAAGTTCCAGTAAAGCGTGGATCGCTGGTGCTGTTGTCCCTTCTGTACTCTTTCTTGCTGCGGCTGTTGCATTAGCGATCTGGTGGCGGAAGCGACGAACCAGGACACAAAAAGTCCCCAAAACTCCTCATGTAGATGAGGTAGCGGGGACGTCGGGCTATGATAAGCCGGAACTTGATTCTCAGGGCATTGCGCGACCAATATGCAAAGAAGAGGCTATAAAGAGTACGAGTACAGCTGTGCATGATACTGTTATCTTACCAGTACCTGCTGAGATGCCTGAGAATGGTTTGAACATGGTAGAGCTTCATGGTGAAGCAACAGGAGCCACAGGACACAACCACGGCTCCGGGCCCTACTACGAACTTCCAGCCACTGGAGCCACGGTACATGAATTGCCTACAAAGCCATACCAATCATAAGCTAAAGCGTTACTATTCTCCTTTTCATATAGTCTGTATAAAGTTAATTCAAGTGCAGTTCGTTTGGAGTTGTTCTTAATCAAGATGGAAAGTTTATCGTGGCCTTTCGCTCTGAGCTTATTCTATATAAGTAGGTATCTATGCCCATTATCGAAATGCTAGGCTTCAAGGATTGGATAGAAGCCATACGTCACTCATATGACTCTATCCGTCCCAAGCGAGTCCTTTGTCCCTGCGATTCCACCGCGAAAAATCGAAATCCTTCGGACCAAGAGCCGATTTTCCGTCAACCTATGTACCTATGAGAGGGATTATCAACTCTAATAGGAAGCTCAAGTAGAAATAAAACGACAACACTGAGATTAAATTCAGGTCAGTACTATCTCTCTGCTTCCTATCGGGTAGCTGACTGACGCGTTTCTGTTTCAAGCAGGGAATGTTAAATGAGAGCATCGACTCCGCCACTCTAGTAAATTAAAGGATCCCAGTTTGTCAAGACAATAGAGCTAAAATTAGGAACAGATCTACCCGATTCGCATAACCGACGCACCAACAGTGTCGCATGTCGCAA
Organism: Fusarium tjaetaba; assembly: GCF_013396195.1. Lineage (NCBI taxonomy): Eukaryota > Fungi > Ascomycota > Sordariomycetes > Hypocreales > Nectriaceae > Fusarium > Fusarium tjaetaba. Next base: position 485,194 of record NW_023501237.1, read on the forward strand.
TTTGATCTTATCTTGAGGTGATGTAAGACATCGACACTGAGCACGAAATGAGACTGTAAATGTGGAAAGTCTTCCAATTACTTGAATGCTGGTTCAGTCAGCCTCGAGATATAAAACAAGCAATTCCCAAAAAAAAGAAAGGTTTCTTTCTGAAAGATTCTCTCAGTGCATCAAATTACGATGGTAACTAAGAAAATGTAAGTCGACCTATGAACCGGAGCTATGGAAATTTATCATCTCACAAGGCGTTTTTGTAGCAACGTCGACGTGCTCGTCATCGGGGCCGGCCCAACTGGTCTCGGAGCGGCCAAGCGTCTTCAGCATCTAGTAGGACCTCCTCCCATGCGAAGTGACATTTTTTACTGATATTTCTTACAGAACAGTGTTGACTGGCTCATTGTTGACTCCAACGAGACACCTGGTGGCCTCGCATCCACCGACATAACCCCCGAGGGCTTCGTATGTATGCCTCAGCCACCCTCCCCAATCTCATACTTACTCATGCAGCTCTTCGATGTTGGTGGACATGTCATCTTCTCCCACTACAAGTACTTCGACGATGTCATCAACGAAGCTCTTCCCAAACCTGATGATTGGTATGAGCATCAACGTATCTCATATGTCCGCTACCAAGGTCTTTGGGTCCCGTACCCTTTCCAGAATAACATCGCAGTTTTACCCAAAGAGGAGCAAGCTCGTTGTCTTGCCGATCTTATCGACGCAGCCATTCAAGCCCGTGCCCGTTCACCATCTGATAAACCAGCAAATTTTGACGAGTGGAACATTCGCCACGTTGGTGAGAGACTGAATGAGATCTTTATGAGGCCTTATAACTTCAAAGTCTGGGCTGTTCCTACAACCAAGGTATGCGTTTCCATAGCTCTTATGCGATCGTGGTTAACTTGTTTAGATGAACTCTACCTGGGTTGGAGAACGCGTCGCCGCACCTAACGTCAAGCTCGTGACCACCAACGCTATTCTTGGTAAAGCAGCTGGTGGATGGGGTCCGAACGCTACGTTCCGCTTCCCTGCTCGTGGTGGAACAGGAGGGATCTGGACCGCTGTTGCGGATACACTTGATCAAAGCAAGACTCGCTTTGGAGATCAAGGTGCGGTTACCAAGATCGATGCTGATGCCAAAACAGTCTATCTGAAAGATGGTAAGCAGCTTCTTTTCTAATATTGAGATTTCTGCTGACAAGAGTATAGGAACCACAGTGAAGTACGGTGCACTTATCTCTACCATGGCTGTCGATCAGCTAGCAGAGACTATTGGTGATGTTGAACTTCAGAAGTCCCTCAAGCCACTTTACTACTCCTCCACCAACGTGATTGGTGTCGGTATTCGTGGAAAGCGACCTGATCGTATTGGCGATAAGTGCTGGGTAAGCGGCGATTGAATGCTTTTGATATCTCAATTCTCACATGGCCATAGCTCTATTTCCCCGAAGACAATGCTCCGTTCTACCGAGCTACCATCTTCTCAAACTACTCGCCTTACAATCAACCCAGCGACGACGTCAAACTTGCTACCAAACAGCTTGCCAATGGTGACAAGCCTGCTTCGTCGGAACCTGCTTCAGGCCCATACTGGTCGATCATGCTTGAGGTCTCCGAGTCTTCCTACAAGCCCGTGAACCAGGCCACTCTTCTCGAAGAGAGTATCAAAGGCTTGATCAACACAGATTTACTCAAACCGGGTGATGAAATTGTCAGCACGTATATCCGCCGTTTCGACCATGGATATCCAACCCCCACTCTCGAACGCGACGCTGCTCTGTCCGAGGCCTTGCCTTACCTATACGACAAGGATATTCTGTCTCGAGGTCGCTTCGGAGCGTGGAAGTATGAGGTTGGAAATCAGGACCACAGGTGAGCCACTGAGCATTCAGTTGTTGCGGGATCAATCAGCTAATGGCTTGCTACAGTTTCATGCAGGGTGTGGAGGCAGTTGACAACATTATCTCTGGCGGTCTGGAATTGACACTCTCCAACCCCGATTTTGTCAACTCTCGAAAGAATACTGAGCGTCGTCTAGCTGGTATCAAGGGTGCTCGGAAATAGAACTCTTGCTGAGGTGTCTTTGTTTCTTGCATTCGTCGACAGGGAGACCCATGTACATGGCCAAAGTGGTATTCAACTTCTCCGAGCCCAGGCTCTCATCTACTTATCCTTCTTTAGATCACTATTCGTGGAAAGATTATCTTAGCTATCTATTATCTATGCCTGAGTCATCAAGTTCAATACATTCACATTTCATAAACTTGAAACCTAGACCTTGTTGAAGCTATTATGGGACTGGCCTTTGCCCTTTTAACCTCGCCACTAAATCATCTCATCTGGTTCTTCTCCGACAAGCATAACCAGAATTAGATTTAGACCCATAGTATAACCGTCGTTTGGGGAGGAATTTGTTCTAGCGGTGACCTAGCATGAAGATCACCTCGTATGGCTCTTGTGCCAAGCCTACCCCTGAGGGTCCGTGAGCGCGACTGAGCGCCTCGCCGAGACTTCAGTATGGGGCCAATGAGCCTGAATCTCGTAAATAAGAAGAGAATCCACGAACTAAAGCAAAGATAAAAGCTGACATCTCCCAGGCTTTTATGATAGTAAGAACCTTATCTTCTCTCATTGGAATTCACTCGTTACTTTGCAATCGTTTTCACCGGTCCAAAATGAAGTTCACATCCATCCTCGCGCTCGCCGGCGCTATTACCCCAGCTATCGCTGCTCCAGCTAAATCTGACAAGACTTGCTCGAATCCCGCAAAGAGAATTGAGTGGCGGGAGCTAGATGCTGCTGATCAGCAGGGATATATCGATGCTGTTCTATGCCTCAAGACTAAGCCCTCTCGCATGGGGCTCAAGTCCAGCTTGTACGATGACTTCCCCCATCTTCACTTCCAACTCAACTCCTGGAGTAAGTCCCATCTGCAATATGAAGTCTGCTTTTACTAATGTGATGCAGTCCATGGCGGTGCCCCTTTCCTCCCCTGGCACCGATATTTTGGTGTAATCTACGAGCGAGCTCTTCGTGACTGCGGCTATAAAGGTCCATACACGTGAGTACTACACAAGCCCATTCCCAGGTAAACCCTGACCGTAAACTACTAGCTACTGGGACTGGACCAAAGATACAGAAGGCCTTCGACTCTCCCCCGTCATGGCATCAAAGAACGGTTTCGGTGGTAACGGAGACTCTGAAAATACCGAGATAAGTGCTTCGGGGAGTACACTAAAGTGTGTATCCGACGGTCCATTCGCCAAGCTGCGACCTGAGTACCTCGAGACTGAGCCAAGGAAGCTTACCGACGGTGGCCATTGTCTGCATCGTAACTTGCCTGAAGTTGACGAGCCTGATGCTTTCGCAACTATGGCCAAGGTCTTTGGACCTGAAGGAGTTGAGGAAGTCCAAGCCTCTGGCAACTGGAGTCACTATGCTCGGACTCTTGAGGGAGGACCTCATGGTAGCATTCACGCTTGTCTCGGTGGAGAGATGAATCCCACTACTTCTCCCAACGGTTAGTAACCCCTTGCTTTTCTTTTCCACACAATATCTAATCTGTTGTAGAACCTCTTTTCTTCATGCACCACGCGCAGATTGACCGTCTCTGGTGGTTGTGGCAGAAGGAGAACTCCACCAGGCTCACTGAATATAACGGGCTTTACAAGAACATCAACCAGACTGAGCAACATGAAGTCAGCTTGGACGATATCTTGATGATGGGTGGTATTGACGAGGACCTTACTGTTGGAGATGTCATGGACACCACTAAGGGGCCCTTGTGCTACACCTACTAGGTATTAGCCAATAATCTCCTGGTGAGACATGTGAAGGTCAACCGTCGAAGCGATTACTGGTCGACTAACAATATTTTCACGTCTCTGGGAGACTCATATAGAATGGATAATGATAGACACTGGAATGAGTCTACATACTACGTAATTCAGACATTAAGCATAAAGCATTTCAAGTTCTCAGCTAATGGTGTTACTTAAACGTTGAACAATCTTCAGCTCTCCTTAGTGACCATACCGATAAAATCACCCTCGAGTCTAGGTCTCGGCGGCGTGTTGAAATGCTACGCTGACTATCATTTCCTATTATAGTTCGTCTGATCTAGCTATACGAGCTGGAGAAGGGACTTTGGATGAAGAACACCGCACGGGCCTTGATTACGACAGCTATTCGTACGCAGTGATTGGAGAGGGAAGGGAGATTGATGACTTGAGGTTGTCTTTGGCACTTTGCTAGCTAGGAGAAGGTATAACTGGGTGATCAATACATCTTTTGTTCCTTGCTTCCAAGCCCATTCAACTGCACTCGTGGGAACAAAAGCCTACAACGCTTGAAGGCTGGTGGATATAACATCCTTTAGAGGGTGTTAATCCCGAGACTTCATCCACATTTCGGACGTCCGTTCCAAAGGGAGGAAGGCGACTGAATAGACTAACTTGAGACGTGCTAGGGTGTTTCATGGAACTCGCTTGCGGTGATCCCTTGAGATATTTTTAGAATCTCGGCCAACTTTGACGTTGCTCCAGAGTAAATATTTTTGAGTATCATTCGCAAAGACTTAGGCTATCTGAACATCAACGGCTCGTTTATTATATTTGATTTCTTATCAGTGTATTATATATACGGAGTAGTCTCTATATGAAGATCATGGCGTGCTTCTATGTGATTGTTGTATTTGACAGTATTCATCCACGGGAAGCCTCCATTTTAGTCTTCCCAGTACCGTCTTTTTCTCTGATCCAGCATCTCATTCCTCGTGATCAATACCATTAGCTATCCAGATCTCGAACGCTCGGTACGCTCTTATACTCAAAGTTGATATCGTTACCAAGCTCAAAATCCTTGGCACTTCCATGAGGATCCCACGCTTCTTCATGCTTCCCCAGATGCTCCTTCAAGCCTCCAAAGAAGTTCCGCAAGCATAATATGGCGAATATCGTTGTCATGAAGATGGACAAGATACCCATGCAACCGAAGGCGGTGAAAGAGTCGATTGAACCTCCGCTCCTCCTTCTCTTGTCCAATTGGGCATCTATCACCAAGTACAGCAAGTAGCCAAGCATTGCGAGATACATGGCTATAGAGAAACACGTGCCAATGCGGTTCTCTGACTTGCTGAACATTATGGACACGGCGATGACGGCGAGTGCAACACCTAGAAGGGCGAGGTTGACGATGAAGTAGGTGCCTCCACTGCGAAGTCCTCCCAGAACGGGGAAGCAAAAGACCATATCGAAGCAGATGATGAAGTAAATGTCCATTTTGGCGAGCATGACAAAGATCTCATCATTAGGTTAGCGATAGTTGGCTTCGGGGATAGTTAACATACATGGTGAGTAATGCGTATCTTTCTCATCTTTGCATCTGCACCGACGTTCCGATATGACTGCCATGAGAAATATTGCTTCAGATACCAAGCACTGATAGGAAGGATCAGGGTGCAGATGGCGATAATAATAGGAATAACGAGTAGGATCTTGCCAATCACAGGCCAAATATCCATGTCAGTATTGACCAAGTGGTTGCCATTAGAGTCTGTCGACGTCTTGAACGACTCGATGGCCTCCGCGATATCCCGTCGCTGGGAAATAGCAAGGGGTAGGAAGCCTGCGTTGATCACGCACGCAAGCACCCCTTGCGCTGTACTCCTTAACCGGATGGCATCCCACATGAACAACAAATGAAAGATGAAGCCAAAAATGAAAATGGAAAAATTAGTTGGAATGCTGTAGCCGCGAGGGACCTGGATCACTGTAGGTCTAGCGTATTCCTGCCATTGTAAAAGGACAACGCTGCATTTTGAGGTCAGTAGTGAACAACAGCGCTGAAAATTTGGACCTTACCTCATCAGAAGTGTAACGGTGATGCCCTGGAATAGACCGATTGATATAAAGGCCGCTGCAGCTGGCGCCGTGTGTATCTTGTTGACGATAGCAGACATTGTGTCTGGTCTGCGCGAGTATTCACTCAATCTCGTATTCAGTGTCAAAAATAAATTTATTGACTGCTGAGCATTGAATGGTTGTCCGGCATTGATGGGAATTTTAATTGCCGACCCTAGCCTCAGGGGCGCTCTCGGACCTTTACGTTAGCGGGTCTGCCAAGGCAGCGAGATCCCGTATTTGCGGTATTGGATGAAACTCTGTCGAAGAATTTATACTGGGCTTGTGGGGAAGAATGCCAGCATCAGCCCAAAGGTTTCCAGAATCTTGGGTCATGAAGACTTGGACGTCGATCCGGGTAGGATTGAAGTTAGCGACAGCTCATCTCGACAGCCCTATCTTCAGCTGAGCGCCAATAGAAGGATGGCCTCAACGCAAGGACCTTTGAGTCGCGTGAGCGGCAGGGAAATCATGTCAAAACTCTACGGATCAATTGGAAAACCAGTGGAATTGACTGGCAAAGAAAAAGGGCCATCAAAACAGCGGAACGGCAACACTTGGCGGTTTTAAACGGGGCTAAGCGACGTCTTTGTGACGTCGATTAAACATATTTTGGAATTGTGAAAATTTTATTATTTTTATATGATTAACAACAACCCGCTGATGCAATCGCTCACTCCGAAACTCTACCATGCAATCCTTGCCACGACGGACTTGGGATATGTTCTCACAATAAACTTCCTGAGCTCATCGACCAAAAGAATACCAAGTCCAAGGGGAATAGGAATAAGCCAGAACTCAATTGGCACAGACTCAGTGTCGAACAAGTTCTGAATACCGGGTACTTCGGTGACAAAGATGGCGATGCACAAACTGATGAGCATGCTGAGGATCAACCAGGGGTTGCGGTGAGCCTTGCTGAGAGGGCTGGCTTGGAAAATACTCAAGCGACGGTTTCGCACGGCAAGAATGTTGCCCCATTGAAGGAAGACAAGAGTGACGAAGTAGACACACTGTCCAGTGTTGTTGAACTTGGTGAGCTCAGCAGCAGTGTAGCCGCGGTATCCCTCAGTGTAGCCCTCAAAGAGGAAGAAGAGCTCGGAGACGGGCATCTTGGCGTACTTCCACATGTAAAAGAAGAACATGGCGTGCGCAGTGATGGTCTCCATGAAACCGGTGAAGAGGTAGGCTTGGGTGTAGATCTTTCTATTGATGAGATGATCGCGCTTGTGATTACGGGGAGGAAGGGAGAGAAGATCGAATTCTTCCTTCTCCATGATGAGGGAGAGACTGAGGAAGAGATCGGTGAAGACACAGATGATGATCATGAGGAATGCGCTCAAGGGGAGAGGAACACCGAACCAGACGTTGAGAATGACGGGCCAGATCTCGGACCAACTACCGGCGGGGAGGAGATATGAGATGACCTTCTGGAGGTTCTGGAAGACGAGACGACCGAGACGCATGGCATCAATGATGGAGTCGAAGCGATCGAGGAGGACGAGGTCCGAAGCTTCAATGGCGACATCGCTACCGGTGACGATAGCGACACCGACATCAGCGGCGCGAAGGGCGGGGGCATCGTTAACACCATCGCCAGTGACTGCGACAACGTTATCGCGCTCGCGAAGCTCAGTGACGATACGGAGTTTCTGCTCGGGTGTAGTTCGCGCAAAGACAATCTCCTCATAAGCACAGACAACATCCCAGTCCTCTTGACTCAATCGGCTGAGATTGGCACCCTCAAGAAGCAAGCTGCGCTTGATGATCTCAGCACGATCGCCCTTCCTGGCTTTGCGCTTAGGCTTCTCGCTCTCAGTGATCTGATTGCCAGTGTACAGTGTGTCAATGGTGTCAGGGTCCTGTTGGCAGGAGAAGATACCAGTGTTGCGAGCGATGGCTGCGGCTGTGAGGGCGTAGTCACCAGTGACCATGAAGAAACGAGTACCAGCGCGGCGACATTGCTCAACGGTGGCGGGGATCTCGGGACGGTGAGGATCAATGATGCCGAGCATACCGACGACGGTGAGGTCTTGGATAGCAGAGTGGGTGATCTCATCGCTGAAACTGTTTGTGCCAACAACGGCGCGAGGGGTAATGAACTTCTCGCACAAGACGATGACACGCTCGGCGCGACGCGATGCGTCATCTTGGATCTCTTGGAACTTGATGCGAGCATCGCGGGTGAGTGTCTCGACGGAGTTGGACTCAGCGGACCAGTACTTGGTGCATCCGGCGAGCAGGATATCAGGGGCACCCTTGATGATGACGCGGTAGGCGCCGCGTTCGTCGTCGGATTGGAAGACGGTGAGCATCCATTTGTTCTTGGAGTTGAAGGGGACTTCGAAGATACGAGGTACTGTCTTGCGGAAGCTATCGCCTGAAGGACCATAGGCAGCGAAGCGGAAGACAGCGCTGTCGGTGGCGTTACCTTGGATGGTGCGCTCGTGTAGGGGGAGATGGTTGGTGGTTGGGTCGAAGGATGCATCGTTGCAGAGAAGGGCGGCGCGTTGGAGAGCTGTAGCAGGTTCACTGACTTTGTCACCGTGGAGCAAGTGTTGGAACTCATCGGAAGAGTCAAACTGCTTGTCCACAAAGGCCACTGAGCTGACAAACATCTGGTTCTGTGTAAGGGTGCCTGTCTTATCGGAGCAGATGACGTTCACACAACCGAGTGTCTCGACAGTTGATAGACCCTTGGGCAAGACATTGACTGCCTTCATGTGACGAGCGACCATCATGAGTGTCAGGGCGACAGCGACGGGCATACCCTCGGGGATGAAGGCGACGACACATGCCATGACGTTGACGAGCATGGCTGGGACACTCATGTAGGCGTGGTGATCAACGCGAAGCCAACCGACCCAAGTGAGGAGGATGGCAAGGGCGAGGATGATAGTCATACAGACGATGATCATGACGAAGCGAGTGATCTCGCGCTGGATAAGGGCAGCTGAGTCCTTGACGCCAGAAGTTGAAGTGGCGATGCGACCCATGACTGTGCGACCACCAGTGAGGATGACAACACCAACACCGTTACCGTTCATGACAGTAGTACCCATGAAGGCAATGTTGCGACTCTCAAGGAAGTTGGCATCAGTTGCATCAACAGCACCCTCGATCTCATCAGACTCTCCAGTGAGCACCGATCGATCAAAACGAATGTCACCAGAGTGGCTAACGATTCGAAGATCAGCTGGGACCTTGTCGCCAACCTTGAGATGAACAACATCACCAGCCACAAGCCCAATAGTAGGAAGACTCTTGAGCTCGCCATCACGCTTGACCATTGCAAAAGAAGGCAGCAGGTCGAGAATGGCATTCATGGTCTTGGCTGTAGACCAGTCCTGAAAGGCGGAGAAACCAGCTTGGAGGAAGATGACGATGAGGATGAGGACGGCGAGGGATAGATTTTGGTTCGAGGGGGGATTGCTGAGGGGCTGCCAGCACAGAAAGAAGATGATGGCACCGACCCAGAGAACCGAACAGAAACCACCAAAGATGTACTTTAGCGTTCTCTTGATGTAGTTCGTCTTGGGATGAGGCAGCGTATTCTTTCCATCGCGCTCAAGACGCGTCGCAGCCGAACTCTCAGACAGACCAGCGCCAACATCCACATTAAGCTGCTGACACAACTGCTCCGTCTGAAGTTCATGGTACTGCAGCTTCGAGAAGTAGTCCTCGTCTGTCTTTTGTCCACCCGCTGCTTTGGAATCTTCAGCAGGCTCGGTCTGCTTCGCCTCGGTGACTTGGATGGACAAGGTGCGGTATTCGATCTGAACGCCGGAGTAGGGGGATGTAGGATGGATGCGGCTTCGTGAGCTGGAGTGGGAGCGGCGGCGGGATAGGGAGCGCGAGCGCGTGCGGCCGAGGCGCTGTGCATCGTGGTCTTCACGGCCGCGCTCAGGACCGTCTTGGAAGGTGATGCGTTGGATCTGAGCTTCAGGATCAGACTCCTTGGTCCCACGGATGTCAGGATCAGACATGTTGACGGGTAGTCTTCACGAGGAAGTGCGAGGGAGAAAGAAGAAGCAGAGAGGGAGAAGCAGTGTGAGAAGATGAGAGGAATTCCAGGTATGAGGCACAGCTACGAGTGGTATTAATACAGGAACCAACAGCGAGGTCTAGACAATTCTACAGCCCGTGATCAACTCCTGCGAGGCCTCTTCGCAATAAGAGAGTATCCATCGAAAAAAAACAAAAACAAGCGCTCGTAAAATACCGCAGTTTTGGTGCTGAAACGTGGTGAATTGTAGTTGTAAGTGAGGCTCTACAAGAGGTGTACATGCTCCGCCAGCGATAATATCGTGTGGTTGACGGTAGGTGTTGGTATGGGACTACAAGCCGGGGGGGCACTGACGGGCGCAAAAAGGGGAGACGGGGGGAGTGGACCGTGGAAATGAGTGCCGTAGGTAGGTTAGCTCAGTAGTGCATGTAGTCTGTGATATCACTACAGCGTGGGGACTCAGCCCCGACTCCACAGTATCTTGGTGTGTTGCAGGTATTTGGCTCATATTGTTCTGCACGAGCTGGGACTTGTTATGATGAGGGGAGCACCTAAGGGGAAAAAAAGGGATCTGGCCTGGCTGACGTGGGTGGCCCTGACTAACCACGTTGGAAGAAGCCGTTTGTCAAGGGAACTTTTGGAACGAGCACCAACTGGAACCGAGCACCGACCCAGAACCCAAGCTCCTGGTTTTAACACTGCCACGTTCATTGAGAGAGAGAGGAGAGGCTTGGACCCTGAAATCCCACGTTGCATCTTTGGTCGGACCCGAAAAGGCACGGAAAATAAGGTCCTCGAAATAAGCATTTTGACGTGGGCGTAGCCGTCTTGGCATGGTCATAGCGTCCTCTACGATCGAGGGGGGCCAAGTCTCTTTAGGGCAGGGCAGGGCAGTGCATGAATTGGATCTAGGCTCAAGGCGGCATATCAAACCAAACCAACGCTCACATGCAAAACGCAGCGTGCGATCTGTCATTTCGGAAACAAGCGAATCAGAGCTTTAGTCGCTAAAGCTCACCGACTCGACGTCGCGGAGGCGGACTCAGCTCCATCGGAGGCAGACGTCTCCCCCCATTCGCTGTAGCATGAAGCCGCTGTTAGCCTCTGTCCTCTGAACAAGAAACAAGATTTCTCTCTCTTCCCTCTCGCTCGCTTTCTTTCTTCCCTCTCATCTCCTTTGCTCTCTCACTGCTGCATTCGGTATCCCGCCCAAGGCTAGAACACAATAGACCCCTTCTCCCATCTCCAATCCGGCATTTCCCATTGCTAATCGCGCTTAAGAACCTGTTTTTTTTCTTCTCCCTTCTCGTATACGCATCCTCCAATTGCTGACGTCGCATGGCAACTAACTTTTTTCCTTTCTCGCCGTTCACCCGACGCGCCGTTTTAACCGTGCCCAAGGCAATCTGGACCCGATGCACCAATTAGAGACTTAATGTCTCCATTAAACCAACATTTGTCGCATTAAAGTGAATTGCCCCTCGTAAAAATTGAGAGTCACAGGGCGACTGGACGCGTCACACAGGGCTGAAGAATGGTTTGCATCGATGACGGTCAGACCTCATGATCCAGATTGTCGTTGCTTAGAGTGAAAGAGAGTTTTACTGCGCATTATATTTTGTTTCTAAGCTGAGAGCTTCAATGCAAGCTCTTGAGTCTTCTGGGGGTGGCGATGGGGTTTTTTCGGTAGAGCCAATGGTGTTTGGCGTAAATTTTCCGAACCAGGCATCATAGGTATCAGGGTCCAGGCACCAAGTGGCACTAAGAAAACTTGCTAGAGACGGATGCCCACGCTTCAGATTTCCTCTGTTTCTCAGCTCTGGTTTGTGGTGTACGACATGCCCTATCGCTGTGGTAGGGCGCCAACGCGACAGAACCGAATTTACGAAATCGCCAATTGACATGGATTATTTGTGCCTTGAGCTAATCGAGATTTATGATGTCATTGAATCACGAGCAGGTGGTCGGTGCATTGCTTGGCATTACATCCCTGTGTGCTGAGGGTTTTTTTTTTTAATCTTTCTTTGGAGGTGTAGGGTAATTTGGACTTTTGTTTTGAGCAGCTGACTCGAGTGGCTATGCGGCACTTGATATCGGTCTCCGCGGGTAGGCTTGAGTGATCAGTGCTTGTTACATCGCGAGAGGAGCATAAATGGTCATCATTTATTAATTTTTAATGGGCAAGACACCCAAACTAGCCAAAGTCTGTAAGCGTTACAAAAATCATGCATGTTTACCAAATAAGTCTATCACAAATCTGGTTTACCTCAGTCACTTGAATAATAGAATTGCATTGTAATCGTAGTAAGGCAAAATGATTATATGATCAACACTTAATGAGCCGTTATGTGAGAGCCCAATAGCTATATCAGAACTACCAAATCCCATCAATGGTACAGATCCGTATGATCCCGCTTGATGGCATCAGCGCCCTTCTCAGCCACCATATAAACCGAGTTCTGAATTCGACAGTCCGGAATGACTGGAATGACAGAAGCGTCAATGACACGAAGATTCTTGATCCCATACACCTGAAGACTAGGGTTCACCACGCCCTGTTCAACGCTCTTAGCGAGACGAGCAGTGCCGCAAGGATGAAATGAAGTCTGCGACCGATCCAGAACCGTCCTCTTCATAGCCTCGTCATCGTCAAGTGGCATATCCCAAGGGTACTCATCTTCAACGATATCCTTGAACCCTTCACCATTCTTGAGCACATCGTAAGAGAACCTGATTCCTTCGCGCATGGCAATAATGTCGAGGTCGTTGTTGAAGTAATTCAGGTTGATGTTGGCTTGTTGCAGAGGATCAGCACTGTTGAGGGTGACCTCGCCTCCCTCAGATACAGGACGGACGAGGTCGACCATGACTGTCATATAGCTTCCCTTGTTGGGATGAGGGAAATGCCATTGGAAAGCACTGCCGAAGAGAGGAATAAAGTCAAGCTCGAAATGGGGCTGACCATAAGGACAGAAGGGATCCAGACCGTCATTCGCAGCCTTTGCAGCGCGGTATTCGGGGGACTTTTCAAGGTATGAGTCGATCCTAGGGAATCCAATCATCTCGAGAAAAGGTGATCCCATTGGTCCGGCATGACCATTCGCGTAAGCTGACATGACCTTGTCCTGAAGAGCGCCCTTGCGCAGGACATGGCTGTCCATGGAGTAGCTGTCCTTGATCTTGAGGACGAAGGGAACACCTGGATGATCCAACAGGTGCTGACCGACATGAGGTGAGTCGACGAGAAAGGGGATGTTGTGCTTGGCTAGCTCGGCTTTTGGCCCAATGCCACTGAGCATAAGGAGCTTTGGTGTCTCAAACACGCCCTGAGATACGATGACCTCGCGGGTAGCATAGAGATCAAGCTCCTCCCCAGACGCTGTGATGACAGTCACTCCCTTGGCAGTCCGGTCCGCTTGGTCGATAATCAACCGCTTCGAGTGAACCTCGGGAAAGATAGTGATGTTAGGCTTATCCGCAACCGCAAGGAAACTGCCCGATCGTCTACCATTGTAGATCGTGTTGACGCTATGAACTAAGCCACGCATCGTCCCGTCAAAGATATTCTCAGAGACAGGCTCGCCGGTAGATTTCCAAGCCTTGGTGAGAAGCTCTCGGAACGGTTTCATCTCTGGCATGAGTTCTGCGTGAGCAATTGGAATCGGCCCTCCTGCGCCAATCTTCTCGAGTTCTGGGGGATATAACCCAGCATCGTCATGGTAAGTCACACTCCTTCTCAGATAAGGAACAAGAGGTTCCCAAGTCCATTCCTTACCACCGTACTCCTCCCACAAATCAAATGTTCCTTTAGAGCCAGGCACCCAAGAGAAATAGTTCAGTGACGAGCTACCGCCAAGGGCCTTGCCACGAGTATTTGGCTTCTCAATACGTTCATAATCGTCCCGTTTGATCATGGTTGTTTTATAGGCCCAGTCATACTTGCTGCCTCGAATGTCCATGGCGAGGCCTGGGGTACGGATCTCTTCGTTGTCTTTAGAGGTCCCGATGCCTGCCTCGACGACGAGAATTCGGGCATTGGGGTTCTCGGCGAGGCGGGCGGCGACGATGTTGCCGGCTGTACCGCCTCCGACGACGATGAAGTCGAAATAAGCACCGTTCTTGACAGCCATGGCCGGTTGTGTGAATGTAAGAAGATATACCGAGATCTGAAGTTGTAGTGATGATTGGGAAGCAATAAGACGTAGGTGTCAGTCTACTTATATGCCTGTTGGTTAACATCTTATCCTGTGTCCTTTACATCCTCGATCTACTGAACAAACAAGAACCGATGCCGAAGCCAATACGCGATTGGCTGAATAGTCTTGCCAGAACTCATGATGCCATATACAAATGGGGCCCCGTAAGGGCCTGTAAACCTTGATGGAACTCGTATCCAATGGGTAGCTCTCTTGAATGCGCCAAACTATAGCCGTCAGCCCTAGGCGTAATCCCTGCCGCTTCTCTTACCCCAACGTGGGAACTGATCGTAGATAAGATATCGTCGGATCTTTCGGATCAGTCCAGCTGAAAGATGAGCAGAGAATATTGCTGTCAATTGCCAAGTTCAGAAAGACTGTTTAACCAGTAACAATATTGTTTGTTCGTCAACAACGCGTCGCAGGATCTAGCCAGCTTTGTCGTCTGTAAAGAGTGTCCACATAACATGCCCCAAATGGTATTGATTGTTATCCCGTGCATATGCAAGGATGGTCGGTACTCCATGACTTGCAAAAGAGCTGAGACTAGGGGAAGTGAAGCCGTAGCTTTGTAAGTATACATAAAACGAACAAAGAGACAAAGTAATTGATGAAAATCCAGTAAAGTGTTACCTGTAGCTAATGGAGGAACTAAAGGCTTCTTATATCCCTTGAGTAGAAAACCACTTTCTCGTAACACAGCACATGTGCCTCTTGGATTTTCTGCTGCATTGCTGGTCGTGATTGTCAATGTTTGATCCTTGAACCTGACTACAGAAGATGATGATAAGCCTATTGAGAGTATACAAACTGCCCAAAGTGCTGCCAGAACCCCCCTACTGAAAACCTTTCCACTCATGAGGAAGAAGTGATACGATCAAAGTTTGGCTTTCACACCTGAGCATCATCCCCCGTGGTATTCTCGGGAATTGAAGTCCTGTTAGTGAAGCCGACCTAATACCTTCCGTGCCCCTTGATATCACCGTGTGGCTTGGGCTAATGCAAGTCCTTAGATCCGTCGCTCATCAGGTCTGGAAATGATCACCAGCCATCACCGGATTCCGAATGCCGGTCCCACTAACTACTTCCTTAGGTAAGACTACTTATTCAATAAGACACGCAAGCCACAGAACATCCTGGGAGTCACTAGCTACTTCTGAGTGATTCTTTTCTTCTAAATATGCTGTATGAATTCGCTACGTAATGAGGATATGATTGATTGGATAGGATTTGACCATGGGCAAACAGAACTTCTTGGTTGGCGTTTCTATAGCATAAACCGGCTTGTTTTCAGCTCGGATGAAACTACCCTTCACCAACCGCTCTAACAATCCTGGTTCATCTTTAAAGCGCCTGGGAATCCTCCATGTCATGGCATCTTGGCTACTTATATAGTGATAGCATGAGTGCAAGACTGATTGATAATCCGAGCTATGAGGAATACTTCAAAGATTTGCCAAGCCAACACATTGCGGTGTCCCAGATGACTGGATTCAATTCGGAAATCGACTCTTTAAACCTTGTAGACTTATTAAGCGTCATTCATAATTGCAATATTGTTGGCTCTATGTATAGTGTCCAGGAGCTTCCGTGTCTATTCAGTGGACATGAGACTCAAGCTCCATTCTATATGGTTTACCTATGCAGCGAGTGTTATACAAGCTTACTCGACGCATAAATACTTCCTTCAAATATTACTGGTACCCAGGTCCTTCATTCTCGGCGGTACTCGAGAGTCAACCATCAAGTCATTCAAAGCCAAGTGCAACTCCAAGATGTTGATATCAGCTCCTCAACAGAATATCTCAACCTTGAACCATTTCGGTGTCTTTGCCCGAAGTATCTGCAGCCACCTTCAACTATTTCATCAAAACAATAAATGAGATCCTCAGCGGTAGGATTAAATCCTGTTTTCATATTTGGTCAAAGGTTGAGGGCAGATCATTGGCTGAGTAGTGGTACCAGATCCGGCAAGTGAACTATTCAGGGGTTCAAGGACACAGAATGTCTCAACCAGGGGCGGCCCAGGTGCGCGTTTATGCATTAGCATCTGATTTGAAAGCTGGATGTTCCTTAACTTGGAGGAGATTGATTTTGTATCATGTCAAGCAGTGAACTTTAGCAGAAACCTTTCTTACAGGTGATATTGTTAGTATGCATATCTCTCACATAAAATTTACCCCACTTGAGCGTTCTCACTCAGCCTTGTTATGACAAAATGTTCGTGAATAACACGAAAAAAATGAATCTATGCCATCAGTCACGTATTGAAGGAACTGGAGTGATTTGAAGCCGATCAACGGCCTTTCGCATTTCATAGCTAGTTGATCAATCTGGATCCCGGTTGACACCGCTTAAGCCTAAATAATGCATGAATCCCGGGAATGCGAGTCCAACAGAGTCCAGGGGAATTTCTTCAAGGGTATTCACTGCCCAGATATCGACGACAATAGGATGTCAGGGGTGAACTTCTCCTCGGGGAAGTTCTGTTCACCGCCACTTGCTCGGCATAAAGTCTCAAGAAGACAGCGCTCCACAGCATATCGAGCGCCACCACTTAAAGACGCAAGGACCGTCGTCATGTTTCGAACATAGTCTGGATCAAGCCCTGTGTCGTCCGACGCAGTGAAATGGAAAAACAGAATACTGTTAAGATTCTCGAGAGAATCATGCCAGGACGGGTGGTTTGCTTCGAGGCAGAAGTTGAGCATATTCAAATTATCCAGCCTTTGGAAACCCCACTCCCCTTCCTGGTAATTTCCAGCGTCGTGGGGAGACTCGAAAGGTGATTTCTGCAAGAGAACGCAGATGAACAGCAAGCAAGCAAGCCTGGTGAATTCCAAGTCGCCGCAGAGCTCCGGACGGCCAGCATCCAATTCGTGATCTTGGCGGTGAGCTTTTAGTAGTAAGATGGCTTCGTGAAACGCCGAGTAATGCACCGGAGCGGTCCTCAGGAGGTTCGTTCGGAATGTGCCAATGTCTTGGATGAAAGAAACCAGCCATAGGCTCCGAAGCTTCCTTAGCTCGCTGTCGTTTCTTAGGATGGGATGTAATGGGAGCTCCGAAGGATGGAGGAGAAGCTCTTGGATTTGATTGGAACAGTCGAACCAAGTTGGTCTCGCCATCAATGAGACCCTGACGATGTTAGCATCTCAACAAAAGAGAGGAGAAATGAGAGGCCCACAGGAAGGTCGTTAGCTCAAGCCTCCAATTACTGCTGAGTGCCGCTATGCCACCGCGAGCCTCGACGAGATTCATCAGGCCCGTGTGATGGATGATCCACTCAGCCTCGGTTCCCCAGTACCTCTAAACCTCCTGCCATTAGCATTCTAGATTCAAACGCAGACAGACACTTAGACATACCTCGTAGGTCAAGAGGCGTAGGATCGCAGCCAAGACATCGTCTGACACTGCGCGCTCCGGATCCTGCATCCAGAGCTGAACGATCCTCACCGCTTCGCTCTTGAACTCCAGCGCTACTTCAGATTGACTGAACCCTTGCATCCGAGAGAGATGCGCAGCTGAAAGCGCCATGAGTGCATTGAACGATGCCGGATTAGACAGGTCAAGGGGCAGCCATACGTCGCGCATAGGACTAAAAGCTCCATCAAGGGACGGCCCAAACATCATAGCGGCGTGAGCACTGAACCCTGTTGACGATAAGCACTTGTTTGTTTTGTTGGGGTTGTGGGACTCACAGTGATGTAGGAGCTTGTGGTGTGTCACCGACAGCTTCATGGGCAGTTGCTCGAAAGGGTCAAGCCTGCTCGACCCCAAAGCCAGATTCACCCCTGAAAGTATCTGATTGGGAATGCCTTCCAACTCTGATTGATGTTCGTTGTTGGGTACCAATGCTGTGTCAGATGAAACATTGGTGCTCAGTGCTGAAATGGAGGACTCGGAGTTCTCATCAGACATGGTCGATTGCGTCGTGGGAGTCGGTAATAGCGTATGCTGCGTGCGCTTCTGTCTTTTTTGCTTCTCCTCATTCATCGTCTGTCGTCTATTCTTCCAATGCTCCCGCATAGCATGGCTTCGAAGTTCCCTCTTATTGCTCTCATGTTGAACAAAGGCGAATTCTTTTTGTGGGAGGTTATCGTCACTGGTATTCTGCGATGAGTTAGAATTGGTTGCCATGTTCTTAGCTGAATCATACAATTAAGCACAAAAGCACGCTTCATCATCGTGAACAGAGCCGCATCTTATAACCAATAAAGAGAGAATTCTCAAGCGAAATGAGTCCAGATCTTCTGTGCGTCATCCGGTAATGCCGACTCTTGTTGTTGATGTTTAAGCTCAATGAGGCTCTGAGATAATGCGGATATTGAGTCCCGGCATTCGGTATTCGGATTTGGTGTGTTCTTGTGTCTTCTAGAAGGGGATTATAGTAATACCGGCCCGGGCTGCTCATTGTCGGCCTTTTTTCGGATTCAGCTTGCTAGGCCTCAAGAGCGATAGCTTCAGAATCCGACCGGGCCGGTTCCAACATGAGTCCAGCAATCGATAACGATAGACCTCTTTATCTTATCGATTAGCGCGGCTGATTACATCCTTATCAATTCGTAGAAGGCAGACCCTGAGGCTGTTAACAGGCTGCTGCTATCTCGAGGCGAGGCGGCAGGGACGAGAACACATCACCACTTTACTCGACTATGACGCTGGCGATACCATCACAAGGAGGCAGCAAGCTGGTGAAGGTCGACTAACACTCTATTACGATAACGCACCAGCAACTCTATCACAAATTTAGGGCTGTTACTTAGATGTTCAGAGGGAAACGCTTTGCGTAGCTGACCCTACGCTCTTCGTCTTCTTTTCAAGGCTCAGTAAACCGGACACGCAGGCCAATTATGACTACATTAATCAGTACTTCATCTTCTTTTTCTTGGACAAGTCTGCGAATAGCTTCACCTTAAGTCGAGACCTGCGACTGTGAGGCTTTGACAAGTCCATGAATAAGCTAATCGACTTACACTGACCAATGGTCGAAGATCAATCTCGGTGGGAAAAACCATTAACCCATATAAGTAAGACAAAGCTGTTTTTAGATGTCCATCTGACTTTATTCTCAAGTTATTCCTCTGTTGCAGCTAAACCCGAGAATACGAGAAACGAGTTCTAGGGACAAGCGCCACTTAAAGTCTACCTCCACAGGCTGCCCTTCTGCTAAGAATCATCCGGTAAACAATCCTGAGACTAGCCAGGATGAAAGCCTCATCCAGAAGAAGGGACAGTGAAGACGTAAGGAGAAAGAAGGACAACTTGTTTGGCCATACCATCAGAGAGGTCCCGAATTTTGAGCTCAGATCAACACAGGGACTGCAAAAAACGAAATAACTTGCCCTGAACCATGAGTCTGTCGAAAACACGAACTGTTCCCTATTGTGATATTTACAAATGCTTTATCTATCAAGCTCTATTCTGTTATTCTAGATTTGTTTATTTGCTATTTCCCAAGTCTAGGGTTGAGGCCACTTCGAACTACGCTTCGTGGTGTTTTCCTTCACCTGTAACCGCAAATCTTTCACTATTCCCTCGTTATGCTGTATCAACTCCCCCAGGACCTTCTGAAAGGACGATAATCCCTTATTATTTGGCTTTCTCTTTCTCGACGATATCGACGCGGTATCGCTCTGTGGGGTATTTGGTGCCCAGCTGGCGCAGTGTAATTCGAAGCTGTCTACTTCCGAAGGTAAAGATTCGATAATACTTAAACTCTTCAAGATTTGGATTAGAAAAGGCTCGGAACAGCCGAAGAGCTTTCTTTTTTGACGTACCGACTGGAGACTAAAGAGGTCTTGGCATATCGTGGGCTCAGACTCGAGAGGATGTGTAGGTAGTTCTGATGGATAGCTCAAGCAGTCTTGCACCAGAACACCAGTAGCTTGGGCTTGAGCGGAATTCAGGGTATCCCAAAAAGTACAGAACCACTGATACAGAAGCGCAGGCTCAGTTTGTGCTCTTGATAGATGCTCCTGCTCCGTGGGATATGGTTCCTCGCATGGTGACGAGTATGAGCTCCCAAAACCCGAGTCTAGTAGGGAGGGTGTGGCAATACGCGGTTCGGTAGTGCATCGCTGAGCCGCAGCATGCATGACCTGGTGCCGCAGGTTATAATCGGAGTTAAGAAGTGCCTGCCCACAGCTATACATCCCCGCTGAGAGGAAGTAATCGTAAATCTGGGTATGTAATAAAGCGTGATAGTCCATATTGGAAGACAGCTGGTCAGGGAATGCTTGCTGGGCTGGAAACATGATGCGGCAGTTGAACAATAGAGAGCGTTTAACGACAACGGCAGAACGGGCAGCGGGGGAATGGAGTAAATAGCCCCGTCTCCCCTATTTACCTGTTCCAAGATACCGGTATTCTGAGTGAAATTGGCATTCTTGGTGGCGTGAGCTAAACTTGGCACCTCGCGAGAGAACATTCCGATTGCATCCACAAAGTCCCGCCCCCAGAACAGATCGTGGAGTGTTTTGAGCCGTTGAAACGGGCCATGCGATGAATCGTTTCGCAAGCTACCGCTAACAGCGTATGGATTGACAGTTTTGCCACTATGGAACTTCCAAACTCGAGTAAATTGGGCATAAATGGATGGCTGTGAGCCAATTCCTCCAAGTAACGTTGCCTAACACCGTAGTGTCTATTTTGGCCTTGGAGGCTTAGGTTGGCCGACAACCTTAGTGACAGAAAAGGGGCAAAATGATCAACCGGAGCATGGCCACAGCGATCGTGTCCTACCAGCCTACCTACAAACCCCTCGAGATATCCCTCACAGTGATGGAAACGTCATTGAAGAAGTGATTGCAATCACAAACGCTAGAAGTCTTAACCAAGCGGATAAGGAAGCGAATACTCGGATACTTAGTGTTTTCCTCGCAGTCGGGCCTCACTCACCCCGAAACATGACGTATGTGGCGATATGATTTGGCGCTGTGACAATTTCCTACACGATAGTTGCTTTCAGATGCTATTTTGAGCCGCGTGAGTCGCATGATTAGGTCTGGTCGTCGTCCTTCGCGTGCGCGCTACTGAAGGGTAGAGCTGCCGGATCAGCATCACCATTGGGCGGTCTGCGGCAGTGAGAGCCGGGGTCGCTCGCTAGAACATTTCTGGAATGGTGTCGATCTTTTATAATTACAACTTCGCAACCTAGAGCTGAATGGAGATGGCTTTGCTTTGATGTGTGCTGGTATAAACTCAAAGACACGTACGGATTAGGAAATCCCGTTTCTGCAATGATGAAGTGTTTTGGAGACTGTCGATGATGTGGTGTTTGCTTCCGGTAGATGGCCAGAAGAACTCAATTATGATCCGAGTAGCTCTATGTCGTATAAGGTTTGCGCCTGAGTGAAGCCCCTGATCCGTTTCTTTTCGTTTCGATGTTTCGTTTCATTGGAGCGCCTGAAGATTGGTGGCCAAAGTCATCACATACAGGTCAATTCTGATTCGCCATCCAAATGACAGATAGCCACAGTCCCTTAAGTGGTGAATCGTCGATGGGCTGGCAGCCTATGATTGTATCTTCGGGAAGTGGGAGGACTAGCTGGGATGACTCGCCTTGTCAAAAGCCACTCCGCATAGCGCTATGACTGAACCTTAAAGTTCATCCTAGCTGCCTGATACAGACAGACTAAGCTACTATCATCAGAAGATCTGGAGCTTCCTTTCCGGACCTCCAGAGAATTGGGGATTTCAGAGCCCGCTCTGGACTCTCTGTCCCTTTCTAAAAGGATCCTCTTGTCACCGAAAAATAACGGCTTTGTCGGCCCGATGCGTTACTTGACCATGAATGGCCCATCCTCTGCCTGCTACGCTGCAAGAGTGTTAGCCTGTTGCTTTCTGCCGTCGAAGGCCGCCTATTTAGATCGCCTCTTAACGGGATTCATGAATTTGGGAAGTGCTTCATGTCTCAGCATCAATGAAACTGGGATGATTTTTAGGAAATAATCAACGCGGAATATGAAAACTACAGAGTACAAAGCATATACTTGTTTGATTTCACATCTGCTGTTGATGATATAATACAATCGATCATTGTAAGAACCAGTGTTCCTTTTACCAAAACATTAGCTAAAATCCAGGTTATCATAAGCCTGTCTTTCTTATTATTAATTAGAGTTGCAAAAGTACATAATATACAGTATCGCCAATCGCAGGTTATAGACTGCCTTCATATTCAGGAGGAATTAATGAGTTTACCATGCATATTTTCTCACCTCCCGGGTAGGCTTTAAAGATCCCGTCTCTTGTGACGGTGCGTGGCTTCGTCATCCACCGCCTCTTGACGCTACATCCGCTACTATTTCAAGGATATACTCGGCTTTGAAGTAAACTCTTATTCAGCCGCTTGCATAAAAGTCGACTAGAAATGCTGATGCCCAGAACCCATCCCAAGCGAGGCTCCGATGACATGCAGAAGTGGTAGTAAATACATGTCAGTTTAACCCGACCTATCAAGCCACTTGTTCCACCCCGTTACTCAGCACAGGGGTTGCCCGTAAGGCTGAAAATGGCGATACCTGGTGTCCTTCTTCCACAGTCATGGTTCTAAGGATCATCATTAAAATGGAAGATTTTGGTGCAATAGTCGGTTGTTACTACATCCCTCGCCATCGATATCTTCAACTTCACAACAGCCGAATCGAGGACCGCGGCATCGATGCACGTATGATTCCTCTAAATCACAATGTAGCTCTTCTACAAAATTTACGAATATTCAGCGCTGCAGCTCAATCCGAGCAGATACTGTTCACGGATAAATTCCTTCTCAACGAGAGCTATCTTACACTCCAACCTAGTCTTGATCACATTCACTCTACTATAGTTCAACGCAAGATATCTGCGCTCACGGCTTCGCCCGCAACGAAGGCGGTTGATAAGGTCCACAGTTTCTTGTATGGAAAGACTGAGATGCAAGGAATCAGCAAAGACTTGCTTCAGTGGACTGAAAGGTACCACGTTCGATTCGGTCTGCTTCCTTTTGGCCTGCAGACTCGGTTGCTGACGCAAGGGACCGATGAGAGTCTGCTTGGAGATATAAAAGCACTGCGAGTCTGCGAGAGACTTTCAGACGCCTGACAGACCGAAGTCGGAACACTATTTTGGATGGACTGCGCAAGTCAGAGCAGATGGTCACACTTCGTCCGGGAACGCCTTCTTCACGTATGTTTGCTACCATGAACCAGAAAACCGTCATAGTCGAGTTCAAGAAACACAATCTCGCCCGTTCAGTGGCGGACATGAACGGTTTCGAATACGACGTTGCTGCTCTAGCAGGTCTACTAAGTGGAACAGATCTACTCCTCTGCCGGATTCTAAAAGGAGAGGGCTATTTTTACATCAACTAAGTCACAGCGCCTTTGGTTTCATATACCAAGTCCCCAAGTTGGCGGTTATCCCAGACGACGCGACGGACACGACACTTCTTGATCTCATCGCGACTACAAGCCCAGCTCCCAACAAGCCAGGTGGAATTAAGCTCATCCCACCAAAGCATCCGCTCGAGCAGCGCTTCGAACTTGCGAGGAAGATCACGTCAGCTGTCATGTATGTGCATGTGATGCAGTACGTGCACAAATCTATCCAGACATCCAACATTGTCATGTTTGCAAAGAACGATGCATCTACAGCGAATACAGAACAGTTCCCTAAAGCCCTCGGCGAACCTTTTCTATGTGGTTTTGAGACATCGCGATATGATAGGGGCGCGAGCGACTATGGGCAGTACGATGTGGCTTGGGAATACGACATCTACCGACACCCCAAGCGTCAAGGCTTACATCCCGAGTCACGATATACCATGAACCACGACCTCTACAGTCTTGGAGTCGTGCTCCTTGAACTGGGTCTATGGAGACCGTTGAGAGTTATGGGGTTGAGAAACCCGGACAGTATCAGCGGGAGTGTTAAAGATCATCTGAAGAAGTTGGCCATAACAGGGCTGCCATGCATGATGGGAACCAAGTATCGGGATGTTGTGTTGTTTTGCTTGGACATCGATGGTGATGGCCAGATTAGTAACTCAACAGCTGTAGAAGAGGTGTTGAAGAAGGTTGAGGAAATGGCTATTGGCTTGCAATAGCAGACAATTGGTTCTATTATTTCCATAGCCTAAACTGTGCCTTTTCCCTCGAATTTAAGCTTAAAAACTCTAGCCCGTCAGGTTCGGACCGGAAATACGGGATAACATCAGAATGAAACCTCCGATCTCTTACATGTGGATACCCCATGACCTCAGACGACGTGTAATCTTACGGCTGCATGTCGTTGCGAGAAAAGCGAGGGGAACGAGAAATGCGAGATGTCGAAACTGGACGGACCAATCGGGCTTTTCGGGGAATGCGAGCTTATCAAGTTATCTACGCGTCGTTTAGCCCGTGCTGACGATGCCAAGATATACGCGTGTAGAATGAGAATGAGCTTCTTTGATGTCTTTCTTTGTATTATCATAAAGTGTCAAGGTTAGCTCGTATTTAGAGTTAAGCTATTATGTGTATTGATAAGCCAAATGGTCTTGTCTAAGAGTATTGTCTTGATATGAAGAGAGACTCTTGAATCGAAGGATCCAACGCCAAGCCAACGATTTGCACCTCGCTTATATTCTCAGGTCTTGGCTGTCCAACTGAGCCCTGCAATGTAATCAAATCCACAATTCCCATTCCCTCCCCGTAAATATCTGCGGAATATTCTCCATGGTCTCCCCCACGGAGCCCATGCTCCAGAAAATCAGCATCTTTTTATATCCGACTCACCCTCCAACATAACAAAAACAAAGTGGTTCCTTTAAACTTCTTTCCCAGATCGCGTCAAGATGTCCTACAACGGCACAAACTACCCCCCGCCGACTTACGAAACATGCAAAGACGGAATATCCGAACGATGCCCCGCTGAGCTGTCGCTTTATGGTGACACTTTTACGCTAGGCGCTTGTGTTTTCTTTGTCGTGGCGCATGCGCTGGCGCTTATACCACAACTTTACTTCGGTATCAAGGCGCGAACTTGGTCGTACACGCTATGGCTCGCGATCGGGACGATATTTGAACTCATCGGCTACAGCGGTCGTATCGTCATGAGTTCAAACCCCTGGGTCTACAACGCTTTCGTCATCCAACTCGTTCTTCTCATCCTCGGTCCGACACTAGTCGCTGCTGCTATCTCCATCACCTTCAAACATCTTGTGCTATGGTACGGTCGAGAGTATAGTTTCATCAAGCCTGTCTTGTATCCATGGGTTTTCGTCGGCACCGATTTCTTCTCTATTGTTATCCAAGCTGCTGGCGGCGGTGTTTCTTCTGCTGCCACTAATGGAGACAACAATGACCAGGGAATGCTTGATGTAGGATCGGGTCTTCTTGTTGCTGGTGTTGTCTTCCAGATGGCCAATATGATCTTCTGTGGTGGTCTGATGATGATTTATATCTGGAGGAGACACAAGGCTATCAAGAATGGTGCTGCTGTCAGGGCTGGTGATGAGACTGCTACGGAGAGTGAATCGTCTACCAACGGAAACGTCAAGGTCATCAGAGCAAGCGACAAGAAGACCAAGATCTTTGTCTATACTCTGACTGTTGCTTACATCGCCATTATCATACGTTGCATCTACCGGTAAGCCCCCTTCAGAGTTCAGATCTACCCTTTCCTCTTCGTACTAACACTGTCTAGTATTCCTGAAATGCAGATGGGTTGGGGCAGCACCCTCATGCAAAACGAAACAACCTTCTTGATTCTCGATGGCGCCATGATTCTCATTGCCGTATGGACTTTGACCATCTTCCATCCTTACTTCTTCTTTCCTTTCCTCGGCAAGAAGCACAAGAAGGAAATGGATGCTGAGAAGTCTCGAGCTGAGGGCCCAGATGCGCCTGTGATGGAGGAGAACACTCAGCGATAAACATCAGGCTTGAATTGGATTTTTGTATGTTTGGAGCACATGTGCATTGGAAGGACTTTCCATTTGGAATGGGATAGATGGCATACTTTAGCGCGGGATAGAATTTTTTTAGGATGGATTTATGGTCTGTCGAGTACAACGATCACA
Organism: Fusarium tjaetaba; assembly: GCF_013396195.1. NCBI lineage: Eukaryota > Fungi > Ascomycota > Sordariomycetes > Hypocreales > Nectriaceae > Fusarium > Fusarium tjaetaba. The sequence goes on from NW_023501237.1 coordinate 511,336, forward strand.
TTGCATTACGGCTAATCTTCTTTGACCTAGGGATATACTGACAAGCCAACCATACGTCACTTGAAGCAGTAAATCACCCGAGTCATGGTGCAATCGAAGTTGATAACAAAGGGAATATATTAAGTTTAGATATCAGGACTCCTTAGTAGCTAAACAGTCCTCTCCATGCCCCATCTCCTCTTCAGCTCCCAAGCCGCCAAGCAGATGGCACCTACAACCCAACAATATCTCAACACCCTATGACACGAGAGTCCCACCGGAACCAAGTGCAACGGCGGGAATCCCTGGCATCAGTAGCTGGAGAGATCGATCTTGACCTTGTTATCGAAAGCCCACTGCTTGTACTTCTCAACTTCGCCCAATGCCCTAGCAGCCTCCTCCTCCGACTTGGCGGCCTCAGTATCAGCACGAGCCTTGGCATCCCGGATCTCCTTGTCCTTGGCCGCGTGGCTCTTAGCCGTCTCCTGCAGATCTTTGATCCTCTGCTGAGCGCGGGCAAGCTCATCCTGAAGGTCCTTGACGGAACCCTCAAGATCCCTCTTCTGGCCCTCGAGGGTGATGTTGGCCTTGGCGAGCTTCTCGTTCTCGTTGGTCTTGACTGTAATCTCGGCGCGGAGCTGGGCGATGGTAGTCTCGAGAGTGATGATGATCTTCTGGAGGTTGCTGATTGTGGCGCCTTGCTCGGCGATCTGGGCATCCTTTTGGGCGACCTCAGCCTGAAGCTTGGAGGACTGCTCTTGGGAGGCCTTGAGATCGGCACGAGTCTTCTCAAGAACCTTGAGAGCCTCGGCATCCTTGAGCTTGTCGTCAGAGATGACCTTGTTGAGTCTGGCAATCTCCTTCTGGTAACCTTCACCGTCCTTTAGGGCCTTGTCCAGAGCCTCTTGAAGCTTCTGAGCCTTGGCGACGGCGGCGTCGCGGTCAGTGGTGAGTTCACCCTTGGTCTTGTTGATGTTCTCGATCTCAATCTTGAGAGCCTTGATCTGCTCAAGGGAGAAGTGGTAATCGGCGTCGAGGGCAGCGAAGCGCTAAGAAATGTGAGCGTGTGTCGATAGATGGAGGAAATGGTTCAAGCGTACATCTCGAGCATACTTGGCTAGGTAACCGCACTGGTCGACGTATGCAGCAGTGTGTGCAAGGGTATCAAGGAGGTCCTTGGGGAACGGGAGAGGACACACGAGACGAGGGAGCGAAGCTTGGGGCTGGGGGAGATAGTGGTCACACTCGCTCTTGGTGGGAGCAGGAAAGGGAGGGTTGAAGTCACTGTTACAAAGTTAGCAAAACTCCCATATACTGAGTTGGATACATACTGAGAGTGAGTTGAGCGCTCAATGATGGCAGAGCGGATCATGTCACCAACATCCTCACTGTGGGCGCCCTCTGTGACCCAAACATCAAGCTGGTCCTTCTTACCGTCCCAAGTGCACTTGATATCATAGTAAGACTTGTAAGAGAACTTGACAGTATCAGTACCAAGCCCAGTAACATTCTTTTGAGTCTCGGCACGGAATGACGGCTCCTTCGTCTTGCCGTTGGAAGCCTTAGTCCACTGCCAAGTCGAAATAACAGGCTTTCCCTCTCCAAAGCCATCAGGGACAATGAAAATGGCCTGCTCATCCTTCGCAAAGCTCATCCACTTGAACTTTCCAGTCCAAATGCGAGTAGTGCCAGTGAGTTCCTTATCAGACTTCCACTCACGCTTGAGCGGCATGGGGTCACTGACACCGCCCTGGGGGTTTCTCATGACGATGCTGATGTTCTCATAGCCGCCCTTTGTGGTGACGGTGAAGCTGTACCAGGAGCCCTTGAGGACAAATGTCACGTCAGTGGCACTAGTCTGTGTGACTGAGTCGACGCTGATGGTCTGGAAGACGTTGCCGTTCTTGACGCCCTTGGCGTCGACGGTCCATTTCCAGAAGAGATAGACACTGTCGCCGACGCGGACTGGGCCGTTGGGGAGGACGACGACGAAGGTCTCGTTTATGGCGTACGTCCACCAGTTCATCTTTCCTTGGTAAACAAACATCTTGAATAGAGGTTATTGGGTTAAAGGGTAAGTGTTGTGTTGTAGAGTGAGTGAGTGAGTGAGTGATGACGGAGTGAATGAGATATCTCGAGGTGCAGGTTGATCTTTTATACATCTTCCCACTCTCTTCCATTCATTACCACATGCTTCTCTTCTATCTTTCTCCTCATGTACAAGACACTACATTGCTGATCGTGAACATCCTCTTCCATTGGAATGCACGCTCAAGGCATGTTGCAAGCTGATATCCCCTCCGTAGCCAATTGTCGTCTCATACAGCGACAGTCTTCTGCATGATTTTGCTAGTTCCAAGCTGCGGCTTAGCTAGCGGTCAATGCTCCAAGCTACAACCCCTCATTGGCAAGACATGGTCGATGTAATAGGAGAAGATTTGCATCTGAGCTGCAGCTGAGCTGAACCCTTGTTTATGACAGCGTTAGCTTAGTGATCAGCTACGCCACAAAAATGCCTCTCAGAGAAGACTGTCTCTCTCATACACCAGCAGCGGCAGTGAATAACCAGTCATTCATTTTGGAAGAGTTTTTGGTGTGAAGCATGTCTTATTGAGAGTCAAACACGACCCTGGGAAGTAGGTATCTCGAATGACCGATCGTCTTCGGGAGGTCAATCGGTCTGCATGTCTTATGCCCCCTCGCGCCAGCCCGTGTCTCGGACTTTCGTCACAGCAGCTACGTTACTTAGTCCTTACGGATCGCTGCGGCCCGAAGCGTTCCATAGTTAGGGCCAACAGTTTATAGTTTTGCTCCTCAGCATCGACAAACACGGCACAGCTACACTAAAAGCGCCGCCTACAATTGCACTGAAAATACGCGCTGCAGATGGACCGAAATGGCAATATAGGCTGGCTGAGGGTTCTCAATGAGGCCTACGAGCGGGGACATCTGCCGGACAGGCCGCGTCGTTACTGAGGGGGTGGCTGTCGTGGCTTGCAAGTCAGCTCATTATAGGTCAATTGGCAGAAGGAAACTGGATTATCATTGACCTCGAGAGACATATTGCGGAGAATATCTCTTACCGAGAATGACGAGGTAGACACGGGCTGAGCTATGTAATATTATAGTCGCAGATCATCTCTATCTTGACATCTAAGTATTCTCTTCTGACCTCAACTATTGAACTTTGTATTATCTATGAGCCGTGCTACTCTCACCGATCTTGATGATTATCCACTCACAGCCATCAGAACATACATGTGTCTTCTATCTTCTCCTCAAGAGCGGTCTGTGCCTCTACAAAAGCAGAATACTATCAACCTTGATCGACGCACAGCTAAGACAAAGGGACCCTTGATCAAAGTCGTAATCTCATCTGGAACCTACAGCATGCGATGCGGGGATAGACCCTGATGAGTAATTGATAGGAATGTGATACTGAAACTTATCTTGCAGAATGATATCGAACAGCACCGAAAGCCAACAGATCTTGATTCAGATCTGGTTTATGCATGTGGAGAATGATATACCCATTCAGAGCCGACTGCAGCTTGAGCGAGCTAAACGAGGTCATATTTCGTGCGCATGTCGCAGATCAGATCTCATCACATCTCTCTACCAGTCGTACAGTCTTTAGTTTAACTTTGGACCACTTCTTAGTGAAAGGTTGGTCGATTCTCTTAGACTGAAGCTTGATACAATTCAAGCACTGTCTACCTTCTGAGACCCGAAAGTCTTTGAATTTTAACTGGATACATACTGGACGAAGCGGTGAGCCAGATGTTTGTTTCAAAACGCCGCATGCTTGCATCATTTACCGCCTGGCAGAGAGAAATGGAGGCGAGGACCGGGGAGCAAAAGCAAAGGCCGAAACACGGCAGGATGTCTCACGAGTTGGCCCTGCTTGACGCAAGATTAACTTTTCTTGGCTACTCTTGTTTCAGGGTCTCCTCTTCGCCCCCGGTAATAGGAACTTCCCGGTCTGTGGCGATGCGGAAATTGGCAGAAGCATACGTCCGCTAAGACAGCTGATTAGAAACTTCCTATCACTTCACGATTAGACACACATTGCGTTTGGATTTATTTGATTTACTCATATACATATTAATCTGTGGAAGTAGACGAGATCTACCGCTAGTCAACGGATATCACTGACATCAGTATTATGACTTCAGTTTTAAAGATCCCTTATACAAGCGTGATCCACTCCAACTCCCATCCCTGTTGAAGGGCCTCTCTATCCATAATCCCATAAGCATACGCCTGTTCAACGGAAACAAAGACTCTATCATCGAGCGGCCTTGGTATAAACGGCATGTTCTCCCCAAGTAAAACACATAAATAACCCCTCATCGCAAATCTACACTCGTTGGCCTACAAAATCCGTTTCTGTTTGGAAGTCCTGATGTTGAAAGACAGAGTTGAAATCTGCGATCCCAAACAGAATTAACCATTGCCGCGAAACCAGCTCTCGTGCGAGGTTTGCTGTAATCTCGAGGCTTGTTGGGGAAAAGAGTGAACATGCTGCGCATGAAATCACGCCAGTCGACTTCCTCATGTGATCCTAGACAGCAGACACGAGGATCTCGTCCTTTGTATCGGTGTTGCACACCGCGCGCACGACTTCGGTGATCTTATCGATGATAATGCCTCGCAGCACGATTCTCGCAGGAAGTCCGTTCCTGCTCCCATCTTGATGCCAATTATACATGTAAAGACACCCAAACTCTTGTCCGAGTTCTTATAGCTCTCTGGAAAAGACGATCCATAGTTAGGACAACAGTAAGGCAAAGCCGCCGATCGTGTCTCGGCATGCTCCGCAATTCAAACAAAAGACTCAAGATTACTTGACTCCTGGACAAGCAAGCATAGAACGTATTTGAACACCATCTCATGGGAGACATGGTTGTCAGCAAAGGCCCTGCCCCCTACAGCTAGGTAGGCATACACACAATCTTCCGATCAGATGCTTGCGATTCCTAAACATTTCCAAAGCCATTCTGACCAAGACATTTTTGTCAGATTATTCCTGGAGGACGTAAAATCTTTTGATACAGTCCCGGAGAGTTTTAGAGAACGTCTTGACACCGGTAATTCGCGATGCAGCATCCATTCCGATCATGGCTCACAGACATGAGATGTGCACAATTCCGCTTGATTGAGCCGAAGCGCATTTGTGTAACATGCAGCGTTCGGTCGACCAACCTCAACGTCCGGAATGCATCATACAGGTTGTCATTGATCGTAGCTTGCTGATCATTTTACTTCGATGATGTATAATATATACGAATCACCCTGGAAGTAGGACAACGTGATATATGGGGGCTCAGAAAAGCGTTATCTTCCGGGCGACATTATCGAACGCTTCTTCGTTGTTAGTGTTAGCCTAGATCTTACTTGGCCACACAAAGCAACACAAAGCCATGGCGGAATGGAGATCAATGGTGGGATTTTCTGCATGACATTTACCCCAGTCATTTTGGCTTATCCAGCCCAACGTGCTGACTTGACTGGACGAAGTGAGATCTGGTAAGCTGAGCGCATCACCCTGGGTTTTGGGGCCCATTCTCGTTTTGCAAATGTGCTTGCATCGCCTCAGCTTCTGACTGCTGCTCCAGCTGCCGCCATTGATCTCCATTGCCTGGGTAGTGATGATAGTGATGAAAATGATGATGGACATGGTGATGATGGTGGTGGTGAATTGTCTGCTGAGTAGCCGCTGGTACCCCTGGTACTGTCGGGACCTGAAATTGCTCGGTAAATGTCTGAGGCAATGAATTCGATTCGTCTGCTGGTCCTGGGGCTGTCCAGTTCTTCGGTGTTGGGGGATTACCAGTCATTCCTAGCCACATATTCTGATCCGTGGGCGAGGTACCAGGTGGCAGCATTGTACCAAGTGATGACCAAGTAGAGGGCGATTGCATGAAGGATGCATTCGTAGTATTCTGATTTTGCTGCGCTTGGGGCGGTTTCGGAGGCTGTGGCCATGGTTTTGGGTCATTTTGTGCCTGGGTCCCGATACTCGAGGGAAGATCGGGAATAGGTACGATACTTGCTGGGGCAGCACCTGGGGCAGGTACGTCATTCGGCGTTTCTGTTTCATCACTTGGGTCGGATTCTCTCAATGGCGATGGGGAAGGGCCTGTGAAGGTGTCGAAAAAGGCTGAGTCGAGAAAGCTAGTTCCCATTTGGTCATGACTCATATCGGCATCCATTGGAAAGTGCATCAAGTCGGTCGTCGCTCCATGGTTCGTCTCAATGCTGAGATTTGGATTATGGGCCGCCGGTGATATCCCATTATCGAATGGGGACATCTGAGACGAGGATGATGGAGTAGTGCCTTGAGATCTGCTCTGTCGATTATGTGACAGTCGTGAGAGTGTACGCCATCGATTACGACAGGTGAGAGGAGGTCTCCCGGGTATTCGTGACGAGATGGCGACCCATCGATGACCCAATGCTGCTACACCTTGGCGTAAAAGGTTATCCTCCTCCGCAGTCCAGTCGCTCAAACGGTTTTTGGCAGATGGATTCAAGATATCATTATATCTTTTGGAACATTGGTCATCCTTCCGCCCAGGAATGAGAAGGGCTAGCATGCGTTAGACTATGCAATGACTGGAGGAGGGATGAGTTTACCAATTTCATTCCAAAGCGGTCCAAGTCGAGCATAAGCTGAGAGGAGGATCTCATCCTCTTGAGAAGTCCATCGTCCTTTACGCAGTGATGGATCCAGTGAGTGAAGCCATCTTTTTCGACAGTCCTAAGCAGGCAGTCAGTTCCCATCTCTCTCATCTCATATCCTCTGGCAGTGAGCGCGCATCATGCAAGGCAATGGTCGCGTTGAAGCACGTGCAGAGGTGGCGACTCACCTTGGCCGTCCGGCCCTCCAGGCCAGAAGCTATGTCCTTCCATCTACCCTCAGACCCTCTACTAGCACCAAAGTGCCCAACAAGAGTCCTCAGAGTCGCATCCTCGGCTGGTGTCCAGGGTCGTCGATGCTTAGGTGTATTGGCGGGGGGAGACTGTGGAGAGGTCTCTTGACCTGACATGGAGGTGCGCGCGACGATGGATGATCTGAGATGAGAGTGCGCTCATAGAAAGACAGGCATCACGTTTCCATAGAGCCAAGCGGGTCGTTGTTGATGTTATAGCTGAGAGTTGCGGATGTCGTTGTTGATGATTGAATGTTCAAGATTGGTCCGGCTGTTGAGGTTCCGTTTTTCCGTGGCTCATCGGAACCCGACAGCCGAGAAAAGGTGAGGACACAGCCACATAGCGCCACACTCAAGCCTGGTGAAGGCCTACACGATAGAAAGAAAAAGCAGCTTGAGACGCTGTAGTAAATTTAGCATTGATGCAGTGCATGCATGTATCTAAATCTCACTAACGTCTGGATAAAGCACAAAAATTATAACTTGCATTGCTTCAGGTTTTTGTCTTAGCGGTGCGGAAGACATGTCAATTTTGTTGATCCTGCTAGTACCCTTTTACAGAACAGTGTTTGTCTCTGTCTCGGCACCTACCGTCCTTATACAAAAAGCATTGTGATCCTAAATTCGTCCCACAAGCATAACATTCGCGTTCGTCTTCACAAGTATATTGGCATAGTAACCAAGTAGTATGTGACAGAGTCTTATATATAGTGCCGATTGGGCCCCTGGGTTGGGGTTGGGGTTTGGTTGGGGGCTGGGCTGGTACTTGGCCAGCTCTGACGACAAGGATGCGACTTGATTAGCGCACAACGTCTGTTGGACTAGAATCCTTGATTGGCATTGTGTTTGCTCTGCAGATATCATGGCTTCATAGCTTGCTTTTTGAGTAGAGATGCTCGCCTCACAGCTTGTCTTGTCTGCAGCCAAGGCTGAAGCCACTGTGCTGGAGCAAAGATTTGCTGCCTGTGCTGACATGCTTGCCTTGCCTTGAATAAAGCATCCGTCGTACTCTGGACAAGAAACCCCTGGTGGACAGACGCTGTCGCATGAGACTGGCAGCGGGTTCAGCCCACGAGGCCCTCTCGCAGCAACTGATCGGTTATTACTAACAATAATCATCGAGGGAATAGGACATCTCATACCAATTGAGGGGCCTCGAAGGGCAAAGAGCAGAAAGGTGCTTGAAATGTGCATTTGGAGTTAATTGTCAATCGGTCTGAGCGCAAGCTCAATAAGAGTTTGTTGGTAGGGGAGCGTAACTGGGCCTGATTCGCCATTTATAGTTGACCTTTTCAGCTACACGTTTCGAAGACATGAATAAGATTCAGAACTAGTGGGATGCGAGCAAGTCGAGCTGAATACATGTATTGGAACTCATTGACCTCGAATGCCAAAGCTTTGTTGCTCGGGTCGCCAACTGCATGATCGGCTTACGGACAGAGGAAGCGATCCTGCTGTCAGCTCCAATTCATGTAGCGATCCTTTCCCTATTTCGCACACCGCATAAGCCCTCGTGCTGCCATTCGACCAAAACTCGCTCAACGGCACATGGTTGGATCGCATTGAGCGTTACTAGACAAGGTGATAACTTGAATGTCAGACGATGCATGCATATTGAATTTCAGCATGCAACTATTTCGCATCTCACCAAGGTCGCTAGCACATGGCTGGCTGAGTACCTTGTTACGGTTCCGTCGCACCCGATTGAGACAATGGGTACTTTTGAATGGACAAGCGAATGCAGGTTGAGTTTGAGCTGATGCTGTCGGGAGCAGAGGCAGCTGATGTTGCCTGAATGCACATACCCCCCGATGTGACGGATAGGCCGAGATGTAGTAGCAGATTGGGGAGAAATTAAGGCACAGAAAAGCTATTTTGCGTAGAAGAAGCCAGGCCATTGGCTAAGGTGCTGCACTGGCCGTCAGTCTTGCATAAAAACATGCAGATATCTCTCAGTCACCTACACCATCTTGTAGTTAATGTCTCTACCTCAAGGTCGGATGGCACGGAACCCTCAGACCTCATATCCTGTCTAAAAATGACTGAAGTATCACAGGCTAAAAGAAAAGTTCAGCCAGCCACTTATGGAGGTACAGACACCGGGTATTTTGGATGCATCCTCAGCTGCACACAGACCCTGCTCCGCAAGCTACTGCAGAAGCCAAGAAGAAAACAGCCATTGGGAATAGTTTTGGGCTGAAGAGAAATGAACCATGCGCCTCTTTTGGTAGACAAGAAAGGATCCATCGTTAGTTTCCTGCACTGACTAGGGGTCTCCCCTACGCAGTTGACCATGACCCAATTCATCCAACTACTTCCATATATGGCCCCGTGATCCTTTTATCGACACTGGCTTGCTCTGTTCCTTGCTCTGTCCCTACAGCCTCTTGTATATTATAGTGGATTCCTGCTCTTCTCATATACACAAGACCTAGCCATCCCACTCACCTTGGACTTGCTTCACCCCTCTATGTTCATCTCAACATCCCACTAGCATCACAATGAAGCCCAGTCTTTTGGTTATCTTCTCGAACCTCATTTGGGGCGTTGTGTCTCAGCAGGCTCCGCTACTTGTCACTACCACTTCAACTACCTACCCATCTTTCGTCATCACATCTACACCTCTCCCCGCATGCCCATCAAATGTCCTGTGTGCTCATACAGTCTGCATAGAAGAAGTCCATGTTCTTGGAACTAAGACTGTAACTACTACTACAACTGTGCTATCTACTCTGGTATGTCCTGAGTGTTGACGAAGAAGGCTATTACTAATTAGTGTCACCTACAGATCAAACCTGTCACAGTCTGGAAGACTGAGACTTCAACAACTACCGTCCCAGGCAAAGATTGTACGGTTACTAATCATGTCATCACATCGAGATATGACACCTCGACTGTCGAAGCCACGACAACCAATTTCATCACTATCGACAGCACAGTATATGCCACAACAACAGTTGTTGAAACTGTATCTCAGCTTTGTGACCCAACTCCGAAACCAGACCCAAGTCCTGGATCTTCTGCGGGCGATGACTCGACCTCAGACCCAGTCACATCTTCTGTCACTATTCTAGAATATGAGCTGGACTATAAGAAAAGGGATACACCAAACTCCGTGTCTCTCACCTCATCAACTACGCTGCCCTTGCCTATTACTCGCACAGCAACAGTTGAAGAGAATCCAACACCCAGTCGAGTATCAAACCCTATATGCGCTCGATCTGGAAAATTGACCTACAGCTTTCTTCAAGGCTACGGCTGGGACGTAAGTTGCCTTGATCTTCAAAAGAAACTCTCGAGATATTTGTCTAACTACTATCGCAGAACCTTGACCTCAAGAGAGTAACAGATCCCGTACCCGAGTTCAGTTTCGGTCCTATTCACTTCAAATCAGCGAATTTGAGTCTTGATACCAAGGCGAATATCATCGAACAAGGGACTCATCCCGTAATTAGGGCTACTACCGGCCAACTATCATTCAGAGTGACTAGCTCTATGGAACTTCTGTCATTCGTCATTGAACTTCCTCAAGATGCTGCTCTCGACGATGTCCCTCTCAACTTTGAGCTCCAGTTTGCACATTTAGCAACTTACCACTATAGCTTGAGCGGCGGCTCTTATGGTCAACGTAAATCTCCCTCTTGGGAGATTTCGAACCTAGGATTTTGGCTATATCAGGTTCAGGACCCCAAGTCAGAGGCCTCGTCAGTTTCTATGTCATTGAAGAGAGCAGACACTGGCGCTCTGGTACCGTTTGATCTTCGTCAAGTACTACTTTGCTACTAGTAGTTATATCCAAGCCTATCGATGAAAGAGGTTAACTGGAGGCCACGAGACTAGATATTTGAGATCGGAGCGGATATGAAGAGGGGGCGAGGAAATACTGCATTACAGGGGTTTGAGTCAGAACAGGTTTCGCGGTGGTGCAGGGACGAGAGGCTTGGCACCAGAACTCAATAAGTTCATATAGCGTGTAAATGCAAGTGACGTGATGCTCGATCCGACTCGCCCCACGTCAGCATTTGATGGACATCAGATCACTAATCTGGAGAGAACAATAGGATCGAGTCTTTTGAAGTAACAGCTGATCTTTAAACTCACAAATTGAATGAAATCAACACAGAGAGGCCATGCTGAGCTTAAGATAATCATCAGAGCGAACATCTTCCCTCTGCGGATGGCAGCAAGCCTTGAACAATACCTTCAGAACTGTGGAAAACGGGAAGACGCCTCGCCTTAAGCCTCTAGAACTCTGGAAAGACAACAGCTGATGGAAACGCCGGTTCCCACGCCGCCATTCTTTGGCCGAGCAGGCCATAATGAGATCTTCGAAGAAGCCAAGAACTACCTCTCACAACTTGACTCATCGGAGCTCGACTCCCGGGAAGCATGCACCCCTCGCTCTCACTCAAGCAAGACAATACGCTTTCAAGAGCTCCCACCGTCGATAAGACAGTCATGTCTCGCACTCCTTGGTTGCGTCTTCGGTCCTTCCTACGAACACATGATTGCACAGGGAACGAAAAATGAGAACAGATTATGGTCTAACCTGACTGTTCCAGCTGTCATCAACTCCTTGGAAGCAACCTTCGGGGCAAAGCTAGACCGACGGAAGCTCAATCTTGAACTCATCGCGCAGCAAATTTGCAATAATACGGCACAGCCATTCCAAGACATTGATACCAGCTCAAACGAGTGGATAGATCAGCTTTGTGGGTCGAATCTACGATGGGAGTCGATAGGGCTGCTCTGGAGTGTTTTGAGACGTATACCGGGGTCCTTTGAACCGATTGAGAAGAACAGGTTTCATATCCTGGAGAGCGGGACGGCCAACAAGCCGGTTTTGGCATTCTTGAGACATAGCATCAACCTCGCTCGGCACTTCACGTTGGCCAATGTCATCATATTGGATCTTCTGTTCCAGAAAGCCATCATGGAGTCGATGATTGTAGGTGATGCCAGTAAGTTTCGTTCTTCTTGTATACATCCAGATACTGATAGAATTTGGCAGGTCTTATTTGCTGGAGTTCCTTTGCAGATGCTGTTTCTGTGATGACTTATCTTGGAGTCCACGCCGAGAAGCTCACTGGACCTTACAAAGCGTCGCTGAGTTCAGAACATAAGCGGCGTCTTTTTGGCCGAGTTTATAATCTTGATAAAGCCATCGTCGCTTTCACTGGAAGGCCGCCGCTGCTTAATCCGCGATTTTGCTCAACACCGCCACCACTGGATTTGAGTGATGAGGATCTTCTCGCTGGAGGTGCTGTGCTTGAGAGGGCGGTGTCTGAGCTTGATGGTCGTGGTTGGAACTTGAGAGGCGGTGTTTATCCATCTAGTATCTGTCGAGCTGGTTACTTGATGGCTCAGATACTGAACGAAATCATTGATATCAGTCTTGGTTCCGGTTCCAATGCGACTGTTGAGACTATCAGGTACCCATCTCCCTCCCGTCCGCAATAGAAATGCTGCTAACCCCGCCAGATATCTGAAGCAGCGTCAGTTGAATGTCATCGCCGAACTTCCCAGGTGCCTTGTCTATGATCCTGACGACCCTACCGACCTTCCTCTTCCCAGAGCAGAAATACAGTCGTATGACAAAGACCTTTCTGACCCTCCCGTCGAGACAAATGTTGTGTCCATGAAAATATTCATCCGACTCACACATCTACAGAACATGTTCTTACTCGAGAGGCTGCTTCTTCAATATGGATGTCCGGACGAAGGGGATGTTCTTTTAGTTTCGTATGAGATGATAACGCTTACTCTAATGTTCTGGATGCACAAGGATCGGTTCCGTGATATTCGGCGTGATATGGAGTGGCTGGTAAGTTCTTGAGTCTAGTTATCTTCGAAACTGTCTGACACTTGTATAGCTTATGGCCTTTGCAGTGCCAGGCGGTGGCATCCTCTGCCTTGAACTACTCAGTCCAACATTCCAGGGCAAACATCCCAAGGACAGCCGCCTAAGTCGATCAAGTATTGTTCAGCAACTTAGTTTGCTTGTTGGGTTCTTGGACTGGGTTCACCCATCAGCACCAAACGGAGACCTTTGTGCGAGCTGTAAGACTGTGATACAGCGTGCGTTGGATTATCATCTCAATAATATGGATCCGATGAGTGATGTTGGATCATTGGACCAGTTCAGTTCTGGTTTGGCGGGGAGGCTCAACTTTCGATTCGAGTTGTTAAACACGTTTGATTGGCTCAATGCAGGATAAAGTCTTGTTAACACTGCCTGCGCGTGCGATCTGCAAGGTCTTAGGCGGGAACATGCATCTTCTGGCAGTGGCATGACATTGTCTCTGATTCACTTGCCTACTGTGGCCGCTCTCTGGGGGCAGCAAAAACTACAAACATCGAGTTACTTCACTTCTCCACCTTCTTATCTCTGCCGTTGCTCTAATCTTGATTTCTTTTCTTACCTCACAACACAGACCACGCTTCATTCACAGGAAGCCTTCATCACAGCACAAGCTTCAAGGCGTCAGCCTTGTTTGCGGCTATCACTATTCTCCCTTCGCAAGCGACTACACGAACAATCTTTCCTTGATTTGATCCGCCTGTTTGCTCTGGAAGCCAAGTGGTGCCTTGCAGAACACCGAGACCATGGCGGGAACATGTACAACCCCCGAACTCGCGACCATGCCGACAGAGATTGTGTGCATGATTGGCGCCAACTTGTCTGTTCATGACATCAAAGAATGGATCCTGGCATCGAAGCGATTTCGCGATATCTTCCTCTCACAAATCTGCAAGCATATCAAGTTCTCTGGGAACATGGAGCAACTGGATAACAACATTCTCTCCTACTTCCAAACCGCGACCGCCTCGTTCAGAGACCTTGTCCACCACAATATACGGTAAATGCCATCCACTGTTCTTTGTCTTGGTTTCAGTCGCTCACTTAATTTACAGATGTGTGACCTTTGATGTTCAGCCTCTTGACACGCCCCGGACCTTGAGAGCATGGGTTCGACACCCTCCGGCCAGTCTTCAGCAGATTGGACGATTCATAATCAGCAACCCTAATCTCCATCGAGTCGCTTTCAATACTCACTTGAAAAAGTTTAAGGAAATTCGTCTATTCAGGGACCTTGTTGAAGCCGGGCCACCTTGGCCAAACGTCAAAAGCCTCTCTTTCCAACTCCCTCGCGACAATGCACTGGTCATTAGTGCTCTCGTCCGTAAACTTGAAGAGGGGGCGCTTCAAACACTCTCCACATGTGCTGAGGTATTTCTTGTTACACCAATCAGGGAATATTCCTATGTCGCCAACGTCACTTCATTAAGTCTATGTAGGCAGGACCGCCAGGACTGGTGGTGGCTAAGTCGCAACATCGACCCCGTCATCGCAGGGCTGGACGAGGGTCTCCTGAAGATGATACACATATCATTTCCTAAGCTCGAATCACTCGTTCTTTACGATGGATTTCGAGATGATAGCGTTGGCAGCGGACCATTGGCCAATGGTGCTATGGTGGTAAGTGTTGATAAACAACCGAAAGATTCTCAAATCCTGTCTTCAATTACTGACATTGTTCTTTTCAAGGTCCGCATCATTTCGAAAGCGGTTTCAACACTTAAAAAGATGCAGTCGCTACGTCGTTTTTCTTTCGAATTCGACAAGTCTCGTCTGAACCCTGATGCTGTTTCCGAAATACTGGAACAAACACCGAATTCTTTCAACGACGTGATCGATGATGACTGGGAGGACGAAGCAGTGGCCGACTTTCTCTTGCTTTCCCTCCTGGTGCACCATCTGCCCACTATCGAGGAGATCTGTATTACATCCGATTACCCCGGCTTCTACCGAGCAACCCTCACGGAGGGCGAATGGGATTGTGATTTCGATTCTTTCGATGATCCATCTCAAAAGGACTTGTTCCCGAGTGTTCTGATGAGATAAATCGAGGTGTTATGCAATCTGAATGGGGCCTTGAAGGTTGAGCTCAAGAGTTGAGTTTCTATGCCAGATATGCAGGCAGTGGATATTCAATATCGCAAAACAACATGTTGTTTAGTTGCAGTCGATGCTCTGCTAATTGAGCAGACATCTTTATAGAATGGAAATGCCGGTTTAGCGGCAAGTGGGAAATCTTTTTTATGTTTTCCTTCGACGTGACAATTATCACCAATTTCACTAATCTCAAATGGCACCACTTCCCACTGAGACATGTTGACTTGACACTTGGAACAAGACGGCATGTTGTATCCTTGTGCATCATACTATCTTGGAGACATCTGATGAGAAGATTTCGCAATGAGAAGAGATGCTATTTTCTCATTACCTTTGTTCACATACTCTGGCAGTACCTTACTTCCAGAGAGTACTTCCGTAGCTCATAATTCAGGTATGATCATGCATACTATTAGACTGAAACCACCCGGAACTGACATTGGCGTTTGAAGCCAGAAGTATGGACGTTCTCGCCAATTCACTGCGCCCTACCAAAGGCCGTGAGCGAGAAAACTTCGGATAGAAAGCCAAGGTTTTACCAGAAGTGACAGTTCTAAAGGTTTACTAATATCTATCGAACGTGCCCAAGTCTCTTAATTAATTATGACGAGTGACCCAAATTTTGCCACTTTATTATGCCGATTTCTTCGTCCAAACTGAGACTTCACCATCCTCGACCCTTCACCTCGTTGACGTGAAAACAATTTCGCCCTTTGTCTCACGAAGTGAAGTTCCGAGGTCTTTTTACTGTGTTGCCTGCCTAAATCTACATTTGGTCAATACCTCAGTTGCTTCTAGGTTCTAGGTTTTCTCTGCCGGAATAAGCTCCCAGCCACAAATCTCAACTGCAAATAATACTTCTAGCCCATGACTTAAACATCTTCCTCAAACAACCTTGCCCAAGTTAACACACAACATCGCGAAGGAAAGCAAGAAGGTCGTATCAACATGTCGGAACGCGCAACCGCGGCGCTTCCAGCGTTGCCCACTGAGCTTCTGTTTATCATCGGGTCTTATTTACGCGACGACGAGCTTGTAGGCATCAGTGTGGCGTCAACTCGATTCCGGCAGATCTTCCTCCATCGACGATACGTGATGATCGAATTCTCGGGCTCCGTGAAACACATCGCTGGATGTTTGATACCTCTCTACTCAGAGGATGCCGACAACATCTCGGTAGATATGAAGAAACTGATCCGGACCTTCACCAGGTAGTACATCTTGACTCTCCACTGCCGCTAACTAGACCAGACCCGAGTACTGACTAGATTTAGATTTGTCACCATCAGAATCCATTATCCTCCGCATACAAATAATTTGCCTTTGCGATTTGCAAGAAATGACCTCGCCCATTTCGGAATTTTGCTTCGCTCAATAGATCGACTGTGCGGAGTGAACATTTCTCTAAGCTTCCCACGCCCTCGGGACTGCATTTCATTCAACAAGGCTTTACGTAATGCTGCTTATTGGTCCTACGGTACTACCAAGCCCTTGTCTCTTACCTTCTTGGATGATCCTGCGGATACGAATTTCAATGCCATATTCAGACGTTTTCTGCCCGCAGATCTCGGAGCCGTTCAGCTGCCTGGAGGGCTCAACAGGAAGCATTACACGAAGTTAAAAAGCTCTGTTAATGCCTATACTCTCAAGGCCTTGCACGTCGACAGAACAGTCAACAATCAGCAGACCCGACACGTAGTCCCAAGCCTAGACCATGACTTCCTTAGGGAAGTCAGAAAGGACTTTCCCCAGCTTGAATCACTCATCCTTCACGAAGATACACCCGGCCTTACTATCTACAGTGACTTAAGATGCTGGCCGTTCGGATTGGTCTGGTTTAACGATAAATCTGCCTTGGTAAGGGAAATCCTCACATACTAAGTCCTTCTGCAGCTAACCTACTCTGTCAGGACCGAAATATCAGAAGAATGGTTCGCCAACTTCAGCGGATGCCTTGTCTCCGCCGCTTTGCTTTCACGCTATGGTTTGCGAGACTTCACGGTCACCTCATCCCACATGAGTGGGAGGATTATGAAGGAACATATCGTCACAAGACCATGGTCGAAATGAACAAATTCTATATCGATAAGATTGTGACGGTGATCATGACTCGAGTTCCCAATCTTGTGGAGCTCTGTGTCTCGTCTAACCACCCAACCTTCTACAGAGGAACTAGACGCGATGGTCAAATCCATGTTGAGCGAGAATCCCGCCACAACCTCGGGGAGGAGAAACGCTTCCCCACCCTCTTACTGGACCTCAAATAAGGGAGATCTGTGTTGCTGAGCAGTATGTAAGCTTAGTGTAAAGGCTGATGAGTTTCGGTGTGATTTTTGAATATTCCCCAAGTTTCAGCTCTAATGATTTTTATTTAGGAAAGCAGATTTGCCCGTAAATCTGTGTGAGTGTTGCTTTAAACTCTTTCAGCACTCGGGGGTTCGCATGCTTGGTATGTACTTGGCAATGTAAGAATAGGATCTGTTGTGTCCGGCATGGAATGTAATATGGACCTCGGAGTGGGCTTCGAGGATATCCGACCGAGGTGGTTGAGATGGAACGCAAGAAGAATTGGCGTGTGAATTGAGGGTCTTTACCTGAAAATCAGGTACTACAGTTCGAGATGATATGGTAATGCTTGGTTTTGTATGTAACAACGTATTGGTCAAGATTTGATGCTTTCGCAACAACCCACCTGGATGATGCCTACGTACCTAGGAGGTTTCGTTCAGGCCTCTTCGGTACTGGGAGTTTATCGTAACTTAAGAACAGAGATAAGGGCAAGAGCCAGCTGACCAGGCAAATTCCCGTGACGCCAATGATTCCATTGTTAGTCATCAGAGAAGCTTCGAGGTTGAACCTTGTATTGCAAACGGGATACCATCTCCCAATGCACCCGTGATAGCAGTCACAGTTTAACTTTGAGGTCGGCAGATACTTGAGATGAAAAAAAAGAACAATGTTTTTTCCTTGTGAGATCGTTGAGCGAAACATGATCTGTCCTGTCGGGTGGTTATGGAAAGGTAATGATCGTAAGCATGCGTGCGTATTGAACACTTCGATCTTGCTCCAACAAGTCAAATGAATCTCAAATGTAGAACAACCCTACCTCTTTTTAAGTTCTAGACCTTATCCGCCACATCTTCAATTCGGTCAAATTAGGATCAAAGTCTGGCTGGCATTGGCGCTGCAAGCCCACTTTCTTCTATGTCTACTGTTCGCTTAAACATCAGAACTCTCTCGTCAAACCTTCAGGTAACTTAATTTCTCTGGTCTTCTCGGAAAAGAAATAATGCGTAGCGTATCAAGTCCTGCATCCTTCAATCTTCTCTTTCATTTTGTCTAACAGCGACAAATCGTCAACCTTGCAGTCATGGAGACTCAACCAGGAGAAGAGCGCGCTGTCGCCACGATGAACAATCTTCGCAAACCCACGCCTTCAAATTTGCTGGAGAAGATGCCACGGGAAGTCATCTTCATGATTGCATCACAGCTCCCCTTCCGTGGTGTCATGGTCGCTACCTTGGTATCCAAGCAACTTCGATCAGCCCTCATGCCTCTGATCTTCAACAAGATTACATTCTCTGGCGACTTCAAAGCATTATCTCGCGAGATGAGGTCTATTCTAAACGGCGAACTTGGAAACTTCATCAAACTAATTCTCCCCCATGCGAAGTACTCGTCTGCAGTATCCGAAAACTGAGAAATGCTGACTGATCTTGTCCTCCAGGGTTGTTACTATCCGCATCGAGCCTTGCAGCTTTCACGACATTGTTTCCGACTCTCATCTCTGGGAAAGCAGAATCGCGGTTATCAGCGAATTCATTTCCAAACTGTCATGTGTCGACACCATAGACTTTGCTTTTCGTAATTACTCTGTCAACTTCTATCGGGTAGCCCCCCCTTCTTTTGATGATCCTCACCTATCGAGTGTACTAGAATCTTTATCCAACACGCCCAAGTGGGATGGGCCAAAGACCGTCATCTTTTCTGGTCAAAGGAACCGCCCGAGCTTCACTACAATAATGCGTCAATTCACTCCCGACAGCGTCAAGGCAGTTCACCTTCCTCGTACAACCGCATGGGGTCATCGCGCAGCCTTGCAAGCAACAATGCCCTCGCTAAAGGGCCTGAAGTACGATATTACCAGGCTTCCTATCGAATCAACGACTCTTGCCTGTATCGACCAGACCACTCTTCGAATGATACACCAAAGCCTTCCACACCTTCATTCACTAGTTATTTGCCAAATGGACAGAGATACTTTCATGTTGCAATACGGTCCTATTACGAAAAAACCGAGGCTGCCTAATCTTGTGAGAATCCTATCTTTCCTTCTTCTTTCTTGTATTGCCTTGCTCTACTAATATGAGTATGATAGAGTGACCAGGTTGCACAACTCATTGGGCGCCTCAAGGAAATGCAGCAATTGCGACGTTTCGCATTCGCGTTGGACATGAAGTGGACGCCTCAGGAGTACAGCCCGGAAGCTTTTCTCGAGGTCTTTGAAAGACTGCGCCAGGCCGATTCGGTCATTTTGGCTTCCGAGGACATTGATTGGACCCCTTTTGATACATCTAAAACCCAGGATCATGAGTGGCATTCAAATCTCGTTACTCATATCCTCGACGCCGTTCCGCAGCTCAAGGAGCTTTGTGTCCTCCCACCTGGCTCAAGATTCTATCGAGGCACTAAGACTGAGGGCGTCGTATCATTTCGTCAAGTCAACTCAGGTGATCCGGGAGAGGAATCTCGATTTCCTAACCGTTTGCTGGATTAAGAGAGCTGAAGCTTATACGTATCTTTGGAAAGGTTAGAGACACTTCTCAGAGGATTCAGTAAGGATATATAATCTTGCATAGCCTCAAAGGCCTTCTAGAGAAGACAAGTGATAGATCTCGACTAGAAGAAATTTGTGCTTTCCGCCTTTTAGGCTAAGCATTGCCGCTTCAGATGAGGTTTGTGAGCATGAAATCAACGAAATCAAGGCGTATCTTTGTTTCGCAACTGTGCTACAAATTTTCCAGTCTCGCAGCCAAGCTCGCCAGATTTGGCGGCTCGTTGAGCTCCTCGTGGTCACCTCAAGCTCTGCTCATTCAGCGATGTCAATTTCCCAAAGCTCCAAATACAAAATGCCGCCCCAAAACTATATCATAAAAGGAGTGAATAGTTTCCCAATAGTCCACCGAGGCTTATAAAGTGACCGTGTTTCGTAACTCTTAATCATGTTTCTCACCAGTTTCCTCAGTCCCGCCCTTACTTTCCTGCTTCTCAACTTCCTGTTTCTCCTCCGGCTCTTCTCCCGGCTCCTCATCCCGGGTTGTCTCTGTAGCCTCATCTTGAAAATCCATAACCCGCCCATTGAGAAGCTTCTCCTGCTCCTCAAGAGAGCGTATGACAGGCTTAGCATTCAACTCTGCAGTCAGACGGTTGTTGATCTCCTCGCCCAACTTCTTGCGAGCCTCTCTCTGCTCATCCGTCAACGGAACACCCCGCTGCTGGCCGCCACATGGGCACTGTGCAAGCCAATCTGGTGCGATAAACTTCTGACTTCTCGTGCCAGATTCGATCACGGCCTCTAGAACGGCAAAGGTGAGATCAAGGATATTGTCCCTTCCGAACGACTCGGGATCTGTGAGCAGCTGAAGTCCTATTCCGAACACGACTGAAAGGATGGGTCCGGCGACCGGGATGAAGCCCAGGCCTAGTTGAGTGATTCGTATGAGCATGTCCCTGAGGAAAGGGTTGTGCTGGTATGGTCTCCAACCGACCTCGACGCCAAAGGTGGCGCTGAGGATTCTGGCGAAATCCATCTCGCGGAAGAAATCTCGATGGTTCGTGGTCGCGAAAGAAGATCTCCAAACTAACGACGAGTTGGCGAAAACAACCAGCTCTTGGCCACGCAGTTTGGATTCAAACAACCCATAGTCTGGATTGCGCAGCTTGTGTGGGATGCAAAGATAGGCAATGATGTCCTTTATGTTGAAACCCCATGTGACACCATCATTCCAGCCAAGACCGTTATGGGAGTTGAGATTAAAAATCCTGGTCCAACCGTTGATATCGACCATCTGAAGTTGCGTCCTGTGTCTGAAGTCGATAACGACATAGGTACACAGGTTAGTGAATGCTTGGTCTGTGTTGAATGCGACAGGGAAGTAGATAGCTCTCAGAGGGATTGTAGCATCGATCCATAGCCACTGGGTATCGGGCTCCAAGATTTCCACTGGACGAAGGATGTACTTTCTTTGGCCGCCTCTCTGGTGGTCTCTGCATTCATTCCAATTGAGGCTGTTGGGATGACTGTGAATTCTGAGCATGTTCGACGGTGACTTGGTTCTGCTCTCGCCCATCCAGAACCTGTCCCAGTCCCCGAACCGTGTGCCTCCAATTCCGGAGGGTGTACCATGCTGCCAGCGTGACCGGGGATGAGATCTCTGGGTCACGCCAGTCGCTGGCCATCCGTTCCAGTAGTACTCAAGAAGAACGGTTCTGTAGAACTGAGTTTGGTTGTTTGCACTCCAGTGGGAACTATATCTTAAAGAGTTTCTGACGAAGTAGCATTCGCCTTCTGGGTAGTATGAGGCCATTGCGAAGAGGAAAAACAGAGGTTGTAGTTGGGGCTGTGGCCTAGTGCTTAAACGTGCTGCTCAGAGCTTGGAAGAAAGAATATTCTCTTGGAAAGTTCTGAATTGATACTGGAGAAAGTTGGGGAAAGCCGTCTTGATATAACAGCTTTCTGCCACCACAACGCCTTCAGAAACAACAAACATACCAGTTTCAATTCCCAAGCCCAGTGCGACCTCTCCATGATAATCACATCATTCAGTCTGCAGTCCAAAGAGTCTGTGGCAGTTGACAACCCCGCACATGAAGCCATTTAACATAAGCCGGGGTAGCACGACTTCTTGACCGTTATGCTGCAGTACGAAGTCGTCCAAAAATGAGAAATACCATTGCAGTTTTGGCTTCATTGCATAGAATGAAGGGATCACGATTTTGAACGGCCCGAACATTGGTTTCACCCTGATGTTGTCAAACCCATGGGATGAAGCCAATTCGTAAAGGATCGTGGGGGTGGAGAGTGAGTACTGCGTGTTGTACTTCTCTGGGCATCTTCGGCAGTTGTGATGTGAGCTAGAGCCGAATATCTAATTATTTCAGCAAGTTTACGGCAGCATGATGTATAGTACGAAAGTACTTGTAGTTTTCTGGTTGCCTGCGACGGGATTCAATCATTACTGCTTTGAGATATGATATGACGCCATGTTCAAGAAGAGAGGAGAAAGACAAATCGTCACAGTCTGAAGATGATTGCCGTCAATGCTGTAGTCAGCGTAGGTTGAGGCTATAGGAGAAACTACAAGCCGTACGAATAAGGTCTGGCCAGGCCCAGAGTAGTATTGCGGAATAAGCTGTTTGTAGTAGGCTGGATTAGGAAGTCCCCGACGGCCCGGACTTTACGGACACTATTGATGTAATATTCTCCGTCACTAGATATTGACTCTCGGAAAACAATATCCTGCATGTTTCTATTGCGATTGGTCAATGCAAAGTGATCCCTGAGGATCGTGTATCCTCGTGGCTGAACTCAGCCTCATAATCGTAAGCCGGAAAAGACGATTTTCAATATTGGACGAGGGATAGCCTCACTGGGATTAGTCTGATGCTAAGATGGCCTTTTCTGAAGAGACTTGTTGGGTTTTAGAATCAAGTTCATACACTATCCATCCTTTTCATGCTACCCACCTCATCTAGACGTAGTATTGTAAAAACAGACCTCGCTTTATTTGACATCTTCTCACAACCCCGCTCCCACTCATCTCACCCTCATTCTCAACCCTCACCGCATCGGCAGATGCAATCCTTCCAGAATCCTTCTTATTCCCGCGTGCCTGAGCAAAGCTGACTGCAGAATCAGATGCCAACAGATGACCTCAAAAGTTCTCGGCATTTATGCTGAGGCTTAGCCTCTGGAGGCTGAGTAAGAAAGCTATCCCGCAGAAAGTTAGCAAAGAACTTGCGAGGATTTCTTTTTATCCGTCTACCAATCACACGGCGAGCGACCCGAGAGGCTCCTCAGTTGACAAGATAGGGCTGTGGTCAATGGTACCGTGCTGGTTGGTTGGGCTGAAACGGTTATATGGCGGGAATAGTTGCGCTACCTCAAGAGATGAAACGGCTGAGGTTACTAGTCTTCTCGGGTTACTATCTAGCTAATAAATTGAAAATATTCCAAGTAAAACATATTAAAATGTTCCTCAGAGGTAACAAAATATTTACAACTCAGTTTCAGTGAAAATTTGCCGCAGACCGGAATTCCGCTTCTGTGTGACCTCCTGCCACTTGCAGCATAAATTTATGCGTTGTCAGCGTCCCGCTCAAGACTAACCATGGGTGTCCCCTGTACTTCCAACCCGTTTCTCACTGATGATCTCTGAATGGCTCTCTCGGACATGCCAATTTTAGCATTGTCGTTGCTATAGCCTCGGATTGAAATTCACGAGCTCAATGTGATTCTGCCTCATTGAGGATCTTGTGGTAGGTAACGTAGCAAGAGGCTGGTGAAGAAATCATCATGGGGGCGGAGAAATGAAAATGGTATAAAGAGATGATTTCCTGTCGATATGGTGTCTTTCGTTCATCAGATCACGACTCACAATTTCAACCCACTCTTCAACTTGCTTCATACTCAACTCGCCAAGATGGTCAACTTTATCACCTCTTTCGCTATCATCCTCACCGCTGCTTCTTCATCCCTTGCTGCTCCTCAACCTCTTGAAGCTCGTGATGATACCAGCTGCATGGACAACCTCCCAGGAAACACCTTGGCCAACGTACAGCTCACTCTTTCAACCCCAGCCTGTATCAAGTTACTAACCTATTCAAGGTCAACGAAGCAGTTGAATGTATCAACTACCTCGCCAGCCTCGGTGACCAAGCTTGTGTAGCTGGTGTCTCCGGCCAGTCCTTCTGCAGACGTGGAAACACTCAGATCACTGGTCTCGCCGTTGGACTTAACAGCGACCAAACTTCTTCTTCACCTTGGTGAGCTCATCTTCAAATCCCCTGTCTCTTTAGTCATTGCTGATTCCATTCTTAGCCGTGATGTTGCTCGAGGTGCTGGTCTTGTCATGGAGTAAGTCTTCTTCCAATTACATCAACCGTTGCTTTACTAACGATTCTCAGCCGTTGCACACGAGCTGATGGAAAGGTTCGGGGACAGAACCCTGCTTGGGGCAATGGACACCTCATGGTCGACATCCGCAATGTTCCTCAGTAAGGTTGCGGCCAGCGTGTCTCGACTTCAATGGTACGCAGTGAAGTAGCTTCTCGTATATACTAGAACACAATATCATATGATTATCTCTCTTCGAGCAATACCTTCCATGTCTTGATGCTTATTTATTTAGGCATGTCATTTGAGTCCAAAGATAATCCAATGTCTTTATGCCACAGAATACTTCGCTGTCATTTATGTTTGCTGTTGATATTCAATGTTTGAAGCTACATGATTGGGTCATCACCTCACACAATGACCAACCCAAACTACTAAGACTGTCCTGGACAAACATCGCAGCCTTACGACATTCTACCTAAAACCATTCACTTTTTTCTTACATAGTAAATACTAGATATTTTTATAGCTCATCTCATAGGACGAGCGATCAATTGCCGGTTTCAAGTTAAATTTGCTTACACCGACCCCACAATCTCCGTAGTCCATGTCCGTGTCCGTGTCCGTCCACCGCGTCCGTCTCATCTTATGTCCAACCTCCACCTCCGACCGACTTTTTTCTCTCCCCATTTTCCCACAAACTACCATTAGACTGACAGAAATCATGACTACACCGGCGGTGTACTCCTCCCTCGACAAAGAAGACCGAGTCGACGACAAAAACTCCGGTCTCGCAACAGACTTTCCCATCTCCCAAGACACAAGCTTTGAAAGATTATACAAGTTGGATAGTTGGCTGAAATGGTATGTCATAACTCTTGGCATTTACCTAGTCGGCGCCATATTCTGCGTAGCCTGGTCCTACACCGGCGCACTCCTCGATAACGATGCTTCAAAACGTCGAGTCTTTCGCACAGGCGACTCCGTACCCGTTGATCAGCTCTACTCCGGTATAGCGCTCTCAGCACTCCTCGCCCCAGCAGCTCTGCTCGTGCAATTCGTCGTCTTTGATTTTCGGAGATTGCATTTATTTGCACTTACAACGCAGCAGCCTGTTGCGATTAGGGATCTGGACGATATCGCAGAGGGCGTTACGCTATTGACGCTACCGGCTGTTATGAAGTATTCGTGGTGGTATGGAGTCATGCATACCTTTTTGATCATCACGAGAACGTTGCTTGTACCCGTGGGAACGCTATCGCTTACTGTTGGGCCGTATGGGCATTTTAAGGAGGGTTGGGGTGTCGTGGGTGTTCCGATTGCGAGGGATGTAGCGGGGAGTAACATCACTGCTCTTTCAACTGCGATGGGTGCGAGTCCGGACATGGAATTTCACCCGTCACTCTCCAAGAATGATACGTTTCTGTCTCAGACGGTGTTTACGTTTGTGGGCAGTCTTGTATCGCAGAATGCGTTGGCGAATGTTGACTCTGGTGTCTTGGGGCCTGTGCCTACACACAATCTCACGTTTGCTACAAACACGACTTACGACGGGCTTGTCTTCTTCAACTGGACCG
Organism: Fusarium tjaetaba; assembly: GCF_013396195.1. NCBI lineage: Eukaryota > Fungi > Ascomycota > Sordariomycetes > Hypocreales > Nectriaceae > Fusarium > Fusarium tjaetaba. The sequence goes on from NW_023501237.1 coordinate 536,899, forward strand.
CTGCATGCGAGGCAGCTACTGAAGTGAACTACACTTCTTACAAAGATGGCGGCAATACGATTTACAATTTCACCCTCCCCGATAACAGCGTCGAGAGCATCGAGCTACTTGAGCAAGGCTCACAGAGAATTCGACTCTGGAGTAACGCTTCGGTTCACGGTACAAACAAGATCCCAACCTCAGGCACGACGTATTTCCTCTCAGCTACGAAATCCATCCCGAATGTCAACGAGACTGCTCTGCGAAACAGAGGCAACGACAAGAGTTTGGTGCAAACAGACGGAGGGGACTGGGTCTCTCGCACGAAATGCACGCCCTCCATCAAATGGCTCGTCGGGTCGTGTACCTTCAACGGCACGATAATGACATCCTGCACCGAAGCCCCAGGGTCTAACCAAACAGCGCTTGACACGGAGGCGCTTGATGCGCTGGGCGTGTACATGTCTGCTATTCCGTGGTACATCTTCCGCAACCAGATCGGCATTGTTGACGATACCCTCGATGCCCTTTACGCGATCCCCACGGCGGAAGATTTTGGTCACTTCTTTGGCAACATGGCTCACGCAATCGTATCGATCAGCACAGCGGGATACTTTGGTACATCCTCTGTTCCTACGCTCTCACACATCACGGAAAATGTGTACATCGTGCGCTGCAGTGTTCTCATCGCCGTGACAGTCATGCTGCTCTTGTCCGTTTCCGTCTCGGTCATCGATATCATTCGAAACAGAATTAAGCATCTTCCTCAACTACCGGCGTCGTTCTTGGCCATCGCACATGCCGTGAGGGGACCGTGGTGGGATAACGAGTTGAGCGGTTACAGGCCGTGGGACAAGATGAAGACAAGGAGCGATGGAGCTGAGGCGGTCATGTTTGGTGTTGACACGGAAGACTCGAGATTCATCAGACTTGCACCGTCCGTTGCACCAATCCGCCGTTGATTCAGTATATATAGCCCTTTTCTGTAGCTACTGAGCAATCTATTTCCATTCTTCAATCCTGTCATGAAATCATCCTGATAACTCTCCGCGATTCAATCACTGCCCTGAAACCAAGCCCTCCCTTGACAGTTCCAAAAACATGAGCAATCCTTCCATCACTCCTTAGCAAACTCTCCCGTAGCAAACCAGTCATCAATCCCTTCAAACCACTTGTCAACAGACGCATTTCTGATGGCATCGCGCCAGGGGGGAGGTCCCTCGTACGGCAGTTTCGCAAGCCTGTATTCGAGAGGGCGGGTGAAGTCCTCGTCGAGCCAAACACCGCGCTTGATGGGCGTCTTCGTCACGTCGATAATCCGCTTCATGTTGTCGCCAAGCTCATTGGGGTCGGACTTGAATTTGTTGTGGATGATGATGTCGAACTTGAGATCGCCCATGTACTCGCCGTCGCCTGCGAAGTTGGAGTCCTCAAAGTCCATGCCGTGGCAAGACCAGCTGAGGAACTTGGCTATGTTGAGGCGGATCATCCACTGGAGGCTATGCCTTGTTAGCAGCGCTCAACATATGATGGGAGACGACAGAGGAACTTACAGAGCGTCGCGGTAACCGTACAACTTGCCGCCAGTCTCCTAGAACTTGAAGCGCAGCAAATTGGTACGCTCCCCCTCCGGCAGCCCAGCACGAGTCCCCTGAAGAACATTGATGAAATCGATCAGAATGAATTGGTCCTTCGGGTTCTCCTTCGAGTTCTCGACGTAAAATTCGAAGATCAGAAGAGGATCCATGAACGGCTCACTCTTGATGCACAATCGCACAGTGAGTTCGGCCTTGCTATCGGCGGTGGGCGCCATCCACATAGCGAAGCCATGAATGGCACAGCGATTTCCGTCCTCGTCAGCAAAATGCACGTTCTCGTTCAGCTCGAAGAAGAAGTGCTGGCGGCACTCAGTCTCACCGGGCAGCTGGTAGTACTGCAGAGACATGCCCACGAGGCCGGTGCGGGAGACGACGGCGAGATGAGGGTCCGTCTGGCCGAGGATGTCGGACAGGGTGAAGGTATCACGCGCAGGAGGAGGTACTTTCTCCCAGTTGCGCTCTTCGTTCAAGAGGGCGGTCTTCATGTAGGTGTCGTGATTCTTGGTAGGGTCGACGCCAGTGGAAGGGTGCATGGTGGCATTGGCCCGCTTGGACGCATACTCGGCAGCCTGCATCTTAGCAGTCTTGTAGGCAAACAGAGACTAATCTGTTGAAACTCTATTCGTATACTCAGAGGGTGATAGGGATCGCGTCCAAACACGGTTGTTGGTGGTCGTGTGTGGGTCGAGTTTGCATGCAGGTCGTGGGGGAGGGAGACGAAGGGGTTACGCAATATTTTGCACTAGACTTGCATGCCTACCGATAAACGAAACGTTCATGTGGGATCTTCAGGGCCCGATATGGCAGACTACCCCCTGTCAGTGCAAGCAGACTCGCTGTTCCCTCTACCTTACTCAGCTTTTATGACACAACTGTCAAACATCCTAGGTCTCCTCCACTCACGGATCTTTCGTTTACTCTCGTCATATCTACGGCGTCGATCTGTTTCATTTGCTCATAGTCGCTTCCCTTTCTTTCATATCACAAACACCTTGCCCAAACCACAAGCTAAGTGCTCCCTCGCAAACACAATCGTCAAGATGAAAGAGACAAAAGCCATCATCCAAACATGGTATATTACGCATCTCCTTCCTTCACCTCAAACTCTTCTGACTTCTTTGTCCTTTAAAAAAGACGAATCTGACCAAAAGTCGGAATCCGACTCTGAGTAGGAGTCTTGCGCTCTCAGAGCACCGATCCGCGTCAAGAAACTTTGCATCTGATCCGATTTCGCTTCTCCTTCCGATCCAGTATCTGAGTCTGTACCCGAGCTCGAGTCCGTTTCTTCGACATTCATTCGCACAACCTTCCCTTGCCAACTCCTCTTCATCTTCCACAATCTCTTCGCATAATCCAACGTCGATTCTTCACGCCATCGGGCTCTTCTGCCGTAAAGCAACACTTTGGCTTCTATATATCCACCCCACGGAACTACTTCCTGAACAAAGTCCGCATCATCCTCAGCTGAAAGGCGCTTCTGTTCCATGAATCGACCACAAAGAAGCCATTCGCTGACAGCTGCTGTCCCAGCAACTAAAAAACAGCTTCTGAAGCCATCCTTGCTCATGTACGTTAACGATGCTCCATTGCGGGCGAGAAGCTTGACAGCATCCAGGCTCCCGCAAACACTCGCATTCATAAGCGCTGATCCAAAACAGGAACCTTCGAAGTTGATATCAGCACCCATATCAAGGCAATTCGCGACAATATCAACACGGTTCAAAGCAGCCGCATGGCATAAAGGGCTCCAGCCGCGCGATGGTTCAAGATTCAGGACTTCGCAGAACAGGTCAGCCGACATTCGTTGTCGAAGCCGCTCGAATGAGGATGTTAGGAGGGCAAGACCAGAAAATTCACACCACTCCAGATGCCACGGAAAAGGAGTCGTTCCGCTCAGATCTTGTTCACGCTCCATTATCCAGTCAACTAGATCTTCTTCGCCCAAGATGTAATGCATCAAACTCCGACCTGCCCCATCCTCCCTCGTCAGATCAGGCTTGAGCTCATGCAAACTGTTCAAAGTTTCAGGGGTAAGTTGCAATGTGCCGCATCTTGTCGAAAATCGTGGCGGGTCTGATACAGCGAAGAACTCCTTTGGTAACCGTGATAAACTGACAGGGTGTGCTTTATCGAACAGAGTATCACCGAACCAGTTGATCAATGACGGGAGTGATCCGAACCTGCACGCTGCAGCTTTCGATGCCCCAAGCGAGACCAAATGCTGTGCCATTCTAGCGTCTTGCGAAAATATGAGTGGTGTCCAGCCATTCGAGTCGGCTGCATCGATATCCGCTCCCCTATCTACCAGAAGTGAAACTGCCTTCTTGTTCCCATTCCACGCAGCGATGTGTAGCGCCGTCATCTTTGCGCGATATTTCCAAGTTTTCCAGTTAGTTTCACAAGTGAATTCCATCGGAAGCAAGCGGTTCAATACATCTTTGAAGGCTTCTGGAGGTCTGTGAGACGGTTAGTGACTTGCCCTACACCTACCTTACTTCTGCTTACCCAATGTAATGAAGGTGATTTTCTGCTTCTTCAAGCAATATCTCGACGCCTTTCGTGTTCTGCACATCTATTGCTTCATGGAATGGAAACTCACACCCGAATCTCAAATCGCCGCCTTGCCTGAGGTATTTCAAGAACAATTCCGGTAGCAAACGATTGAGGCTTCGCAGGCTAGCAGCTAATTCAATGGCGCTTTTCCCGAACTCGTCGTTACAATCCGCTTGTAGTGCACTGGCTCCTATCTCTAACAGCCATTTGCCCATAGCAAAGTTGCCATCGTCCAAAGCTACCAGAAGAGCGGATAATCCAGGTCTTGATGGGAGGAGAACATCAACAGAGCAGCCTTTATCAATCAACTGCATCATACTTTCATCGTCATCTTCGTCTATGGCTCTTTCGAACGCCAATGCCAGACGCTTTGTTGGTTCCACGTATTCCGCAAGTTCTTGGATAGATGAAATTTGTTTGTAGCCACCCCAGGGGTCCCCTTCCAAGACTTCGTAAATTTCATTGAGTCCAAGCTCCAAGGAGGTCTTACCCGGGCTCATACCATTTTTATCCAAGGTTTGGAATGCGCCATGCTCAATCAAACATTGGACGACGGGGAGATGTCCGCCGAAGACAGCCATGTGCAATGGGCTGAAGCCGAATTGGCTTTCTCCCATTGCGTTGAACCCTCTTGCCAGAAGAAGCTTCACAGCATCCACGAATCCTCCATAGGCAGCGATATGGACCGGAGAAAGCCCTTCATCTGATATCGGAGTCTTTTCCGGTTCCGAGACATAGTTCAGCATGTACTCTAGGCAAGCAACACTATTGCACGCCGCAGCCATGTGTAGGGCGGTCCCATTACTGATCACAGCCTGCTGACCAAAGTTTTGGACTCCAAAGGTCACCGGATCAGACCATGGAAACGAAGTCCCGAACTCATTTGTGTGACTGACAATTTTCTGCAGGAATGCCAAATTATCGGTGGCTATACATGTAAGTACCCCATTATAGAACGAAGGAACGCTCAGATATGGATCGGCCCCTAATTCTAGCAGTCGTTCTGCAAATTGTAAAGAGGACTGTTGGAGGTGATATACAAGCGGAGTCGCGGCATATGAGCCTGAGCCGACATAGTTTATGTCGAACCCATGTTGCACAAGTGCCTCCGCCAACCAAAGAATGTCCTTTGCGTCTTCTAATGTAGCAATTGTATGGAGAGGTGACGCCCTATCTATTTCGATGTGTTCCTTCATTGCCTCTTCAACACTGGAACGTTCTAATAGCTTCCTGAGAGCTGTAGCTCCGTCTTCGGTGCTGCAGAGATCAATCGCAACGCGAGCATGGAATGCAATTCCAAAAGGTGTTTTTCCATCGACACGGTGATGGAGGTCGGCTCCATTTTCATTGAGTAGCCGTATCATATCGAGGTTGGCATTCTTTATCACATCTTGAAACAGCACAGATATTTCGTCAGAGCTTTGTAGGCCATCCCAGTAATTGGTTTGCAGAATAGCATCGCGAATCGTTGGCATCAACGAGAATTGGTAGTTGGACAGTAGTAGCTTCAGTCCACTTTCTTTGAACTGTTTCTCATGGTTGCGCATCGCTCCGATTTCGAACACGATCTTTATCATGGTTTCGAATTCTTTTGATCTGGTGTATTGTTCTTTATTAAACCCCTCATTCTCAGGTAGGCCACACATAAAGCTCCACAAGCTCTGGGTTTCCCTAGATCCAGTGTCGTCCAGGTTGTCGGGGAGGAGGGCCTCGATGATACCGTTATCTGGGAACACGCGATCGTCGAGCGTATTGGTGATGTACCTCTCAAGCGGTAATCTACCATCAACTCTTGAAGTAAGCGCTTGGGGATAAAGCTTAGTCAGTAACTGCACCTGGTCAAAAGAGACCCAAGCTTTCAGTTTGTGTAATGGTGTTGGTTCAGTTCCTATCATACTGTCGAACTCGATAAAGGTTCCCTTCAGAGAATAAACGCTTTGTTCGGTCCCTAAGCTCGTGTCCATGCCCTTTGCTCTGCGGTATCTCTGCAAAAAGCCTAGAATTTGAAGGCATAGCTTATTCAAGTCAAGATCGCGGTGTTCACTCCTTGGGCTCTCTCCGGCACTTTCGAATATCACAATCAAAGGCGTATCACCATAATGTGACCTCGACTGAAGCCCCTTGATCGCCTCCTCTGCATCCAAATCGAAGATATCACTGACAAACTGATAGTCCAAGGGACGGTCCTGAGCCCAGTAATGCAAGATGTTGTAGCCCTCATTGTCCTGGCTCATAAGACATATTCCCAGATGCTTCAAGACCTTGCAAAGGCGTAGCCTGCCACGGGGCTCACACAGATGAATCGGTAGCTTTCCTTCCTCGTTCTTGGTATAAGGATCGAAACCTGCAGTAACCAAGGCTTCGAAGTTGTCAAAGGCGTTGTATTTGATTGCCAGGTGTAAGAGCCCATTAACCAATCCCGAGTATCGGACTTGATTCTTCAGTCGCCTGTCTTTAAAACAGTACTTGAGCAACTCGGTATTGTCGCTGCAAATAGCTGAGACCAGTTGGGAAACCAAAGCGTCATCCGACATCAGGTCACAAGAACCAACCAAACTCAAGTCTCTTGTCAGGGAGAAGTCGCATTCTTGAGCCCAACTCCAAACAATGATACCCAGCTCAGCACCCCAGTCTTTATTGTATGCTCCAGTTGAACTGAGGAATTTCAAAAGCATGCGAGTCGACACTTCTGCCACATAGTTTGATGTACTAGTAGCCACGAGCCATTCTTGAAGAACCTTGACGTCTGGTACAGACGGCAGGATTCGAGAAGACAAGCACCGAAGTACAGGGTACAAATCATTAAATAGCGATGCAAATACGCAGGTTATAGAGAAGACAGAGAGCGTGTTGGGGGGTATCAGATGATCTGAAGAATATGCTCCAGCGCTTATCAGGCAGTCAATCGTCGTATTTCTCCGCTGGGATGAGGGCAGGAACTGGTTTCTTCCATTGGTCAGAAGATCACGATGTAGCTCATTTTTCCCGCTCGTTTCTGGCAGTCCAGGAACTGCCAAAATAGACATGAAGGCAAGGTCGAGAGGGGTTGCTGCATCAAGTTTCTGGTTCACATCTGAAGCATTGTATATCAGAAATCCGCATATCTCTGGAAGATTCAAAGCAGCAGCCATATGCAGTGGCTGAAACGAAGGGTTGGTCACTATTCTTCTGGCCTGTTTTTCGCTCAGGGCTGACCGAGTGCCAGTAGCATATGTGACTTTCTTAAGAACCTCAATAGCCCAGCACATGAAATATGCACGCTTCGAAGGCTGAAAAAGAGACTTCGCTAAATCCAGAATGTTTGAGTCACCGAGCCCATCTTTCGTGAGCTTGATCCACAAGAGAGCCGCATGCCTGTAGAACGGGTATGTGTCGTCTCTTTGACGAGTGGCTGAAACTTCTTCGCTGGGCCACTTATCAAAGTTCTCCATTTGAAGAAATCGCAGACACTGCGAAGTAAGAAGCGAGTTTGTGGTATGTTGAGCTATCCAGTACTTTTCTATCCCGGCATGTTGGCATATTGCGTTCTCGTCTTCCAGGAATTCGCGGACAGAGAAGTGGGCGAATTCGAAGTACTTTCCATCAGTGGATTTCCGAATGAGGCTGCTACACCTATTCAGGATTTCGTATTCCGGTACAGTATTGCCTTGGTCTAGCTTTCCTCCGATTGGTAGGGTTGAAACCGCCTGCTGTAGCTCGACTATCGTCAACTTTGGCTCTGCTACAGCCATGAAGTGAAGACACATTTGAACCATGTTTTGCACTCCAAGAGAGCAGTCATTGAGCTTCTCAAGGAGACGGTGGTAACTCTCAGGTAGGTCGGGAGGGAGCTTGCTTAAAGCTTCGCGGCGCTCCTGGTCGTGAGCACAGTTGCACAGGTAGTCAAGCTGGCAAACTACCCATCTGAACCTGGATCTTGTTATTCTGGCTCATGATGTATGTTATTGGCGGTCTTACATCCCATCGGCCTTAGATACCAACGCGCTCCGGATCTCCTCTTTCATATCCACACTGGCCAACTGCAGTTGTCGTGTGCGGATCCTCTTGTCAACTTCGGCATTTACATAGAGTTCAACATCCTCTCTATGTGCCGCTATTTGGATGGGCTCAAAGTCCTCTTCGAGGCGCATACGAATATTGACGTGATCGCGGCTGAAAATAGCCATTGAAACACGCTCAGAGTCCTCGGCTAATTGGATCAAGCTGTCAACCACTTCGTCGGCCAGATCATCACACTCATCTACACCATCAACCACAATGATAGTTTGGTCAAAGCTCTCATACATTTTACCGATCAGATCTCGTAGTTCTTCTGCATCAGCAGTCTGTGGGAGCGCTCCTGGAGGGTTCAGTCTTTCATAATACGTGTCCAGGCCGTTATAACACTCATCGCTTTGACGAGCAAGTTGAGAAGCCAGTGCGCCGAGGATGTTAACGATCTTCCATGTCTCTGGATCCTTGTAATCGCAGAAGAAAAATGCCACTCCTGTCCTGCGAGAAGCGTAACTGTGAGAAAGAGTTTCCTGGATCACGGAGCCAGCGAGGATTGTTTTTCCCGCTCCAGGTATGCCAGTCAGCCACAGCTTGGAGCCTGGTGTTTCGAGCCAGCGAATAAAAGTCGGCGACTCGGTCAACCAAAGCCCAGTCATGGAATGGCGAAGCTTGATACTTGTTTGTAGTGCGGGTTGTGGATTTGCTTTCATAAAATGAGTTAGGATGCGCCTTTTCCGTTTGTTGACGACTATCGTGGTGTTGATCTCAATCCTTCTTGCCACCTCTCCTAAAGCCATTATCTTCTTGTCTATATCACCGGACTTTGAAAGCGACAGTTGTATCTTCCGCATTGAGTCGGCAAGTAAGGCAACACTGATGGTTTCCTTGTGTCTAGACAGCTCAGCCAGAAGCTCTTTCGTTTCTGAGGCTGAGAAGGGCCATTTCAGCTGTCGAACGATACCGTCAAACTTGGACTTCTTGAAGCTGTCGGAGGCTTTCTTGACTCTCGATTCAATTTTGATGAATGTCCTGTGGCAGTGATTAAGGTAGTGGTTCCTCAACGTAGGGTCGGAGGATTGTCCCTCATTCTCAAGATCTGCTGTTAAAGCCTCGAGGTTTCGCAACACACTCGAGAGATTGTTGATCTCGTCTACCAGGCTCTGAATCTCATCCTTCGCATCTTTGGCCGCTCTAATGAATTTGTATGTGGTTCTGAAGATGACATCGGCCAGTGAGATCAAGCCGGCAATACTCGCTGCTAAAGAAAGAGGGTCGGCCATGGCGAATGGCTGCACGGAGTTATCGCATCTCAATGCCAATCATGATGTTAGATAAAAGGGAATAAAAAGACAACGTCTGCCTTGAGGGATGTCATAGCACCCCGCAAGGTGCGGCTGATGCGAGTGTAAGATCATGCAAGTCCTGTCAGCCCTCCACTCATTTCATGCAGAAGGTGCCTTGCTGCAGTTTCTGCCTAAAGCAGGCGCACTCTACTGAACCCAAACCAAGCCTTTGAAAGCGATACAAACATACTTGTAAAAGTCCTGCTTTTTAATGACATGCAACGGTCTCTACAGGTAACAACAGCTATTGGCATATTTAAAAGCACTTGTTCTTTCACGCTCCGCCGGCCAAACTGACCAGGCTACAAGATCTCAAACTCTTTGGGCAGTTCTTTCTCCTGCACCCAAGCAGCAATCCCAGCGGCAAACAACTCTGGCAACTGCAAATGCCATGGATGATAAGCATCCCTCACAACGACAGCCTCATTCTTAACTCCCTTCTTCTCTCCCCCCTCTCTCAGAATAGCACCCATATCTCGTACAGGTTCAATCTGATCCATCTTCCCTCCCGCGATAACACAAGTCCTGACCCCAGAATCTGCAATAGCTTTGACGTCCTCCATACTAAAGGCACTGAGCTCCTTGTTCATCGCCTTGGACCTCTCCGGTGAATGGTTCTTCTTCCCTTCGGCAAGCCATTCTTCATAGTCAATTCCCTGCCGTCGAAACGATGCCTCGAGCACACCGGGAATGTTCTGTATGCAATTCGCAATCGACATGGCCATCGGGTGCTCCATGAACCACTTGAACATTCCTCTATATGGGTAAGCGCCTGTTGAGAACGTCGACAACACGACGTCGGGATGGCGAGAGGTGAGAGTGAGAGCGATGAAACCACCCAGAGATAGACCGACAACGTGTGCTTTTCCGCCGTGTGCGTGCTTTTGAATGACTTTAGATACTTCATCAGCAGCTGATGCGAGTGTGAGAGGACGCCCGATGTCCCAGGATCCAGAGTGCATCGGAAGGTCGACGAGAATCAGGTGATAAGAGGACAGTGATTGCTGAGGAGCAACCGATTTCCATTCAATATGACTGCCTCCCCCACCATGTAAGAATATTATCGATTCATTCTGATCGTTGTTGCGCTCTTCGAAGTAGAGTAGTTTCTCTTCGTCAGTGGGTACTTCTGACATGTTCAGGGTAGGTAGTGCGGGAACGAATTGTTTTACACAAAGTATAATGGCTTTTTACAGCAGCGAATCATATAAGTTAGATTTCTGATAAGTTCAACAGGAACGGGAACTAACTGGGGCTAAGCACGTATTTAACGTATCTGCAACAACAAGCTTTGAGGGACCCAAACTCTCATGACTGCTGAGCTCACGGGTAATCGGCATCATTTGGTGATAAGGAACCAACATGCATACGTAACACAGCTCTACATTGGTCAAACCAACACGAGATCATTATCCTGGGAAGACTCGGTTCAAAAGTTCATAAAAACTACACCTGGTCACTCAGATAAAGGTCGATCAGCTCGTTATCCTCCAATAACCCGGATTTGGAAATTCTCATTCCAATCCACAGTCATGATGAACGCAGGGTGATCGAAAACAGGGGTAGTCCACGCCACAGCGCACGTGGACCCACCCCCATGAAAAGCTAACGTTAACTCAAGCTACCCCAGATCCTCACCTCGAACCCTCAACCTTACCCCTTCACCAACCCTTTCTCTCGACGAAATATCCGACCGCCGACATGGCCGGTATCAGACTCCGCGATGTCAGCGGGTATCTGATCTTGCTCATCGCCATCACGACCCTAGGGTCGTTGCAGTTCGGTTTTCACCTGGTACGTTCCCCAAACCTCAGAAGATCATCGTGACATAACTAACTAACAATCTTAGGCTGAACTCAACGCACCCCAGGATGTTATTACATGCCGCAAGAAATCGATCTCCGCCCTCGACAAGATCAAAGGACTGGTCTACAAGCCGAAAGACGACGATGCTGGCTCTGGCTTCATGCCGCACTGTATCCCAATGGATGAGGCTTCGTTTGCGACGGTATCTTCCATCTTCATGCTTGGTGGGCTGTTGGGAGCTTTGGCCTCTGGACCCTTCTCGTCGAAGCGCGGACGTCTTCCTGCAATGCGTATCACGGGTCTGCTCTATTTATTCGGAGCAGCCGTCGAGACCGTCGCAGGAAGCGTCTTCGTCATGGCGCTTGGTCGCTTGTTCGCTGGTATCGGAGCTGGAGCGTCGACTGTCGTTGTGCCTCTTTACATCAGCGAGATTGCACCGCCCAAGGAACGTGGGCTTTTTGGCTTTATGACGCAGATCTCGATCAATTTCGGTATCCTGGTGGTTCAGACCATGGGATTCTTCCTCAGTTACGGTACTGCTTGGAGATGGATCCTCGCTACTGGAGTCTTCATTGCGACAGCTCAAACTTTGGGTCTCTTCGTTGTCCCAGAGAGTCCATCGTGGTTGGCGGCGCAGGGCAATGCGCCCAAGGCCAGACGGACCCTCCAGAGGATCCGTGGCAACGGCTACGACATCCATGAGGAGACTGAAACCTGGGACTCAGATGACCGTGATGCTTCCGAGGAAGATGGCTTGCTTCAGGCGGATAGTGCCTCCGAATCACCATCAAAGAACCGGACTGCGCATCTTGGATTCTTCGAAGTACTGAAGGATCCTGATACCAGACCTGCAATCGTCGCTGTGGTAGGCATCATGTTTGCCCAGCAACTTTGCGGTGTTAACTCGATCATCATGTACTCCGTCTCTCTTCTTGCTGACCTACTGCCTGTTTCTTCGTCACTGCTCACTATCCTCGTTTCCGTTGTTAACTTGTTCACCACTATCGCATGCGCTCCTCTGCCAGATCGTCTCGGTCGCAAGACCTGCCTCCTTGCCTCGATCATCGGACAAGGTAGCAGCGCTCTCATCTTAGCCATCTCGATCATCTTTGGAATCAAAATCCTCTCAGCCATCGCCGTCGTCGCCTTTGTCGGCTTCTTCGCAGTTGGTCTGGGTCCAGTACCATTCCTGATCTCCTCCGAGCTAGTCGGACAAGAGGCTGTTGGCGCCACGCAAAGTTGGTGTCTCGCAGCCAACTACGCAGCGACTTTCCTGGTCGCTCAATTCTTCCCGATCGTAAACTCAGCTCTTAACGACTTGCTGGGCGGCCACGGATGGGTTTACTTTATCTTTGCAGGTCTAGCTGCTGGGTCTGCTATCTTTGTGTTCTGGAACGTGCCAGAAACAAAGGGCAAGAAGGATGTCGATGAGGTTTGGGGCAGGACAAGGCGCGTGGATTAGAAGCCTGCGACAAATGCTGCCTTGGCTTATCGTCATTAAACGTTCACGATTGCTATAAAGCGTGAGGTACACGCACGGAATGATTTCTTTATTTGTATTCAAGCAGCGTACTAGACAGTCGCAGATATGGCTCTACAAATAGAACGAGGCGCTTGCTGATTTACCGAAAGATCTTCTTGCTGCGGATCATCTGCTCCAACTGCATGACGCCCGCCTTGACTCCGTCGACGATGTAGACAAGGTTACCATCAGCCTTGCCGTACTCCTCAATAGCAGTTGATCGGATGATCTCCTCCAGACCAGCCATACCACCGCATCCCATGAGCACAACCGACACTTGTCCCTCATTGAGCAACTTTCGAGTCGCCTCCTTGAGCTTCTCCCTTACCTTCTCCGGAGGAACAGTGTGAAAGTCACCCGCCGTAAGCCCAGACGAGAAAACACCAGCAAACTTGTTATTCACACCATCCTTCTGCTGTCCAAGAAAGCTCTTGACACCATGCGACAAGTGATCCTCCCACCACTTTCCAGTAGTGACGATTCCCCATTTACCTGCATTATCCGGCGCAGCCATGAGCGAAAGCGACGTGAGGATACTCGCTTCAAAAATACCCGTCACGGCAAGATGTCGATACCTAGTCAACTTTGACACCAAGCAATGCACGCTGAAGCACGCAACGAGAACGCCGTCGTACTTATCCGACTCAAGCTCCTCCTCGATGTTGGGGTCATCGAGGACGGCCTGCGTGCTGCGGTCGATGCCGTCCTGGTCGTTGATGCTGCCTGGGGCGGAGTGGGGAGGGGCTGTGTAGGTATAGATCTCAACTGACTTTTGTAACACATCAGCCTGTGTAGAATTGACGACTGTTTTTGTTTTTAGCTGTCTGTGTATCATACGTCTGGGAGTGACATTTGGCGGATGGCGTTGGCCATGCCTTCGGTCATGATAGTAGATGAGTTTGGGTTTAGGACGAGGATGCGGAGATTCCGCCGGAGGAAACGGAGCTCGGACATGATGGCAGATACAAAGACTCGACGATGAATAACGCAATATTTGTATAGCTTGATGAGGTTCTAAAACTGTTCCTACACTTAATTCTCTCACTTATCTTGAGAGGGGTCTCTAGTCTACAGGACGGAAGCTAAACAGCTCGCTGGGCGCCACGTGATCCCGCCTCAGCCACCTCTGACGACGGTCGGCCACTCGAACCCCACTACTGACGACCACCTCAACCTCCTCTAAGCTGAAGCTCCCATATACCAACACGACACCTCCTCGGCCTCACAACCCTCCCAATACACTCCCCCCCGTCGTGGCCCATCACTATAATGTCTAACCCTCCACCCATTGG